>NC_083718.1:22938712-23241742 GCF_028564815.1 Eubalaena glacialis
CCTTTGCTTGTAGCTGAAGCAATGTGGTCAGCAGCTTGATAGTACTAAATACGGTTTCTATAGCTTAACTCCTGTGGTTCTTTTGAGGTTCTTTTTGCAGCCACTTTATCTTAGAGAGCTCTGAGGGATTCTGTCCTAATCATCACAAGAAAAAACCCTTTTTTTTTTTGGTAACTATGTATGGTGACGAAGGTTAACTAGACTTATTGTGGTGATCATTTCACAATATATACAAATATTGAATCATTGTATTGTACACCTGAAACTAACATAATGTTATATGCCAATTATACCTCAATAAATATCAATAAATAGATAGATAGATAGGTAATACCTACCGACCCCAGTTGAATTCATTTGTTTATCAAATATCTATTGCCCTGCTGGGTGTCAGGCTTTGTGCCAGGTGCTGGGGTACAAAGGTGAGGCAAATAGACAGGGTCTCTGCTCTAGTGGAGTTTTAGTTCAGCTGGCCATAGATGTTAGTGTAGTAATCACACCCTGCATGTACTATTACAAAGAAGCTGTGCCTAGAGCAGCCGTGAGAGCCTAGAAGGGGCACTGCTGCTCCAAGGGATGCTCCCTGCGGCAGTGACACTGAGCTGAGCTCCCAGGAGGAGCGGGCATTCTAGTTGAAGAGCTGTTGGGCACTGGTGAGAAGCGGGGCTCAGGGAAATGACAAGGTGAGTAGCATCCCCGGTGGAGGTGCAGCATGTGCCGATTCTCTGGTGCAAGAGGAGCAGGGCGAGTCAAAGGAGATGAAAGAAGGCCAGCGAGTTTGGAGGACAAAGGTGGAGTGGAAGGGGGTAGGAGGAGGGAGCAGACTTTGAGGAGAAAAATGGAGAATTTGAGTTTGTATTTAGTCAAGTTGAAGACGTTTATGAGATATCCATGGGTAGAGACATACCAGCTAAGCAGTAGGACGTGCTCTTTTTAGGCGGAGTGGACACCATCTGGGAAGTGAAAAATTACTGGAGAGCTCATGTAATTCCAGAGAGTCAGCCCTTGGCTTTCCGGCTGCAGGAGTTTGTTCATCTCTGATCTCCTGCACCAACAAAATGGTTACCAGGCAACGCCTTTCCCTTCTTCTGGGTACCTCAGAACTTCTGCTTCCTCGAGGCTTCTGCTATTGCCTCCTCTCTTGTGTCTTCTGGCGTCTGCCCACTACCGTCTACCTGAGGAGGAGGACCTGATTGGCCCATTTGGCCACGGGTGGGCCTGGGGAAGGACTTTCACATCTGCCCATCGGGTGCCGCTGGCACATGGGATGAGATAGTGGTGGTGGTCGCACAACAGTGAATCTACAAAAACCACCGAATGGTATACTTTAAAATGGTGACTTTTATGTTGTGTGAGTTATATCTTGATTTGTAATAAATCTAGGAATTCATCAATTATACTGCGATGTATTATGATACTTTGAGTCAGAAAACCTGGGTCAAATTTCCTTGTGGAGTCATCCTCACCCTCCACCTCTAGAATCAGGAGAAGCTATATTTCCTAGGTGGCTGTGAAGATTAGACAGGACAACCCATGGGATAGACTTGGCTGTAAGAAGACCTGGGAGCTTTCTTTATCGTTATGTATCGTTATGGCATGGTTTGGAACCCTATTATTTATTTGTTTATTTATTTAATTGAGGTATAGTTGATTTACAATGTTGTGTTAATTTCTGCTGTACAGGAAAGTGATTCAGTTATACATATACATACATTCTTTTTAATACTCTTTTCCATTATGGTTTATCACAGGATATTGAATATAGTTCCCTGTGCTATACAGTAGGACCTTGTTGTTTATCCATTTTATTTTATTTATTTTTTATTTTTTTTAATAAATTTATTTTATTTATTTATTTTTGGCTGCTTTGGGTCTTCATTGCTGTGCGCGGGCTTTCTCTAGTTGCGTTGAGCAGGGGCTGCTCTTCGTTGCAGTGCACGGGCTTCTCATTGCGGTGGCTTCTCTTGTTGCGGAGCGCGGGCTCTGGGCGCATGGGCTTCAGTAGTTGCGGCACGCGGGCTTCAGTAGTTGTGGCTCACGGGCTCTAGAGTGCAGGCTCAGTAGTTGTGGCGCATGGGCTTAGTTGCTCCGCGGCATGTGGGATCCTCCCGGACCAGGGCTCGAACCCGTGTCCCCTGCATTGGCAGGCAGATTCTTATCCACTGTGCCACCAGGGAAGCCCTCCATTTTATATATAATAGTTTGCACCTGCTAATCCCAAACTCCAAATCCATCTCTCCCGCACCTGCCCTCCCCCTTGGCAACCACAAGTCTGTTCTGTATATCTGTGAGTCTTTCTATTTTGTAGATAAGTTCATTTGTGTCATATTTTAGATTTCACGTATTAGTGATATTATATGGTATTGTCTTTCTCTTTCTGACTTACTTCACTTAGTATGATAATCCCTAGGTCCATCCATGTTGCCACAAATGGCATTATTTTGTTCTCTTTTATGGCTGAGTAGTATTCCATTGTATATATGTACCACATCTTCTTTATCCATTCGTCTGTCGATGGACGTTTAGGTTGTTTCCATGTCTTGGCTACTGTGAATAGTGCTGCTATGAATCTTTTTAGTGCTGCATGTATCTTTTTGAAATATAGTTTTATCCAGATATATGCCCAGGAGTTGGATTACTGGATTATATGGTAATTTTATGTTTAGTTTTTTGAGGTACCTCCATACTGTTCTCCATTCCCACCAACAGTGCAGGAGTGGAACCCCCTCATTTTATTCGTGCATTTATTAAGCAACTTCTGCATGGATTGCTCTTTGCTGGGGCTCTTTGAGAGGGCCTTGGAATTAGGAGAAATCCCCAAACTAGAGTCATGGCAAAGGGGTGAGTGATTTCCCAGCTGCTGACCCTGCAGCCAAGCCTGGTCCTGGGCAACACTGAGAAGTAATTGACATCTGGGTCACTTTCCTGGCCTGGTCGCCTTTTGGGTTATTTCTGCGTCTCTTCCATCTGCTTTTCTCAAGTGATCAGTGTTTTCCAAAGTGAGTTCATCACATTAATCATATTAGGGTGTGAGTGGCCTGTTTAAGCCGTCTTTGTATCTTAAAGGAAGACCAAAAAAGCTCAGAGGGAGGAATCATCAGACCCTGCGAAAAGGGAGGGTGGGGTGAAGTGGGAAGTTATTTTGAAGCAGTGGTGCCTTCCTGGGCATCCCTGCAATCACCCTGATTCAGGGCCCATCTGGTCTCCTTATCCCAAGGCCAGCCTTGCTTGCCTGTGCTGACTGCTATACCATCTGGAAGAGAAAATCAGGGAAACAGCTTCAGTTTCTTGCTCTCCTAGGTTTAGGCTAACGTGGAGGCCACAGCAGCCTCAGCAGAAGCAGCGTTGATGGTGGTCGTTGGTGGTGGCAGGGGTGTCATTAGTAACACTAATGAATCACGGCTGGGCCTGGCTCTCTTCTCTGACTCAGCTTGAAACTTCTTTCTGTTAACAGGAAGCCAGTAACCAGTGAAGTCAAAAGCTTGTATGAAACCCTCGGGATTGGAAACCACTGGGTGTTTTTTAAGCTTCTATTTCTAAAACAAGAAGGGAAACCATCAGATAGAAGCTTCCCTGTCTCCTTTGATGCAGAGGGACTAGGTTGGTTGAGGGTGGATTGTGAGCCGAGGCTCTCGTTTCTTATGAAACGAAAAAATTGTCCAGGAGTTTACAAAAACAGGAAGCTGGCAATGAAAGCTATTGGAATTATGTAAATTAAACAGTCGCTTTGGAATGCAGGTGGCAGTCTGCCTGTGGGAAAGACTGGAGAATGAGGCAGGATGGGAACAGCCAGATTATCAAGCACCGGTACAGCACAGGGGAGGAAACTGTGAGGCAGGGGGCAATATATGGGGGTGTGGACCATCACTGCCCTGGCATTATCAGCCCAAGGCAGCGCTGAAACGGTGGCGCAGCAAGGGCAGCAGGGAACGGGGGCTCTCTAGGTCTAGTATGAGAAAGTGAAGATGCTTACTTTGCTCCAGGAGAGATTTCTATCTTCTCATGGATATAAGGGATGGAGCCACGTGAGTGCTGGAGGCCCCTTACTGTGCACAGGCTCTAGAAGGTCCTAGCACACTGGCAGCTGCCAAGGGGCCTGGGAACCCAAGCTGTGATGGATGCTCCCAGCAGGAAGGGACCTGGGAGCACCATGATTTAGATCAGTGATTCACACACTTGGGGAGTGAAGACACTTTGTTATAGCTTGTTGTTTCGGGGTGTATTCTTTTCCCTACCCTTTAAAAGTATTGTTAGTTTAAACATTTAAGTAAATTAAAATTAACTTTGTTTTAGATTTTAAAATTTTAAAAATTCCTGTTATTTGAAACTTCTAAGACAACTGGATAGCCTTCTGAGGCATCACAATATTAGGATTTGGACCCTCAGCTGTATACTGTATGCCCTTAAGGGCAAAGGAAAGGCCTTTGGTACTGGTCAGAGGGGTTGCCGTAGGAGTATCTTTGCTTGCTTACCCCTCCCCACTCCTGGCAAGGTTGACATCTGGGGTTACTTGATAAAATGTCCTTTTCCCAGACTCATTACTAATCACATTTTCTTGCTTCTAATCTCTCTTCCCTGCAGTCTATCATTCATCCTGCCATCAGAGTAAATTTCCTTAAACAGAGTCTATCGTGCCACCTCCTCTCCTCAACAATCTTCAGTGGGACTTCCCACTGCCTACATGAAGTCCAGTCCCTTAGCATGGGACAAGGAAAGCCTCTCATGATTTAACCCTCTAATACCTTTCAAGTTTCAATGTCTTTTACATCCCTCCATGTCCCCCCCAAATTCCTGCTATACATGATTTCTGGTCATCTCTTGAACATCAAGAAATGAAAAGCTAGGCTCAAATTGGCTTATACAATACAGGGATTTATTTGCTCCTGGGTTAAAAAAAAAAAAAAAAAGGCCATTATCAGTGTAAGCTGCAGGCAATGCTTGATCCAGCAGCTCAACAATTTCCCCAAGGACCCAATTTCTTTCTATCTGATTCTCATGGTCCCAAGATGATTGCCAGCAACTCTTGGGCTTTGTGCTTCTTTGTTCATGTCTCTAAAGAAAGACAGAATGTCTTTGCCCCAGCATTCCTAACCCATCTTCAATCTGATTAGACTTGTTTATGTCATCTGTTTACTCCTGCACCAAACCCGGTGGTAGTGGGATGTGCTGCTACAAGGTTCCTCTTGACATCAAAAGTTTCCCCCAGAACTGAATGGACACCTAAATGCACATTGGGACTGTCGGGAAGAAGGAAGTAGGGCTAGAACCTAGGGAAGCATCCAGCATTGTTCACTCCATATACCTTGCACCTTCACATTTCCATGCTCCCACCCGCCCCCCGGCCAAGCTCATGCTTCCTGGAATGTACCATTTGCTTCCACTGACCACAGTCCTACACATGCTTTAAAGCCTCGCTCAGGTGCCACCTCTAATGCTATGTCTCTTCTGTTCTCC
Organism: Eubalaena glacialis; assembly: GCF_028564815.1. Taxonomy (NCBI): domain Eukaryota; kingdom Metazoa; phylum Chordata; class Mammalia; order Artiodactyla; family Balaenidae; genus Eubalaena; species Eubalaena glacialis. The sequence continues at coordinate 22,944,167 of NC_083718.1, forward strand.
TGGTAAGATTAATCCTTCTTCTATCCCCCTCCTCCCCAGGGCACACCATGCCTTTAGCTCATATGTAACTGCACTTATTAATTCTGCTTTGCATTTGCCTGGGGAAAATGTGCTATATTTCCCTGTACTCTCATACTCAGTTACTTCTGACACCAGATGCACGGTTTCTGCCCACCCCAACCCATTCTCTGACACCAGCTGGGCGTCCTACAGTTCAATTCAGTTCTGACACTATCTATCTTCTGGACCCCACAAATTAAGGGCTCTGTCCTACAAGACTGTCCCACTTCAGATGCTAATTGCAATCCCAGACTGTCGCTTGGACTTCTGACCAACTGGCTGTAAGTTGGAGTACCCATGACCTCTTATTTAGGTTTGACAATATGCTAAAATGGCTCACAGAATTCAAGAAAACACTTGCATTTACTAGTTTATTATAAAGGATATAATAAAGGATACAGATGAACAATCATGTGAATAGGTACATGGGGTGAGGCCTGGAAGGGTCCTGAGCACAGGAGCTTCTGTCCCTGTGGAGTTGGGGTGCATCACCCTCCTGGCACATGGATATGTTTACCAGCCTGGAAGCTCTCAGAACTCTGTACTTTAGGGATTTTTGTGGAGGCTTCATCACGTAAGCATGATCAATCACTAATTTTCTGTCCCTTTCCCTTCCCCAGGGAATGAGGGTGGGGCTGAAAGTTCCAAGCTTCTAATCATGGCTTAGTCTTCCTGATGACCAACATCCCATCCAGGAGTCCACCAAGATTCACCTCATTAGAACAAAAGATGCTCCTAGGAAATTCCAAGGGATTTAGGAGCTCTGCATTAGACACTCCTATCACTCAAGGAGTTCCAAGTGTTTTAGGAGCTCTATGTCAGGAACAGAGGTCAAAGACCAAATATTAGTAGAAACCAGAGGCAGAGACATTATATCCATTACCTATATCATCTATATCTATATCTTACTATTTTACAGCATTATGTCCAACTGTTCATTTGTCTAGCTCCTCCAGTGAACAGGAAGACCCTTGAGGTAGGGGGATTCATATTTTGTTCATTGCAGTGTTGAATGGTCATGAGTAATAACAATAGCATTATTGAGAGCCTTCTGTGTGAAAGGCACTTTGTGAAGAATGCTTCCCAGATAATCTTATTTAGTTTCCTTTAGTCTTGACAACACAGTCAGCAGATACTAGTATAGAGACTTGAACCCAGATTTTTCCTACTCCAAAGTTCATGTTCTAAAGCGTTTATCACGTTTTGCAGAAATTTGTGAAGAGATGCTTTCCTGGAAGATAAGTCCCTGTTAAGGTGACTCTGAGTGGAGAAGGTAGGGGAGACGGACAAGGATCTTCAGGCTCCCTGAGAAACCGGAGGGATGGTGTCGAGGAGTGTGGGGCGGGGATCAGGCGAGTGGAGGAAACGCTGGGCCTTGTTCAGGATGGTTTGCCAGAGAAGGGTCTTCCTTTGGGATACCACTTGTGGGCAGAATCCAAAGTGCTGCTGAATACAGCACCCTGACTGAGGCTCTTGTCTCCTTGGAGTCCTCACACATGAGGGAATCAAGTCATTCTACTGGCTCGATGAAATGGAAATTAGAATCCCAAGTGAATATCTGCAAAGATAAAATAAGTGGTGAGACTGTGGCCAGAAATTACCTATGAGAAAGCAGCTGGGCAGCGGAGGGCCTCTCCTTGTAGAAACTCCATGTGGATGACGTAGCGGGGAGAGAAGAGGGGCATCCCTGGAAGCAGAAAGCCCAGGTCTCCTGAAAGGTGGCAGCAGTGCAGCAGGAGTTGAGAGCGTCTGATCTGGAGGCTCACTCCTTCCTTCATAGCTAAGCCCACATTGCCCGCTTCAGAGACCCCTGGCTTGGGAGAGCAGAGGGCAAAGCCTTTGCCCCGGTGGAGGTGACCTTACACTAGCCAGCCCCGGGGAGCTGGATGGCTGTTCCACCAAGAAGAGTTAGGGGAGGGCCAGGATGCGGGCCAGGTGCATGGAGTCTAGTAATTACCGAGCACCCCCTGCTATAGTCCCTCTGAGTTCTACATAAACAATCAGTTGAAACAGACTGTCCCCTTTTCATAGTCTTTACCACTGGGTGTTTTCAAAAGCAATTTAAACACCGGCAAACATAAAGGAAAGCTTTTTATCCCCTCTCGAACCACTGAAAGGAAGCGGTGGATTTAAAACCCATATGAATGGTGAGGACCAGAGCCAGAGAGATAGAAAAGGTAGAGGGGAGGGTGAGGTGGATGATGAAAATGTGTGAGTTGACAGAGTGGTGGGGGGCAAAGGAAGGGGGGGTAGGGCCTGGGGAGGGAGAGAGGCGAGGCGGGAAGCAAGCCAGGTGCCCGCCTCGGGAGGAGGAGGAAGAGCGTCTGTTCTAAAACACACGGCTCCGGGGAGAGAACCTGGTCCCGGAAACCCGGGAGACTTCTGCAAGGGTGAAATCACCGCCCTTTTGGGGGGAGGATAAGAGAACGGTCTTTATTTTGCATTCAAAGCCAGTACACTATTTAGTCCACGACGTAGTACATTTTGTGTAAAACGTAACGTTGTATAATTAAAATTCCTATTTGTTAAGCAGGGTCTGAGACACGGGCCTCACACTTGTTTGAAAGCCAGGCGGGCAGCACATTCAGCGGCCTCTTTCTCCCGTGTTAGTCTTTTGGCCCGGAATTCCTCTCTGTCTTTTCCTCCCTGGCTTTTCCTCATTCCCTTTGTCTCTGTCTCGCTCCCCCTTTTCATTTCCTTCCTCCCGCCATGGGCGAAGCCCCGGGGTCCCCTGCAGAGGGAAGGCCATGCTGCCCGCAGCCCCTGGGTCTCCTGGTGCTGAAATTGACAGCCCGGGCCTCCCAGCCCCCAAAGCAGCACAGGCGGCGGCCCAGGGGAAGCCTGTGCTCCGGGCGGTCCAGACCCAGCCGCAGCCCGGCGCCTCCTCGGTGCCCGCCCACCGCACAGGGCCGGGGGGGGGGGGGCCCTCCTAATCTTATCCTCGCACAGCCCTGCCACGGCTGCACACCGGGGCCTGGCATTTAATAAGTGGAGTTGGAGTGCGGTCCTCCCACGAGGAGAGGCGAGCAGGAGAGTCTCCCTATTGAAAACACAGCTGTTGCAGGGGAGATAGACAGGAAAACCGACCCAGCCCTCTCTCTGGCAGAGGCAGCGGCAGCGGCGGGAGTGCCAACTCCTGTGAAATAACAGGCCCGGCCCAGAGGCACAAACACGGGACCCTGGCGGCCGCCAGGCAACCGGCTGCCGGGAGGGCGGGGCGCGGGGAAGCCGGAGACCCCTCGGTCCTGGGAAGGCAAACAGGCACTCCCTTCTTTAAGAGGAGTGCCATTTTACACCTGGTCACGGGAAGGAGGAAGGGGACTGGGCCGGGGAGGGGATATCGGGGAGTAGGTGCCACCAGACCTGGTTTGGTTCTAACGGAGTGAACTTAAGCTACTTCCTTTCTTTAAGACTCACTTTCTTCATCTGAAAAATGGCAGTAACACTTGCCCTGCTTACTAAATGGGTTGTTCTGAGGACCACGTGGTTGAATGATGCCTCCCAAGGTTAGATCTGGGTTCAGACCCTACTGTTGCCACATGTTAGCTGACCTTGGCGTCTGTTTTCTCATCTGGGGAGCACAATAATAGAACCTAACTCATACCGTCCTGTTGAGGCTGGAATGAGCTTAGTACAGTGCCTGGTTTATTATAGGTTGCTAAATAAATGTTACTTCTTGTCATCACCAAGTGGGATGATTTTGTGTAAGCATTTTGTACACCCTGGTGTGTTCTTTAAAGATGTGAGATATTATTCTTTTTTTTTTTTTTGTAAATTTATTTATTTATTTATTTATTTTTGGCTGCATTGGGTCTTTGTTGCTGCGTGCGGGCTTTCTCTAGTTGTGGCGAGCGGGGGCTACTCTTCGTTGAGATGCCCGGGCTTCTTTCTCATTGCGGTGGCTTCTCTTTCTTGCCGAGCTCGGGCTCTAGAGCACAGGCTCAGTAGTTGTGGCGCACCGGCTTAGTTGCTCCATGGTGTGTGGGATCTTCCCGGACCAGGGCTCGAACCCGTGTCCCCTGTACTGGCAGGTGGATTCTCAACCACTGCGCCACCATGGAAGTCCGACATTATTCTTATATGTCAGGCCAGCTGAAATTCTTGGTTCCAAGCAGCATTTTGTAAAGAGATTCCCTTTCTAGTTTCCTTTCCGCCTAAGAAAGTTTCCCTTTCTTCCTGTGGTCCTTTGGTGCCTTCAGTGGGAGGCTTTTCCTGTGCTTTACTCACTCTGCTTCCTTTGCCAGTCCAAATCCCATTTTTTCTTCTAGGGCCCAGCTCAACTCCTCCAAAAAGCCTTGTGTCACTAGCCTAACTCCACCTTAATCTACCTCCGAGTTCACCCAAGACTCTGTTGTATCTAAGTCATATCTATAGATTCAGATTGCTTGAGTTCAAAGCCCATATATGAGCTCTGTGACCTTGGGTAAGCAACTGAACCTTGCTAAGCCTCAGTTTCCTCATCTGGAAAATGGGGAATAACAGTAACTACTTCATTGGCTTGTTAAGCAGATTCGATGAGCCTTATTCCTGAAGTCAGCACCATGCTCGGCACATTGTAAGTGCTCAGTCGAGGTTCGTTATGACTTTTATGTTGCTAAGTGCCTAATGTGAACATTTTGTCTCCCTGTCTTGAGTGTAAGCTCTTTAAAAGCAGGCATGTCTTCTGTTTTCTCATCATATCATGAATTGTGGTGTACGTGTGTTGGGTAATCAATAAATACCTTGAATACATTTTCCCCCCATTTTGGTTGACTCGTCTGTAAATGTGCAGATTCACAATGATGGCATATTGCTTCTCTGGCATATTGCTTTTACAGGGAAAAGAAACACCTGTATGTAGCACGGTGCTGGGCACTTTGTACAGGTTATCTCATTTAACTTTTACAGGAAGATCAAATCCCTAGGGCAGTTATAATTATTCCCATTTTACCAACAAGAGAACTGGGGCTCAAAGAGATTAAGTTAACCAAGATTACACAGCTGCCAGGATTGGGAATCCAGTGCAGGTCTGTTTGACTCTAAGGTCTCATTTCATTTTATTTTTATTGTTTGTGCCTTTTAGTCACACTGCCTTTACAGAACAGATTCTGAACTTTAATTTCATTTACTGGTTATACTGACACAATACGAACTCTTGGTGTTCGACAAAATTGAACTGTCAACTGATGACAAAAAAATCTGCAGGTGCAAAGTATAATACTTTGATATGTCAGAGCTTTAACCGAGAGTAGTACTTTGATCCCTGTGACCTGTTGCACTAAAAGTTTGGTTATATCTCTTGAAGCGCTTGGCTTGAATTAGGCTTAGTCTTGTTTGCCACTTTGAAAATACACCCTCTCTCCCGCCCCCAGTCGGCAAGATGTTGGTGCCCAAGGTCTAGAGAAGTTTGGTTATTTTTAGGAATCCTGGTTCATAGAATTTTGATTTATTATGATCCTTTGGGCATGAAGCTTTCGGGATGAGTGAATCTCTTGGGAATAAAATTCCTTTGTGACAAAGGCAGCTGGATGTTGAACAGAAACAAAAGCTCAGCAGTGGAACGGTGTTGGTGTGAGTCACCAGGACAGGGGCTGCATTCCCATCTTCTGCACACACAGCCGCTCCTCTTTGTCCCAGAACAGTGGAATGTGAAACACTCTGGGCAGAGTTCTGAACGGAGCACATTCCGTTTTGACTGTCTTTGCTCCTTCCCCTTCAGGCTTGGCCTCTGTTCTGCCGGGCATCGGGGTTCTGCCCCGTAACTCCCTCCTCCCTCCTCCTGGCTCTGGTAGTAAGGGATCTGTTGCCAGTCATGGACTCTGCCGCTCAGCGCACTGAGTTTCAGTGTGCGTGTTACTCCCGGGGGCATTTGCATGGGGGAGGATGAATGAGAATGGGGTTTGCCTCATCCCTACTTCTAAGGCCTCCCTTGAAGTTAAACCTGATTTAGCCCTTTTCGGGGAACAATGTGAGATCAGAAGGGGAGCACCAAGTCTCCATGTCCAGCAGCCATCCTTGGGAAATGGAATTAGTCGTTTTTACATTAGACCTTTTTCTGTACTGGAATTTTGCATGTATTTAGCCATCAGACTATGCCCAGCATTGGACTAGGGAGAAAATGATCACGTTTTAATCAACCCAAAAAATAGGCATGTGTGAGGCCAGGTGTTAGTGTTAAGACACAGAATTTAGGTCCAAACAGATTGGGTTCAAATCTTGAGTCTATTACTTAATAGCACTGTGACCCTGGGCAGGCTAAGTATCCTCTCTGTGCCTCAGTTTTCTCGTCAGTAAATGAAGTTAATAATAGCACCTGTCTTCTGGGTTTATTACAAGCATTAAATTAAATGCATATTTTAAAATAGTGCCTGGAATATAATAAATTCTCTATAAATGTTTGTCAAATGCATATATTTGGTGTTTCTCTGATGTAATACACCCCCATGATGCTAGACACTGCAGCCTGATTTGTCAACTAGGGCCCATTGTTGAACCAAAAGGCTTTGAGTATAACACAGTCTGAACTTCAAACTCACCCCCATCCCTGCTCTTTTATCAAAGGGTGTCTGCAAAAGCAGCTACCTGGTATCTTGCTTCCCAGTTGGATTCTTGTTGAACTGCAGAAACCTCATAGGCTTACCAGTACGAGAGACCAATTTAAATTTATACCTGGAGTCGAGACTTCTCCTTCAACTGGTTATATATACATTCACATTTAGAGGTGTTTGCTATGTGCGTGCACTGTGGAGATATGAAGGTGAACAAGGCTCGGTCCCTGATGGGCCAGGAATGCTGCTTGTGGTCCGTGTACACGTTTGATGCCTGTGCACGAGGGGTTAAACATTTCTGCACATCCTGGACAGCTCTTCATTGTTTTATAGCCTGTTCTCTCTGAAAGCAAAGTCCATTTCCCTGAATATCAGGAGCGGGCCATCTGCTGTACCCGAGTAACAAATGAGAGGTATTTCCACTTTAGCCCCTATTTTCTGTTATATGTAAGCACTGTGAGACTCCAGGCCTGAAATGTGTTTGGTGATGGGGAGTCTTAAAAACTAGAAGCTAGATGGTTTGACATAAAACCTATCCTTCCCATTTACCACCAAACACGAGCTTTTCCCTCCTTTCCAATTCTCTATGTTTCTTTTCAGACAGTGGTCATTAAAGCCAGATGTGGCCTCTTCAGACTCCCAAGGTGGCACAGGCTCAGACATGGGAGAGTTGTAAATGCTTTTGGCATTTGAAGGAGCAGGCTTTCCCAGCAAATACAAATATTCAAACTAGCACAGTTGGATTTTATATTGCATTTGTGTCTGTCCTAATTGGAATTCCTGGGATGTGATTTTCAAGTTAATGGGCAGTGACTTGGCTTGCACTCTGTAGAATGGGGCCATAGGCCATGAGTGACACTCTCAGCTGGAGCTCTTTTTGATAAAATATTGCTGTAGTTTTCTGACTGATCTCACTTCCAGTTCCTCCCTGCTCTAATCTCCTGAACACATCTTGGCCAGTTTGCTTTTCCTAGGCATAGCTCTGATCAAATTACTGTCCTTCTCATATAACTTCCATGACTCCCCATTACTTACAGTATCAAATATACAGCTATCCCTTTAATTCAACATTTTAAAATATGGTTTAAATCTACCTTCCAGCTTCTCTCATTAATTTTATATCTATATATGTTCTCTTATGCCGGTAAGACCTTATTGACTTTATTTATTAAACACTTATTATATTAAATGTGAGGTACAGTGTTAGACCCTGGGGTTCAGACATAAATACAATAAGATTTTTTTTTTGAAAGGAAAGGTTTTTTTTTAAATTAAAAAACAATTTTTTTGGCTGCACTGTGTGGCTTTTGGGATCTTAGTTCCCCGACCAGGGATTGAACCCCGGCCCCCAGCAGTGAAAGCGCCAAGTCCTAACTACTGGACTGCCAGAGAATTCAATACAATAAGATTTTTATCATAAAGCAACTTACAGTTTAGTAGTGGAACTAGGCATCGGAGCAAAAACTGGCGGTAAAATGTGTCAGATAATAAAAGGCAAGAGTACCCTTAGTTACTGCTGGGCAAATGTTATGGTAAGTAAAACCCCCATCACTGCTGGTTTATTGGCCATGGGTATTCCTCTCAGTTCCCTCTATCTGTTCTGGTTCCATGCTTCCCCCACGTCATGTATCATCACCCCGCCCTGGAGACCCAGCACCCTTCTCCCTGACTCCGGGGGCCCTGCCACAGTCCAGGCTCTTGCCGTCTCCCCCCAGACTCCTGTTATCATCTCCCAGGTCGTCTCCCTGCCCCCAAGCAACTGCCAGAGTGGTCTTTCTGCAAACCCCCCATCTGATCGTGTTACTCCTCCAGGGGAGAATCCTCCATGGCTCTCTCGTGGTCACAAGGTGAATCTAAAGCTGTGCACGTGAGGTGCCCAAGTGATGAGGCAGGTGCTCAGGCTCTGGGCGCCTCTGGGCTTCCCTCACCCAGGAGTCTCAGTGCTGGAGTCATGGCAGTGCGGAAGCCTGGCCTTCCCAGGGCAGCATCCGGGCCTGAGGGGCATCCTGAGGCCTCGTTGCATGCTCAGAGCTTCAGTGGACTGCGCCAGTGTCTCCCGGGGCAAATCCAGGAAGCCGTGGCCACCCTCCCTGGGGTCTGGAGACCTGAGCAGGCAGTGGTGTCTGCAGTTTGGGACTCCATTGGCTTTTTGCTGCTGGCCCACCCCCTTCCTCCTGCCTTGCTTAAACTTGATCACTGGACCCTGCATTCCTCCCTCTTGACTAATCCATGGATGAAGTGTCTGGATGCTCCACGGGGAATTTCTCCATGGGGACTCTGCTTCTGGGAAGGGGGAGCAGAGGCAGGCAAGGCTGGAGGGCTCGGTGGGAGCCAGGTGCTGCCTGCCCCGTGGGAAGGACTGTAGATTCCATCCTCCACTGGTGGGGAGGCATCAAGTTTTCAGTGGGGGCCCAACATGGTCAGATTTGTGCTTTAGAACTATTGCAGTCCCAGCCTGGAGCCACCGAGGCCAGTCAGGAGGCTAAGAATTGAGGCAATTGAGACGGCAAGGACCAGAACCTTATAGTGTCCTGGCCCATCCCTTGCCCTTGGTGCTGTGGGAATCAGGTAGGCAGGAAAGAGGAACCCGTAAGAGGTGATGGGTTCCAGGATCAACACTGAGAGATGTTTCCTATGGCTCCAAAGGGGATTCTGGAGCCAGTGATCTCTGTACTGGCTCCGCTCAGACTAGACCTCCCCTGGCAGTGGAGGCCTGAGGCTGAGGGCTTACCCTGTTCCCGCCACACCCAGTCTGCCGAGAGAAGGGGAAATGGGAAAGGAGGTGAGCTGCCTCATTCCACCCTAAGCCCAGCGCTTAAAAAAGCCTGGCTGGACATGTAAAATAAAAGCCAGAGGATGTGGTTTGGGTTGTCCCTGAAAAAGATCTCTATTTATGTGTGGAAGGATATTTTCAGATGAGGCTTAATGTGAAGAAAGGGAGGCTGACCTCTCTGTAAGGGCTGTTCCTTCAAGGTGCAGTGCATTAGACTCTATCAGGAAGAGAACGGGAGCGGCCCGTGCTGTAGCCCGTTCATCTTTATCAGGGATACCATCACAGCTGGGGTGAGGCCAGAGGGCTGCTTGTCAAGTTTCTAAATCTCTAGACTCAATGCAGTGTGCAACTCACAGTGTGATGTTAGACAAGACGCTTCATTTTCCCCAGACTCTCTTTAACCATCTGTAAAATACTCCTCCATCTTTTAGGAGGTGACAGGAGGTGCAATTAATTTGTGTTTGTGAAGTGCTCAGAGGTCCCCAGATGAAAGCTGCTGTGTAAATAGCTGAATTTTCTCCATCAGGATTGAACCTGTGGTTTCACAGTCAAGCTCAGATGTGATTGTTAAGTGGGTAGACTGGTTTTCATGATTTCATATTCTGATCCTTGGAGGACTTTTATTCCCTTCCAGTTTCTTTCCTTCTTCTTTAAAAATATTATCTAGGAAAATGCTTTAAAAATATGGAGCCATCCAGATATCATGAAGAGCCACGTAACCACCAACCAAATGAACAATTATTGACATTTTTTATAATTAACAATTTTTATTAGCATTTAAAACTATTTTTATCTAACAACACACCATGAGTTATATGTGGGTTTTAAACCTTGATTGTTTCGAAAAGAAAAGAAATAAAACATTTGGATATTTCCCATCTCACTCATTGACCTTCCTCTAACTCCCGAGGTGACCCTGTCATGGATATGCACCCTCATGGATATGCGAGTGTGTGCCTGTGTGCACCAGCATCGGTGGCTGTAGTCCCCCCGACCCCTTGTGTGGCAGAATCAAGCCATAGAGGATGTGAGTGCAGAGCGTGGAGTTTGGAGTTAGGCGACCAGGGATTGAGACTTGCCTCTTCCACTTCTGGCCTGTGTCCTTTGGCCTTTTTGAGCCTCAGTTTTCCCATCTGTAACCTGGGCAATGATTAGTTCACAGCATTGTTAACACGGGGGATAATGGTAAATGGCTGGCAATAAATGGTTACTAGTATTATTTAGCCATTTATGTTTTTATCTTTTTTTTTCCTAGATGGAAAACCTTTGAGAGCAGGACCCTTGCCCCTAGTCTGTATTAAATACCCTTTGTATTATTTACAGTGCCTCCTAGCTCAGTGTAGAACCTTATTAATTTCTTGAAGAGATGATTCTTCAAGGCACACAGGGGCTGGCACGACAGTAATTGTGTTCTTGGGACACCCAGGTGACGCTGGGGCTGCCTAGCTGAGGACATTCACCAGGTTCTGCTGTCGTCTCAAATCATACAGCAGTTCACTATAGTGGTGAGGGATGGAGATGCAGAGCTACCCCACCGCACTCGATTTTCTTTACAGTCATGGATTTTACATCGTTGATGTTTCAGATGCATTTTCCCAAGACTGTGCCCTCATTCCACTGTTAAATGCTCATTTTGCAGTGATTTTTCCTGCCCACCATGGTTGGGATGTCTGTTTCTGGCAGAACATGGGATACACAAGACACAGGACACAGGACACAGGGAACACAGGACACAGACACAGGCAGGAAGGGGACAGCAGGGGGCACCAAACCTGCACAGTTCTGCTGGGAGATGGAGCCTGGATGAGCGACAGGGCCTCCAGCTCACGTTCTTATTAGTCTGTTTGCTTATCTTCTCTTTCCTGGGACTTGGTCATTTCTTTCTATAATAGATTCCACAGCAGAACAGCAGAGAATGTTCTTTGTTAAAAGAACAAACAAACCACCCCTTCCCCTTTTCTGGAAAAAGAAGCAAAAAGCTGCCCAGTGATATTAGGAATTCCTGGGAGGGTCCTGTGAGGGTCTTGGGCTCAGAGATCAGGGGCCCTGCCTCCAAGCCACAGAAGCTGTCACCACAAAGAGCCATGTCATTCATCATCCTTTGATTTGCATTTTTTTCATCTTAAATCGAGAGCCAGAGTTCCTTGGGTCCAAGTGCTATGGACTGAATATTTGTGTCCTCAAAATTTGTATGTTGAACTGCAACCCCCAATATGATGGTATTAGGAGATGGGGCCTTTGGGAGGTGATTAGGTCATGAGGGTGGAGCCCTCATGAATGGAATTAGTGCCCATATAATAGAGGCTTCAGCCCTTTCCACCATGTGAGGACTCAGCCAGAAGAACCTGGAAGCCCTCACCAGTTACTGGATCTGCTGGCACCTTGGTTTTGGAGGTCCCAGCCTCTAGAACTGTAAGAAATAAATGTTTGTTGTTTAAGCCACTCAGTCTGTGGTATTTTTCTTATAGCAGCCTGAATGGACTAAGACATGGGTAAAACCTGAGCTGAACCATACATGTCTAAGTCCTATTATTTGCTATAAAAGCTTTACAGTATTTGAGTTTATCTGTATGAGATAAGGATAGTCAGAGTTTCAGACCTGAGCACTGGATAGAGGTTATCTAGTCCAGTGTTTCCTAATCTACAGTCATTTCCATCCCACCTCTCCAATTTTTGACATATGAATTTGCACTCCAGCTAAATTATTTGCTTAGTATTCTAACACCCACTCATAGAAAACTTACATGAATTGATTTTAAAAGAAAACCATGACCATAAATGGAAAGTTAATATTCCTCAAATACATGTTAAGATAAAGAATTAACATTAAAATAAAAGCACCCAGTACATAGCCTTTATTCTGCATGCGTGGAATTGGTGTGAATTGCCCCAAATCTCTGTGAGTTGCAGAGCTGAATTTAGCTGGGTCTGTTTCCTCTCTGGCACGTGGCCATGGCGGAAACAAACAGTCTGGTTAAACCGGTAGGTCTTATGCTTCGGGATGGTCTTTGACAAAGTTGTGAACATGGCAGTGCCTAGCTTCCCTTCTTAACAATTTTCCTTCTGTTGCTGAGTATGAAAGCCAAAGAAGTCCTCGGGAAGTCAGGGGGGTTTGGATGGGGATCTAGGCTAGCTCTAGGTTGTATCTTTTAGAGCAGCGGCTTCCAAGACGTTTTGAATGCCCACTGTTGGCAGTGAAATGTGTTGAGTATGCACTCCCAGCAGATGTATACTCATTTACTTGTAATTTTATACATGCATTACAGTACCAATACATTATGCATAAAAATTCAGAAAAGACATATTAAAGATAATGTAAACAGTATTTTTAAATGCTTTGTTAATTGCAACAGTTTCTCTACAGTCATTCGCTAATATCTCGGGCACCATTTACGCTTAAGATTGGGTTCAATTACCAACAGTAAATGTAAAGCTACGTTTCAAATCGTCTTCTGGGTAACTTAAAAACTTTCTGGCTGACGTGTGAGATCTGATTATACTGTCGTTGTTTTCCCTTGTAATGTGGCTGGCTGACAATGTGTCAGGGCTGCCTTTTTCTTGGTGTTCGTTTTTCTCTGTCTTGCATTGTTACTTCAATCCATGTTTTCTTTTTAGAAAAAAAATGTAAGCCTTTTGCCCCTTTTTGCAATGGTTAGTTTAGTTAAAAATTGGATCCGCTCTGTAATTCCACTGACCTAGGCTCGTCTGGAGTAGGTCACGTGGTGCTGAAAGAGAACCTAGAAACGAAGTTGCCACTGTCAGCCAATGTCCACACGTTCCCAAGATCCCTAGAGACCCTCAGTGATGTGTGATCATCACTGAGGAGTGGACTGAGGGAAGGTGTGAAAGTCGTTGCTTATAGTGAATATTAATGAATGATTTTTGTATTTAATTATATAAAAAATAAATATATGGAAAATTTAATATTTTCTTCCTTCACCCTCTGGATCATCTTTTGCAACCCACAAAATCTCGAGATCACAAGTGTACACATATAATCCAGGCGCTTTGGCTTAGCACATGAAGCCCTTCACAGTGTAGCCTCAGTTTATATTCACCTACAAACCCTACCATTTGGCCCCATCTGTGGTTTTTACATGAGACCATGAACTTTGAGGGCGGGCGTGGCATCCTATTCATCCTTGTATTTTCAGAGCCCAGCTCAAGGCCACAGACCACAGTCGGCAAATTCTTAGATCTCAAAGCAAAAGTGCTGCCGTTAAGAGTCATGGGCTTCTGGCCTTTTGGGCTGGGCCTGCGTGAACCCTCTGCACCTCCCCAGACAGTGCGGCCTGGCCCTCCTGGGAGAGGTCTCCACAAACTTCTCCAGGTGCCTGGGCCCTGGCACTGGCCTGCACGGCGGGAGCTGATGGGCCGTTTGGCGCCTGTGGACAGAACAGCGCTGAACAGATGGGGCAGCCTACAAACCCTGCAGCACATTTTCTTACCCTCTGCCATCCTGGCATCATCCCCACTAGATGATCTGTCCCCAGGCAGCGCTAGGGTGACACCCTCTCTCCTTTGAGGCCTTCCTGGGCCCCCTAGGGGTGTTTTAGGAGACAGAGGTATAAAGCCTGATGGCTCCACCCACTCCCGCCAGCCCAGCTTCTATTTTAGGGCCTCGGAAGTGAGGAGCTATTTTTAGAGTGGGGTGGGGCAGATTTCACCTGGATCCTGGAGATGGCTCATCCCAGGTACTGTGGTGGGCAAATATGAGTGTTCTGGCTATGGGATATATTTGGGTTTTGTGTGTTCATCTCAGTCTCTTGTGTTCCCTGCTCCCCCGCCCCCATCCTCTCAGCACTCCTGATCTGATGGAGGCTGATGGGTGGAGGGTGACCCCTATGCACCCTACAGACCTGAGTTCCTGTGGTGCTGAACAGACCTCAGAGGGTGGCTTGTTCTCAGGGCATTAGCCTGTGAAGTGTGCAGAAATGACAGGCCGGGAACGTATTTATCTGAGTTGTCCTGTAAACCAAGATGCATAAACTCACACTACACACAGTGTTTTTGTCAGGCTGGGGCGGGGCTTGTCTCAGCCTCATGAGGGTTGAATTACCTCCCTGGATAGGCATTTGGTACCTCAGCATCTAGGGCATTTCTCTCTGAGGAGAAATGTGTTCTTGTTTTTCTTTTTCCGAGCATATCTGAGGAGTTACTGGGATGTCATTACTGACAATCCAATGAAGATGTTATGACTCTGCTGGACCCTGGGGATGATGGGTCCGTTTGGAAGGGGCTAAGGAATCTGGACCAGACCTGGGGCCATCCTCTAGGAAGTCGGCAGGATGATGGTTCCCTGTTGTAATTTGTAGACTGGAGAGGGTGTCCATTTGTAACATTTGGAGGCCTGAGGTTTGGCCATGAATCCACAAGCCCTCCGAGGAGGCTGCAATAGCAGAGCCAGCCCTCACCAAAGGGGGCCACAGACTGTAGTGCTTCAGGAATCTCATACGTTTGTACTTTATGATGTTCTACAGCTTTTAAAGCACTTTTGGATGCATTATTACTGCAATAAACATTTATTGAGTGCAAAACACTGGGGATGCAAGACAGACTTGGTACCTGCTCTCAGAGCTGTCCTTTTTCATTCAGTCACTGCAATAACTGTGACACAGGCAGGGCGAGAGGACTGGCCTCATTTTACCATGAGGAAATGGAGGTTTGGAGACACAAAGCAGCCTGCGCAGGGCCAGAAGCCAGCCTTCGGGTTCCAAATTCAGTCCTCTCTAGGCTTTCCACATTCATGTCTCTTGAGATCCAGATGTGGCAGATCTGGGTCTAATCGCTCCATGTCACCAAATATGACATGTGTGTAAGTTATTTTAACCCTTTCAGCCTCAGTTCCGTCATTTATTTACTTATTTATTTATTTATTTTGGCTGCGCCAGGTCTTAGTTGTGGCACGCGGGGTCTTCGTTGAGGCATGAGGGATCTTTCGTTACGGTGCCGGCTCTTCACCATGGCATGCGGGCTTCGGCCCGCGGACTTCTCTCTAGTTGTGGTGTGCGCGTTTTCTCTCTCTAGTTGTGGAGCGCGGGCTCCAGGGCGTGTGGGCTCTGTAGTTTGTGGCACACGAGCTCAGTAGTTGTGGCGCGCAGGCTTAGTTGCCCCACGGCATGGGGGATCTTATTTCCCCGACCAGGGATCGAACCCGCGTCCCCTGCATTGGAAGGCGGATTCTTTACCACTGGACGACCAGGGAGGTCTCAGTTCCATCATTTATAAAAGGAGTTAATAATAATACCTACCCCCTTGGGTTGTTTTGCAGATGAGATAAGGTTTGTAACCCTTTAGCTTAGCATTTGAATACCGTAAGCACTTAATAAATGGCAGTTATTACTATGATTATTATTGTATGACTTGCTGACTCCGGATTTGGAGATACCAGAGATGAGCCCAGGAGACTTTATAGGTGTAATGCATATATTGAATACTATACCATTAAACAAGTTTCCAATGTTCAACACCCACTTCAGTGAAACCCTTCAAAACTTGTAGGATGTGCCCATTTACTAAAGCGGATGACTTACTTTGTTGACTGCGGTTTATGTGAGGAAGGCAAAGCAGTCTTGTTATTAGTATTAGTGCTATTATTGATTATGACAATGATGATAACAGCTATACTACTACTAATTGGTGTTACTATTATTATTAAAGTTTCCCTAGGTATCACCCATACCTCCCAGGGCAGGAGAACACTGCAATTCATAAGGACCAGATTGGGTTTATCTAATGTTTTATTCAGGGTCTTTGATTCTGAATTTATATCATCCATGGGGCATCTTTATTCTCTGATAGGAAGAGAGCCTCTCTTTACTCCTGTCCTGCAAAAAAAACCCTGTGACGCAGACGGCAAACCCTAGGAAGGTAAGGTTAACAACAAAAAAATTGAAGAGCCCTAGTGCAGGATTTAGGATGGGGAAACAGGTTCTTAATAACCAAGGATTCTCGCTAAGAAGAAAAGTTATCAAATGAACACCCCAAAGACAGGTATTCTTCATTGGGTGTACTCAATTTGAGGCAGGTACAGAAAGAAGATTGGGATGTAAATATTAAAGCTGTACTTTAAAGAGAGCCAAGGATTGTTAGGAGACCCATTAGCACCTTTGTATGGGGGCTGGCCAAGTAGGGGACTGACACCCTGCCTGGGAAAGAGCAGGGCATCAGTTACCTGCTTGGCCAGGGGGTCCGGGAGGGGCTAGCTCTTCTTGCAGCCCACACGGTTCACTCCCGTCGAATTGTCTCGCTCTTTTTCTTTGGCACTCTAGCCATGGGCCCTCGCTGCAGGAACCGTGATTTCAAACAACATAAGCCATGGGCTGATCCTGGCTGGCAAATTCTATTTTTGTAAAGGTACATAACACAAAATAGAAAGAGGAATATGCTGGGTTACATGCAGAATCAAAAAAAAAAAAAAAAAATTGAACCTCTTATTGTACTTTACGTCCTTCTCTTCATTCCTTCCCCAATTTTCCTTCTTTCAGACTCTAGGTGTTTAGTTTGGTTGCATTTGAGTATAAGTTTTCTCAGTGGGGTAGAGAATGTGGGACTTGGGGTGTATATGGATAGGCCAGGACTTCTGTTTCTTTCCCTGGTTTTGTGCTGCCTTGATTTTAAGGGTTAAGTTGGAAGTACATTTAATCTGTAAAGCATCTCCTCCAGACTAAGGGGTTCAAGTTTTTCCAGAACCATTTAATTTCAGCCATAATTTTTGTCCACATAAACCATCCATTGCTGAATTGTTCTTGTGTCTTGGTCTTGCCAATGCAAGGGCCTATTTTTGGGGTGTGAAGCAATTGTTTGCTTCTACTGTGCTAGTTCATTGCAATGAATGTGAGCTACAGTTTTGTTTGTTTGTTTAGTTTTAATTCTGTGTTGGTTTCACGCTAACCCGAGAAGGTCAGCAGAGAGGAGGCATCACTTGCTTGTCACTCTAGTTCCAAGAATAGTGGGTCTCAACCCTGGCTGCACATTAGAATCCTCTGGGAGCTTTAGAAAACACCTGTGCCTGGGCCTTCCCTTCCAGAATGCTTATTTAATTGTCCTGGAATGGGCTCAGGCTTTGACCCATTCCCAGCTGGTTCTGATGCACTAAAACAGTTAAGAACCACTGGAAAATCACACCATTTTTAGACCGTTCTCCAAGACTCAGCTCAGGCTGGCTTCCCCTGAGAAGTTTTTTCTGACACCCTCTCCCCACAAACCTCAGCTCAGAGCTTTTCCTCTCTGCTCCCAAAGGTACCCAGTCTCTGTGTGTCTTGTTCCTGGTGGTTGTCTCCCTTCTGTTATAATTTATTTATTAGTCTGTCTTCTTTAAGGACTTTCTAAGATCAGATACCACATATTTAAAAATCTTTGAGCCCCCTGCACTAAGTACATTTCTGGGCACGTTTGCACCAAATAAATGTTCTTTGGGTGAGTGAATGAATGAAACTGCTACGAAGGCTGTTGCCCCAGAGTCATACCCCTGCCCTTCCCTTGAATAGAAACCAATTACACTTATCTAAGTTTCAGGAGGAAGCTGCAAAGGGAAAAAAACAAGAACTAGTTAGAACCAGTTAGGCCCAAGATGGCAGAAGATTTAACTTCCAGTAGACCTTGAGCCTCATTATATGCTCATTGTAATATATTAGCATGTTATGACACACCCACCAGCACCATGACAGTTAAGAGTTGCCAGGACAACTGGAAAAGCCCATACAAGGACTGAAAAGGAGAGTTGCATCAGTTCCAGGTCTAAACCACACCCCTGCTCTTGGATAACTCATAAATATTCCCCCCACACACCCTTCCCTTTTACTGCGATCCTCCTATATATTTGATGTTTCCGCCTGAATTGGGTTGAGAAGTTGATTTGTGAACAAGGTTCCTGCTTCTCCATTTTTTTGGCCACTGAATAAAGCTCGTGCTGTTCCAGTCTCAGCATCCATTTTGTTATTGGCTATGAGAATCCGATTGGAAAAAGAACCTCCCTCTCTGCCCAGGCTAGGACTCTGGCGCGGGTCCAGTCGACCAATTCTGTAACAAGGCTACACACAGATTGACCAGGAAGTCACTGCAGTCAATTTGTAAGTCAAGTTGTCCCACAGTTGTACCCTTTGATCTATACGTATCATGTCTTTTTTTAGGACTCTTCTCAGCATAAGCCTGAAGTCTTAAGTACTTCGTAGAGATATCTAGTCCTGGAGTCTTCTGATCAGAGTTTAGAAGCATGAGCTTGTTTAAGACTCTGGAAAGATCAGAAGAGAATGCTTGTGTCTTGAGCTGCTCACCACACAGCCTTTGAGACATTCATCTACTTCCTTGGGTGTTCTGAGGAATCAAGCTATTCCTAGGTCCTGCATGGAACACGTGTTAAGGTAGTCATCACCTTCCTTGCCATGATACATGCAACACATCTCAGGAGTTCTCTGAAATGAAACCCCAAACTAGAAACCTGCTCTGATAGCCCAGGAGAGATCCTGGAATTGAAAGGGGTGCAAATGAATAGAGCATATGCCAAATTACTTAGAATACTAAGCTCTTCTCCAAAGGAACCTAGTTTTCAATAGGAAAACTACCAGGGTAACTTGTGTAAGAATCTGTGTTGAGTTTGCAGGATTATTCCAGGTATAATTTTCAAAAAGCCTTCCTAGAATGAGCCACTCAAAAGGAAACTGCATGCCGGCAGGGACTTTGCTCTGCTCGTCTCTGTATCTCCAGGACATATGACAGTGCTCAGTCCGTAGGAGACACGCAATACATTAAACTAATAGATGACTGGATGAATATGAGGTTCTTTTAGCTCCATCTGAGACCCCTGCTGCAATAAGCAGAGCTCTGTGCTGGGAAAGAGGACGACAGAAATTTACAGACACTTTCATTTCTGGCAACAGATCTGGTTTTACCCCAGTTGAGGCTGAGAAACTTGTGGACAAACTGAATGAATGGTCACCATCATTCCTCATCACCCTTAAATAAAAGTCCAAACAGAAGAGATGATATTAGTGCCTGAAGTTTCCCCAAAGTCGATTTCTGGGGAGAAGTGAGCCAAAACGCTTGCTGGTTTTCCAGCCTTTGTGTATTACCTCCTGCTCAGCAGTGGGCCTCCTTCCTATCGAGTGACTAGGGCACAACATGGCCTTCTCCATCCAGACTTAGCTCAGGATTCAGGCTGGTGATTGCTTTTTCTGTAGTCTGCTGTTTAGCTCATATTTACCTTAAGATTTAGCTTTACTAGAAATGATGGAGCAGGACCAAGGTCAGTTTCTGCCATTGAAAAGAGGCCGTGGAGACAGTTATTTAAAATCTAGAGCTGCACTGTCCAGTATGGTTGCCGCTAGCCAGCATGCGGCTATTGAAGTTGAAATTAATTCAAATTAAATACCACTAAAATTCAGTTTCTCAGTCATACTAGGCCACATTTCAAGTGCTCATATGACTCAAGTAGTCACACATGGCTGGTGACTACCATATTGGACCGTGCAGAGTAGAATGTTTCCATCACTGTAGAGAGTTCTGTCGGACAGTGCTAGTCTAGAGTGCCCAGAGACCGAGGCTGGGAACCCAGCTGATGAGTAGGAAGCTTACTCCCCAGGGTGACTCAACAAGAGCTGCACTTCTGTCGCATCTCTTCTAGCACCGTTTACTATTATTATTTTTTCCAAATGCTACTCAAAAAATCACCATGGCTAGGAAACGAAGGAAACAATTTCTCTGTTTCTACACTTGTTAACATAGAGACAGCCTTGTAAAAGGGTGTAAAAGGGCATCCTGACTGGTTAAGAGATTATATTAGGTTGAACCATATGAAATCCCTTTTTTGTAGGTGAGGAAGGGCTAAATATCATCAAATTCATGAGGTTCAACCTAATTCAAGGGAAAGGGAAAGAGTGGTAGAGAAATGGGGAGGAAGAGCATCTGTGGCTTGTGTTCCTTTCTTAGTCCTCTGTTTGTATGCTATGGGTTGGCGATAATACAGATAGTTTTAACTCAACAATGGATGGTTGACTGAATGCCTGCTTCTTCCTTGCCTGCTACTGCTGCATAAAGAGAGGGTTATGTGTGTTTGTGGCAAATAGTCATGGAAGAGTTTGTGGCAAAGAGTCATGGAAGTATACAGCTGTGAGAAACAGAAAACTTGGCTTCATACCTACTGTTTTCCTCACAAGCAGCCTGGATGTGGTAGCTCTAGAGCTGGGTGAGTAGTTCCATGACACCAAGGGCTCTGAATTGACATGTCTGCTTATTCTCTTGACCTTCCCCTCATGGTTCACAAGATGGCTGCAGCAACTCCAGGCATCACATCCTCATGTAATGATGTCCAGAGGCAGGAACTGAGAGTGGGCTCAGGGGTGGGCAGGACAGCAGGTGAGCTCACTGCATGGACCTCTCTTCCTTTAAGGGAGAAAAATCTTTCCCAGAGCCACACCTCCCCAGCAGATTTTCTCTCTGTCTTTTCGACCAGAGTTTGTTATGACTCTACTCATTAAATAATCTGGAAAAGGGAAATGTGTTTATTAATCTCAGTTTAAACATGGCCTGAAACTGGGCATATTTCCAAGCAAACAAAATTGAGATGTCATCAGCCAGGAAGAAGGAATAGGGGAAACGGACTCTGGGTAGGCAAGTCATACTATTTGCCCCAAGTTATTAAGATGCTTTCAATTGGTAAATGACTTTTGAGAATATGTTTTGTTTTCACCTGCCTGACATCCACTGGGCCTCCTCAGTGATGCACACTGGTTCTCCTCTGTGTGTGGAGGGAGGGGGAAGGGACTCTTTTCCAAAATTCCATGGGTGGGAACATGATCTGAGGCTCAATTTCAGGACTTCTGTTTGAACTATTAGGAAAAGACACGTTCTCCTTACCCTGGGAGTCTGCGAAGATAGCATGCCAGTTAAAACTGTTGGTGGCTATTTTGCCTGCCTGCCTGAACACATGAATGATACACATGCTAATACAACGAATGACACATGATTACTTTGTTTTTTTTTTTTTTTTTTGGCTGCGCCATGCACCTTCTGGAATCTTAGTTCCCCGACCAGGGATTGAACCGGCACTCTTGGCAATGAAAGCGTGGAGTCCTAACCACTGCACCACCAGAAAATTCCCATGAATGACACACAATGCTAACACAGAGGAAAGTAAAATGGAATGATAGGAGAAACTTGGTCTAAATGAAATTGCTTTAGCCCCTGTATGCAGCTATGACAGACCGGGAGCCTGTCAGTTACATGACCTAATAAATCTGCCCCCCTCCTTTTTTTCACATAAGCTAGTTTGAATTGGGAATGATTCCTGATAGTTATCAGTGCCTAGCAGTGAAGTCTTACAAGTGATAGACTTTAAAATGTACCATCAAAGGTCAGCGAGGATTTGTCTATCCCTGGCTGAGAAGTTAGCTGTTTTTGTTATGCTAACAAAGCAGCTAGTTAAATTGTTGCCCGTTCTCTCTTGGGACTCAGAGCGTGTGCCATTTGAAACTGAATCATTATTTAGTAGAACTTTTCAGGCTGTAGAATGTGTTGGCTGCTTCTTAAAGTTCTCAGTGAGTTTTTACGAGAAAGAGACAAGCTTCTCTCAAAGTTGGTCCAAGTAGAAGTAGAAAAAGAAGAAAAATATGTCTGATGAAAGAGGTCTTTTCTGCCTTTCATAGCTGAGAGTCAGGTAAAAGTATACCTTGCAGGATTGGGAGAGGTGAGCTCTCTGTCTTATGATGAAGTTTGTTCCAGCAAAAGCAGGAAGACTAGAAACAGAACAGAAGATGAGACTAAAACCAGGAAGGAGCCTGAGCTTGATTGCCATTCATCCTCATGATCATCAAAAGACATCATGGCAGAGTGAAAACACAAGCCACAGGATGGGAGAAGATATTACAGCACATACAACTGACAAAGCACCCATATCTGGAACTCCAATAAGCAAACAAGAGACGATCCAATAGAAAAGTGGGCAGGATTGATCAATAGACATTTCACAAAAGGGGATATCCAAATAAACATGGGGAAATGCCGAACCTCACTTGTCATGAGAGAAATGCAATGAAAACAGCTAGGGGATTCCACTATAGATTCTACCAGAACAGCTAAAATAAAAAAGATCATACCCGTGTTGTTGAAGAACTATTGGAGCCCTCAGACACTTCTGGTAGAAATGTAAATAGGTGCTTTGGAAAAATGTGGTATTATCCATTAAAATTGAATGTGTGCATATCTTATTACCAGGCAATTCCACTCCTAGATGTATGAGTGCATATGTACCAAAAGGCACGACAATATTACAACAGTCCCAGATTGAAAAACCCTAAACGCCCATCAACAGCAAATGGGTAAATAATTGCAATGAACGCTATACTCCAATGAACATGAACAAACTATTGCTATAGTCACTAGCAGGACTAAATCTGGCAGATATAATTTTGAGTGAAGAAGCTTGACATAAAAGAACACATCCTTAGGGTTCCATTTATGTAAGCTTCAAAAACAAGCAAAAACAATGTGTGGGGTTAGAAATGAAGTGAGGACTTCCCTGGTGGCGCAGTGGTTAAGAATGCACCTGTCAATGCAGGGGACACGGGTTCGAGCCCTGGTCCAGGAAGATCCCACGTGCCACGGAGCAACTAAACCCGTGCGCTACAACTACTGAGCCTCCGCTCTAGAGCCCGCAAGCCACAACTACTGAGCCTGCGTGCTATAACTACTGAAGCCCATGTGCCTAGAGCCCGTGCTCCGCAACAAGAGAAGCCACCGCAATGAGAAGCCTGTGCACTGCAACGAAGAGTACCCCCGGCTCGCTGCAACTGAAGAAAGCCTGCGTGCAGCAACGAAAACCCAATGCAGCCAAAAAAAAAATAATAATAATAAATAAATAAATAAATAAATAAAAAGAAATGAAGTGAATGGAGACCCTAGGGAGAAGGGGAGGGGGTCTGGTTGGGCTTTCAAGGGTCCTGATGTTGTCCTATTTCTTGACCTGGCACTGGTTACACTGGTGTGCTCACTTTGTGATAATTCATGTGTGATTTCAATACTTCTCTATCTGTCAATAACATTAAAAAAATCTTCTAATCATAGACTATGGAAGAAGAGAGATGGTTGTGAGAGTGCAAATCAATGATTCATTAAAATAATAATTATCCCCTGAGCTGCAGGGCAAGAAGCAGATTAGCTGAGCCTTCCCATCCGAGGCTCCAGTTTTGAATTTCACTGATGCAGAGGAGAAAATGGAGGCCATTAAGCTGAGAAGGAGGGTAGAGCCCTCAAGCTGCTGCTAAGAAACCAAACTCCCAGGCCAGAGTCTAGATTAAGGACACTATCTCTTGCTTCGGTTAATATCCCATGAAATGGCCAAATGCAAATTGACTGAAAGAGTACTAAGTAGTGCCCTTCTGAGGGAGTTATTTTGCCAGAGAACTCTCAGCACGGCTAACAGGGCTTGCGATTGCTCAGCCCTGGGGCAAGCCTGGATTCCCCAACCTGCGCCATCTGGAAGCGGGTCCTAAAAGATCCTCCCCAGTGTCCCTCCTCAGATGGGAATGGAGGACGATGGGCAGAGGGGATCCTCTCAGAGAGCAGAACTGTGGTTGTCAGACGGGCTGGTAAGGACCCCACTCGCTGCTAGCGCACGAGTCCTTTCTCTTTTTGTCCAGCAGAACACAGTGTAGGAAGAGGGCTGCTGATCATGGCATCTGTTTCCCCTTCTCATTTCCAAATGAGACATTCTATTGTATTATCCTATTTCCTCTTCACTCTTGTAGGCAAGAACACTGCTGTATATGTTGGGAGTGTTTACGTCTATCTTTTAGTCCGAAGGATGTCAAACTCTAGGTGCTATATCCGGACCTCATTGAGAGGAGTCCACATGACCCAGAGACCCTGGTCTTGGAGCTGGGTACAAGAACAGGACATAATTTTGGATTGTTTATGACTGGAGAGGGAGTGATTTAATTTTTGGACGTATGTGGCTTGGTTATATTATGTTAAAGATATAGATTATATTATATAGAATATAGATTATAGAAATTGTACAAATGGAAAGAAAGTTGTATAAAGATAACGAGAGGGTAGGGATAGATTGTAGAGTACATTTGTTATTTTGCCTTCCAGTGTCAATTTCCTCTTTCTATGATAATAACAAGATTTTCTTTTGAAGAACTGTCCTTTTCCCAATTCTCAGACCATGCAGTCTATTCCTTTCTCTTGGCCATAGTGGTTGATCTGGAGATCAACCAGTGACAGAGGCCAGGAGCCCAAGCCATGAGATTCAATTTCTGAACTTTTAAGAATCTCCTGGGAGAGAAAAGTTCCCTTTGCACTGGTGTGAGCCTGGAGCTGTTGGGGGCTGTCCTGCATTGCATGGGAAGTGTCTGCCTAAATGTAGCCAATAAAGATGAAAACAGGGCAGGAGATGGAGAGAGACCAAGTTTTACGGCCTCATCCAGGTCTGATGACAATTACCCTCCCGTAACTTTTCATTGCATGAGCCACAAATATGTCATATTTTGCGTGAGACCATGTGATTGGGTTTCTGAAACTTGCAACTGAGAATCCTGTAGTCACAATCAGCTATGGGAAATGCATAAACACCTCTGTGTGCTTTGGGTATGTTTGGTGCCCTGCAGCTTTCCTTAACTAAAAGGGAGGCAGTGGCTTTTACTGAAACAGCTATCTTTCAGGAATTAACGCAGTAAAGGGAAGACCTAGTTGAATATATTCCTCTGTTTCTTTGGTTTGGCATCCAAGGCCTAAGAGGACTTGTCCTTCGGCACATCACAAGCACACTGCTTGGTACTATGAATCCCCCTTTCTCCCCTCCTCCCAGGTGAATGACGTCCAGCCCCCCACAGTCTGGGTATCCCGTTGTGAACTTCAGCTGAGTCAGTCCATCGACGCATGTATGTCACAATGATGGTGGCATGTTCTGCTCCACACATGCACACGTGCCAGCAGCATGTCCCACCCATGTTAGAGGGGTGGAGGCCGGTAGGTGTATCAGCCATGACCATTAGACCTAGGATGACATGGGATATAGCAAGACCAGTGGTGCGCAGGCTCAGGGATCTGTGGACTGAGGAACAAGGGGGTAAAGCAGTGAGATTAAGGAATGATGGTTCCCGGAAGTACGAGTGGAAGGAACCAAAGGCTGAGTAGAAGAGGTATCAGAATAGGAGCCAGAAAGCATCAAACAAGAATCAGGAACTGGCAAGACAGGGAAGGCCTGAGGCAGGGATGCTCTGAGGAGACACTGGGGAGGCCGGCCATGTCCTGGGGGATGGGGTTTGTGCTGCTCAAGGCTATTTTGAAGCATCTGCCTAAGCTCCGTGCTGCCACTAAGGTATCACCAGAGGCCTGGAGGGCACTCAGGTATCCCTATCGTTCTCCACTTCAGCTGATGGGCCCATGTCTAACACCACAGGGTGCTCTGGTCAGAGGTCAGGGTGTCGGAACAGCAGATTCACTTGCCCACATTTACCACTCATGCTTTTTCTTATTTATTTATTTATTTTTTAACATCTTTATTGGAGTATAATTGCTTTACAATGTTGTGTTAGTTTCTGCTTTATAACAAAAGTGAATCAGCTATACATATACATATATCCCCATATCTCCTCCCTTTTGCCTCTCCCTCCCACCCTCCCTATCCCACCCCTCTAGGTGGTCACAAAGCACCGAGCTGATCTCCCTGTGCTATGATGCTGCTTCCCACTAGCTATCTATCTTACATTTGGTGGTGTATATATGTCCATGCCACTCTCTCACTTCATCCCAGCTTCCCCTTCCCCCTCCCCATGTCCTCAAGTCCATTCTCTACGTCTGCGTCTTTATTCCTGTCCTGCCCCTAGGTTCTTCAGAACCATTTTTTTTTTTTTAGATTCCATATATATGTGTTAGCATATGGTATTTGTTTTTCTCTTTCTGACTTACTTCACTCTATATGACAGTCTCTAGGCCCATCCACCTCACGACAAATAACTCAATTTCGTTTCTTTTTATGGCTGAGTAATATTCCATTGTATATATGTGCCACAGCTTCTTTATCCATTCATCTGTGGATGGACACTTAGGTTGCTTCCATGTCCTGGCTATTGTAAATAGAGCTGCAATGAACATTGGGGTACATGACTCTTTTTGAATTCTGGTTTTATCAGGGTATATGCCCAGTAGTGGGATTGCTGGGTCGTATGGTAGTTCTATTTTTAGTTTTTTAAGGAACCTCCATACTGTTCTCCATAGTAGCTATATCAATTTACATTCCCACCAACAGTGCAAGAGGGTTCCTTTTTCTCCACACCCTCTCCAGCATTTATTGTTTGTAGATTTTTTGATGATGGCCATTCTGACTGGTGTGAGGTGATACCTCATGGTAGTTTTGATTTGCATTTCTCTAGTGATTAGTGATGTTGAGCAGCCTTTCATGTGTTTGTTGGCAATCTGTATATCTTTGGAGAAATGTCTATTTAAGTCTTCTGCCCATTTTTGGATTGAGTTGTTTGTTTGTTTGATATTGAGCTGCATGAGCTGCTTGTAAATTTTGGAGATTATTCCTTTGTCAGTTGCTTCATTTGCAAATATTTTCTCCCATTCTGAGGTTGTCTTTTGATCTTGTTTATGGTTTCCTTTGCTGTGCAAAAGCTTTTAAGTTTCATTAGGTCCCATTTGTTTATTTGTGTTTTTATTTCCATTTCTCTAGGAGGTGGGTCAAAAAGGATCTTGCTGTGATTTATGTCTTAGAGTGTTCTGCCTATGTTTTCCTCTAAGAGTTTGATAGTGTCTGGCCTTACATTTAGGTCTGTAATCCATTTTTTTATTTTTGTGTATGGTGTTAGGGAGTGTTCTAATTTCATTCTTTTACATGTAGCTGTCCAGTTCTCCCAGCACCACTTATTGAAGAGGCTGTCTTTTCTCCATTGTATATTCTTGCCTCCTTTATCAAAAATAAGGTGACTATATGTGTGTGGGTTTATCTCTGGGCTTTCTATCCTGTTCCGTTGATCTATATTTCTGTTTTTGTTCCAGTACCATACTGTCTTGATTACTGTAGCTTTGTAGTATAGTCTGAAGTCAGGGAGCCTGATTCCTCCAGCTCCGTTTTTTTCCCCTCAAGACTGCTTTGGGTATTCGGGGTCTTTTGTGTTTCCATACAAATTGTGAAATTTTTTGTTCTAGTTCTGTGAAAAATGCCATTGGTAGTTTGATAGGGATTGCATTGAATCTGTAGATTGCTTTGGGTAGTATAGTCATTTTCACAATGTTGATTCTTACAATCCAAGAACTTGGTATATCTCTCCATCTGTTTGTATCATCTTTAATTTCTTTCATGAAAGTCTTATAGTTTTCTGCATAGAGGTCTTTTGTCTCCTTAGGTAGGTTGATTCCTAGGTATTTTATTCTTTTTGTTGCAGTGGTAAATGGGAGTGTTTCCTTAATTTCTCTTTCAGATTTTTCATCATTAGTGTATAGGAATGCAAGAGATTTCTGTGCATTAATTTTGTATCCTGCTACTTTACCAAATTCATTGATTAGCTCTGGTAGTTTTCTGGTAGCATCTTTAGGATTCTTCATGTATAGTATCATGTCATCTGCAAACAGTGACAGCTTTACTTCTTCTTTTCTGATTTGCATTCCTTTTATTTCTTTTTCTTCTCTGATTGCTGTGGCTAAAACTTCCAAAACTATGTTGAATAATAGCAGTGAGAGTGGACAACCTTGCCTTGTTCCTGATCTTAGTGGTAATGGTTTCAGTTTTTCACCATTGAGAACGATGTTGGCTGTGGGTTTGTCATATATGGCCTTTATTATGTTGAGGTAAGTTCCCTCTGTGCCTACTTTGTGGAGTGTTTTTATCATAAATGGGTGTTGAATTTTGTCAAAGCTTTTTCTGCATCTATTGAGATGATCATATGGTTTTTCTCCTTCAATTTGTTAAGATGGTTTACCACATTGATTGATTTGTGTATATTGAAGAATGCTTGCATTCCTGGTATAAACCCCACTTGATCATGGTGTATGATCTTTTTAATGTGCTGTTGGATTCTGTTTGCTAGTATTTTGTTGAGGATTTTTGCATCTCTGTTCATCAGTGATACTGGCCTGTAGTTTTCTTTTTTGTGACATCTTTGTCTGGTTTTGGTATCAGGGTGATGGTGGCCTCGTAGAATGAGTTTGGGAGTGTTCCTCCCTCTGCTATATTTTGGAAGAGTTTGAGAAGGATAGGTGTTAGCTCTTCTCTAAATGTTTGATAGAATTTGCCTGTGAAGCCATCTGGTCCTGGGCTTTTGTTTGTTGGAAGATTTTTAATCACAGTCTCAATTTCAGTGCTTGTGATTGGTCTGTTTATATTTTCTATTTCTTCCTGGTTCAGTCTCAGAAGGGTGTGCTTTTCTAAGAATTTGTCCATTTCTTCCAAGTTGTCCATTTTATTGGCATAGAGTTGCTTGTAGTAATCTCTCATGATCCTTTGTATTTCTGCAGTGTCAGTTGTTACTTCTCCTTTTTCATTTCTAATCCTATTGATTTGAGTCTTCTCTCTTTTTTTCTTGATGAGTCTGGCTAATGATTTATCAATTTTGTTTATCTTCTCAAAGAACCAGCTTTTAGTTTTATTGATCTTTGCTATGGTTTCCTTCATTTCTTTTTCATTTTTCTGATCTGATCTTTATGATTTCTTTCCTTCTGCTAACTTTGGGTTTTTTTTGTTCTTCTTTCTCTAATTGCTTTAGGTGTAAGGTTAGGTTGTTTATTTGAGATGTTTCTTGTTTCTTGAGGTAGGATTGTATTGCTATAAACTTCCCTCTTAGAACTGCTTTTGCTGCATCCCATAGGTTTTGGGTCGTCATTTTTTCATTGTCATTTGTTTCTAGGTAATTTTTGATTTCCTCTGTGATTTCTTCAGTGATCTCTTGGTTATTTAGTAGTGAATTCTTTAGCCTCCACGTGTTTGTATTTTTTACAGATTTTTTCCTGTAATTGATATCTAGTCTCATAGCCTTGTGGTCAGAAAAGACACTTGATACCATTTCAATTTTCTTAAATTTACCAAGGCTTGATTTGTGATCCAAGATATGATCTATCCTGGCGAATGTTCCATGAGCACTTGAGAAGAAAGTGTATTCTGTTGTTTTTGTCCTATAAATATCAATTAAGTCCATCTTGTTTAATGTATCATTTAAAGCTTGTGTTTCCTTATTTATTTTCATTTTGGATGATCTGTCCATTGGTGAAAGTGGGGTGTTAAAGTCCCCTACTATGATTGTGTTACTGTCGATTTCCCCTTTTATGGATGTTAGCATTTGTCTTATGTATTGAGGTGCTCCTATGTTTCATGCAAAAATATTTACAATTGTTATATCTTCTTCTTGGATTGATCCCTTGATCATTATGTAGTGTCTGTCTTTGTCTCTTGTAATAGTCTTTATTTTAAAGTCTATTTTGTCTGATATGAGAATTGCTACTCCAGCTTTCTTTTGATTTCCATTTGCATGGAATATCTTTTTCCATCCCTTCACTTTCAGTCTGTATGTGTCCCTAAGTCTGAAGTGGGTCTCTTGTAGACAGCATGTATACGGGTCTCGTTTTTGTATCCATTCAGCCAGTCTGTGTCTTTTTGGTGGCAGCATTTAATCCATTTACATTTTAGGTAATTATCAATATGTATGTTCCTATTACCATTTTCTTAATTGTTTTGGGTTTGTTATTGTAGGTCTTTTCCTTCTCTTGTGTTTCCTGCCGAGAGAAGTTCCTTTAGCATTTGCTGTAAAGCTGGTTTGGTGGTGCTGAATTCTCTTAGCTTTTGCTTGTCTGTAAAGGTTTTAATTTCTCCATCGAATCTGAATGAGATCCTTGCTGGGTAGAGTAATCTTGGTTGTAGGTTTTTCCCTTTCATCACTTTAAATATGTGCTGCCACTCCCTTCTGGCTTGCAGAGTTTCTGCTGAAAGATCATCTGTTGACCTTATGGAGATTCCCTTATATGTTATTTGTTGCTTTTCTCTTGCTCCTTTTAATATTTTTCCTTTGTATTTAATTTTTGATAGTTTGATTAATATGTGTCTTGACGTGTTTCTCCTTGGATTTACCCTGTATGGGACTCCCTGTGCTTCCTGGACTTGATTGACTATTTCCTTTCCCATGTTAGGGAAGTTTTCAACTAAAATCTCTTCAAATATTTTCTCAGTCCCTTTCTTTTTCTCTTCTTCTTCTGGGACCCCTATAATTCAAATGTTGGTGCATTTAGTGTTGTCCCAGAGGTCTCTAAGACTGTCCTAAATTCTTTTCATTCTTTTTTCTTTATTCTACTCTGCAGTAGTTATTTCCACTGTTTTATCTTCCAGGTCACTTATCCGTTCTTCTGCCTCAGTTATTCTGCTATTGATTCTTTCTAGAGAATTTTTTTTTTAATATTATTTATTTATTTATTTATTTATGGCTGTGTTGGGTCTTCGTCTCTGTGCGAGGGCCTTCTCCAGTCGCGGCAAGCGGGGGCCACTCTTCATCACGGTGCGCGGGCCTCTCACTAGTGCGGCCACTCTTGTTGCGGAGCACAGGCTCCAGACGCACAGGCTCAGCAATTGTGGCTCACGGGCCTAGTCGCTCCGCGGCATGTGGGATCTTCCCAGACCAGGGCTCAAACCCGTGTCCCCTGCATTGGCAGGCAGATTATCAACCACTGCACCACCAGGGAAGCCCTAGAGAATTTTTAATTTCGTTTATTGTGTTGTTCATCATTGTTTGCTCTTTAGTTCTTGTAGGTCCTTGTTGAATGTTTCTTGTATTTTGTCCAATCTATTTCCAAGATTTTGGATCATCTTTACTATCATTACTCTGAATTCTTTTTCAGGTAGAATGCCTATTTCCTCTTCATTTGTTTGGTCTGGTGGGTTTTTACCTTGCTCCTTCATCTACTGTGTGCTTCTCTGTCTCCTCATTTTGCTTAGCTTACTGTGTTTGGGGTCTCCTTTTTGCAGGCTGCAGGTTCGTAGTTACCATTGTTTTTGGTGTCTGCCCCCAGTGGCTATGTTTGGTTCAGTGGGTTGTGTAGGCTTCCTGGTGGAGGGGACTGGTGTCTGTGTTCTGGTGGATGAGGCTGGATCTCGTCTTTCTGGTGGGCAGGAACGCGTCCGGTGGTGTGTTTTGGGGTGTCTGTGACCTTATTATGATTTTAGGCAGCCTCTCTGCTAATGGGTGGGGTCGTGTTACTGTCTTGCTAGTTGTTTGGCATAGCGTGTCCAGCACTGTAGCTTTCTGGTCGTTGAGTGGAGCTGTGTCTTAGCGCTGAGATGGAGATATCTGGGAGAGTTTTGCCGTTTGATATTATGTGCAGCTGGGTGGTCTCTGGTCTATCAGTGTCCTGAACTTGGCTCTCACACCTCAGAGGCACAGGCCTGACACCCGGCCGGAGCACCGAGACCCTGTCAGCCACATGGCTCAAAAGAAAAAGGAGAAGGAAGGAAGGAAGGAAGGAAGGGAGGGAGGGAAGGAGGGAGGAAAGAAGAAAGAAAGAAAGAAAGAAAGGTAGGAAGAAAAAGAAAGAAAGAAAGAAGGAAAGAAGGAAAGAAAGAAAGGAAGGAAGGAAGGAAGGAAGAGAGAGAAAGATAGAAAGAAAAAGAAGGAAAGGAAGAAAAGAAAGAAAGAAAGGGACAGAGAGAGGAAGAAAGGAAGAAAGAAAGAAAGAAAGAAAGAAAGAAAGAAAGAAAGAAAGGTAGGAAGAAAAAGAAAGAAAGAAAGAAGGAAAGAAGGAAAGAAAGAAAGGAAGGAAGGAAGAAAGAAAGAAAGAAAAAGAACGAAGGAAAGAAGGAAAGAAAGGAAGGAAGGAAGGAAGACAGAGAGAAAGAAAGAAAGAAAAAGAAGGAAAGGAAGAAAAGAAAGAAAGAAAGGGACGGAGAGAGGAAGAAAGGAAGAAAGAAAGAAAGGAAGAAAGGAAGGAAGGAATGAAGAAAGAACAAAATAAAGTTATTAAAATAAACAATAAAAAAAGTTAAAAATTAAAAATAAAAGGGAAAAAAAAAGAAAGAAAGAAGAGAAGAAGCAAACCAAAAAATAAATCCACCAATGATAACAAGCGCTAAAAACTATACAAAAAAAAAAAAAAAAAAAAAACCCAAAACGGACAGGGAGAACCCTAGGACAAATGGTAAAAGCAAATCTATACAGACAAAATCACATAAAGAAGCATACGCATACACACTGACAAAGAGAGAAAAAGGAAAAAGAAATATATCTATATATGTATATTAAAAAAAAGGGGAATAAAGCACGCAAATCAATAAACAAATCTACCAATGATAATAAACTCTAAATACTAAACTAAGATAAACATAAAACCAGAAACAAATTAGATGCCGAAAGCGAACCCCAAGTCTACAGTTGCTCCCAAAGTCCACTGCCTCAATTGTGGGATGATTCGTTGTCTATTCAGGTATTCCACAGATGCAGGGTACATCAGGTTGATTGTGGAGATTTAAACCGCTGCTCCTGAGGCTGCTGGGAGAGATTTCCCTTACTCTGTTCGCATAGCTCCTGGGGTTCAGCTTTGGATTTGGCCCCGCCTCTGCGTGTAGGTCACCTGAGGGTGTCTGTTCTTCGCTCAGACAGGAAGGAGTTAAAGGAGCAGCTGAGGGAGGGGTACGGATGCGGCGGAGCCTGCGGCGGCAGAGGCCGGCGTGACGTTGCACCAGCCTGAGGCGTGCTGTGTGTTCTCCCGGGGAAGTTGTCCCTGGATCACGGCCCCTGGCAGTGGCGGGCTGCACAGGCTCCTGGGAGGGGAGGTGTGGAGAGTGACCTGTGCTTGCACACAGGCTTCTTGGTGGCTGCAGCCGCAGCCTTAGTGTCTCATGCCCATCTCTGGGGTCCAAGCTGATAGCCACGGTTCGTGCCCGTCTCTGGAGCTCGTTTAGGCAGTGGTCTGAATCCCCTCTCCTCGTGCACCCCAAAACAATTGTCTCTTGCCTCTTAGGCAGGTCCAGACTTTTTCCCGGACTCCCTCCCGGCTAGCTGTGGTGCACTAGCCCCCTTCAGGCTGTGTTCACGCAGCCAACCCCAGTCCTTTCCCTGGGATCTGACCTCCAAAGAAGCCGGAGCCTCAGCTCCCAGCCCCCGCCTGCCCTGGCAGGTGAGTAGACAAGCCTCTTGGGCTGGTGAGTGCTGGTCGGCACCGATCCTCTGTGCGGGAATCTCTCCGCTTTGCCCTCCACACCCCTGTTGCTGTGCTCTCCTCCGTGGCTCCGAAGTTCCCCCCCTCCGCCCCCCTGCAGTCTCCACCCATGAAGGGGCTTCCTAGTGTGTGGAAACTTTTTCTCCTTCACAGCTCCCTCCCACTGGTGCAGGTCCCATCCCTATTCTTTGTCTCTGTTTTTTCTTTTTCCTTTTGCCCTATCCAGGTACGTGGGGAGTTTCTTGCCTTTTGGGAAGTCTGAGGTCTTCTGCCAGCATTCAGTAGGTGTTCTGTAGGAGTTGTTCCACATGTAGTTGTATTTCTGCTGTATTTGTGGGGAGGAAGGTGATCTCCATGTCTTACTCCTCTGCCATCTTGAAGGTCTCTCTCCTGCTTTTTCTATTAAGAATGACTGTATCTTCAAATGAACTTATTTACAAAACAGAAATAGATCACAGACATAGAAAACAAACTTATGGTTACCAAAGGGGAAAGGGGGGGGCAGGGATGGATTAGGATGGGATTATATACATATATATAAAATAGATAACCAACAAGGACCTACTGTATAGCACAGGGAACTATACTTAATATTTTGCAATAACCTATAAGGGAAAAGAATCTGAAAAAGAATATATATATATATAACTGAATCACTGTGCTGTACAGCTGAAACTAACACAACATTGTACATCAACTATACTTCAATTTAAAAAATTATGGAAAAAAAAAAAGAATGTTTGCATCTTATCATCCCACCAAATTTGAAGTCACAACTCCTCCCCAGCATCTGGCACCATGTAGACCAAAAGTAGGTGCTGAAAAAAGCTTGATCAGTCTGACTGCTCACTCCATGTTGGTGCCTGTGGGGTATGTGCCTGGGGGGAAATGAAGCGGAATCCAGCACAGGCCTGCCCACTGGGGGCTTGTGCTGACTTGGGGAAGTGTGGGGAGGGGACTCCAGCCTGCGGCCAATCCTTGGGCTGATGGACGTTGCCAACAGTGGCTTCTACTTACCACCCATCTGTTCAAGGAATCTTGTGAGCTCCTAAGATAATTTTTTGCTCCTGACAGAGAGAGAGAAAGTACTGTTTCTTACTGCAGGAGACGTGACTTCTTCATTTCACAAAAGCAGCAGTGAAATGGCTGTTGACTAAAATTGTGAAATTTGCCTAATGGTTGTTGGTAAGGCAGCAGGCCCTAAAACAGGGGTTGTGCTGATAAATACTGAGTAAGATAGGGGCTGGTGCTGGTCAAAGAATCGCTGATAGCAGGTTCTCTTTGATGAACACTTCGTTACCAGTAACTCCACTCTGTATTTATAGCACAACATGATTTTACAAAAAGTCTCTGATGGAATGTTATATAAATTTCAGGCAAAGTGATTTCTAAAAAGACTTTTAAAGTCATAGAAAATTAACCTTGATATAATGTTAAGCGATAAAAACAAGTTCAAATACATAAAGTTTGTATGTACAAAATTATATATATATGTATGTACACACACATATATACATTTTTCTATATCTGCATCTACATACTTAACACACACACAAAATTAAGAGGAAATGCCCAGTGTTAATAGTGGTTTCCCTTAGGTCATGGAATGATGTGATTTGGGTTTTCTTCTTTTGTATTTCCAAATGCTTTATAATGATTGTGTATTATTTTTCTACATGAGTATATATTTTATGATCAGAATATGAAGACACAATTGTTTCTAAAAATAGGGGGTGGTGGTGGGATGAATTGGGAGATTGGGATTGACATATATACACTAATATGTATAAAATAGATAGCTAATAAGAACCTCTCTATAAAAAAGTAAATAATAAAAAAATAAAAAAAATGAGCTGAAGCCTATAAATGATAATAATGTATTTGATAATGTCACATGTGGGTCGTATCACAAACATCCCATATTTTAGAGACTGCCCAACTTGGTTATGGTCATCCAGGAAGCTAATGGTGGGACTGATAATTAAGTGTGGGGAATTTTGAGGAACTTGGCCGTCTTCCGGCAAGCCCTTGCCCACGTGCCTAAAGAAGACAGACGGATGACATCTCTTATTGCACAGCGTGTGTATCATTTGGGGGGACAGCAGATGGAAGCTGCAGGGGAATATCTTCCAGGGAAGTATCTCCCAGGCGGCTCTCACTGCACCCACCTGAGATGGAATGCAGGATGAGTCTGATTTGTCACAGGCTTCATGAATATTGGTCACCAGCTTTTTGTAGTTCAGAGTGACTGTTCTGCTTTGTTCTTTCTTTGTGTTACGCTGGGATCCAATTGTTCATTGGCACAGAGAAACCGAGTTTTTTCACTTTGATACATAAATCTGTCCATCTGCTGGTGTATTTATTTATCAGCATATTTGCAGGGAAGACTGCATGCAAAAGACAGTGTGGCAGAAGAAGTGAATTCAGGTATGGGCAGTGGGTAGGTGTGCAATTGTATTATTCCATCTTCTCAGTCCAGGGATTTTGATGTGAGGTGGGAATGCTATTAAAGTGGTCAGCATTAGCAAGAAGAAATTGTTGTCTTGGAGATGTGCCCCTCTGAATAATCAGAAGGACCTGGGTCTCCACCAGATTCACTCAGTGACTTATGCTGCCCCTCCAAGGTGAAGCTCAGATGCTACTGGGGGGACAGTTGGTGGAGGAAGACAGAGGGAACTATGGGGTCAGACATAGAGAGACAGAGAGGGAAGATTACTTTCCAATGCCCATCGAGGAGTTCTCTGGGGGGATTCCATGGTGAAAATAAAGAATCCTTTTGACTCTATAGATATGCCTAACCTGCTAAAAGTAAGACTTCTTTCTGATAATGGACTCTGCCTTCATGCCTTACCAGGTGTGATGGGCAAAATGAGGGGTTAGAGATCCTAAATTTCTGCATGAAGATCCACGGAGGGGAGTCAGCTTGGCCTTGCTGAGTGTGTGCTGTGTGCTGTCCTCAAATCATGCTGTGGAGGCGAGGAAAACTGTTCCTCTTCGGGGGCAGTGGAGTCTGCACTTCTGTGAAGCCTGGGACTCAGGTGAAGCTCCTGCCAAACGCCTCCTCTGCAGTCCTCCAGAGCATAGAGTTTCCAGGACGAAGGCTCGAGGGAGCTAGAGAATATGATGCAAAGTCTGGTTTATATAAATAATTATTTATATGTCATTGTATTTTGTTTTTGAAGTTGATATGTGCCCCTATTCTTGAGTGATTGTCCAGTTATTTTAATGAAATGGAGTAAATTAAGTTGCATAAATCAAGTCTCAAATTGCATTTGGTTGTTGCAACATAATTATTCACAAGTTACAGTTATCAGTATTAAAAACATTCGTAGGTTATAGGTTTTAGAGTTTATGAAAGATTTGCATAAACTGTATCTCATTTAATACAGCAAGCCTATGAAGTAGGGATTTTTATCCGTGCGTTACAGATGAAGAGAGTGAAGCTCAGAGGGTGAGATGCATTCAAAACCATACCGCTAATAAGAATCAGAACCGGGATTTTTAACCCTTCATTTCTTCCTGTAAACGCAGCATTCTTTCCATCTTTCCATTCTTCTCCTCCTTTACCTCTTGGGCTTAAAATGAACTCTCCCCTGGCTAACTGGATATGGCAGACTTTCTAGCATGGAATTGGTGGCTCAGAGCTTAGGGCATCTTTCTCTCTTCCTATCATGTTGATTTGCAGATATCAAGGAGAGATTCAGGATGGTGGGAGAATGAGAGCATATTGTACTTCAGTTGTAACCACGCTAGTTTCTCCATGCATTGACTAAATATTTACTCTATGCCAAGCACTGATCTAGGCTCTGGGGGGTACAGTGGGGAATGAGGCAGATGTGGATCCTGCCCTCAGGCAGCCTAGAGCCTCACAGGGAAGACAAGTATTAAAGAAGTCATTATTCACCCTACTGAATGCTATGAAGAGGTGCACCGTGCACCTTTATACAATACGGGGTCTGAGACAGGAAGATCCAAACTTGGCGTATCTGGTAAGGCTTCCAAGAGAGAGTGATGTTCAAGCCAAGAGTAGAATTAGCTAAACAGAGTTCTAGGTCATGTGGAATGAGACACTTTTGAAGAATTGAAAGAACGTCAGTCCAGCTGGAATGAGTAAAGAGAAGGATATAGACCAATGAAAGTGAGCTGGGACAAGGTTATGAAGGGAATGTAAAAACTCCTATCTTTATCCTAAAAGTTATGGGAAACAATTGAAGGATTTTTAGCAGGAGTGTGACATGATCAGATTTGAATTTTCAAAGTATTATTGTAGCTATACTGTGTATGACAAATATCTGTATGAGGTTTGGACTTGGTGAGTTTGAGGTGGCTATGTGACATCCAAATGATTGATGGGCAGGTGGGCAGCCAGAGCTTAGGAGAAAGTCTAGGGTACAGAGGCAGATGGGAGAGGGTTTGGCATAAGTGAAACCAAGAGAGTGGATGAAGTCTACTTGGGGAAAAGGTAGGGAGAGAAGAGAAGGTATCCTTTATTCTACAAACATTTATTGACCATGATGTGCCTAGGAGTATTCTAGTACTTGGGCTGCAGAATAAAAAAGACCAAGATCCCTGCTCTGTGGGCCTATATTCTAGTTTGGGAGAATAAACTTGAAATACTTCAGCCAAGAAGAAGAAGAACAAGAATAAGAATAAGAATAACACCACTGCCCTAACAAATTCCCCAAAACTGCGTAGCTTAAAAGAACAGAAATTTATTCTCTCACAGTTTTGAATGCTAGAAGTCCAGAGTCAAGGTGTCGATGGTGCCATTCTCTGTCTGAAGGATTCAGGGGAGAATCTGTTCCATGCCTTTCTCTTAGCATTTTTCGTTACCAGCAATCCTTGACATTCCTTGCTTTGTAGGTGTATCACTCCAGTCTCTGCCTTGTCATCACATGTGTTCTCCCTGTTTTGTCTGTCTCAGTGTCTCTTCTCCTCTTCTTATAAGGACACCAGTCATATCGGATTAGGGTCCACACTAATTCAGGATGACTTCATCATTTTTTTTTACTTTAAAAAATTTTTTTTTGAAGTATAGTTGATTTACAATGTTTCAGGTGTAGAGCAAAGTGATTCAGTTATAAATATAAATATATATATATTTATTCTTTTTCAGATTCTTTTCCATTATAGGTTATTACAAGATATTGAATATAGTTCCCCTTGCTATACAGTAGGTCCTTGTTGTTTATCTATTTTATATATAGTAGTGTGTATTTGTTAATTCCAAATTCCTAATTTATCCCTCTCCCCACCTTCCCCTTTGGTAACCATACATTGTTTTCGATGTCTGTGAGAGTATGACCTCATCTTAACTCTATTCCACCTGCAAAGATCCTATTTCCTAATAAGGTCACATTTACAGGTACTGGGTACAGTTACCTTACAGGTATTGGTACAGTTAGAACCTCAACATATCTTTCTGGACAACACAGTTCAACCCATAACACCTGCTAAGCAAATAATAGCTGACTAATTATTATTTGCTGAATAAGTAAATGAAAAGAATGACATGTGATTGGATATAAGATGTGTACCTAGCTTCGTGAGACTACTGTTGATCTGAAATGGAGGAGTTTGGACAATGCTTTATCAAGGGTGGCGAAGCTTGTTGATTGAAATGCTGATTTGATTTTATAGGGCCAGACAATGGAGAATTATAGCTTATAGTTTGAGATTTAAGAATTTTAGATTTTCAATTTATCTAAAGATGTCACCACATTTTTGTCCCTTGATTCTGTAAAAAATGACTGTTAAAAATACCATTTGCCAGCTTGGAACACCCAAGAAGCAAATCTGTGGTCTCCGAACAGAGATTATTTTTCTCGGGTTAATGTCTTTGAAAGTGGCAGTAATGGACTCAGGAAAGCAAACATGGAAAAAGCTAGTGTTAAGACGAGCATCATTTTCTATAATCAAAGAGTCTAAATATAGCCTCTATGATTATATATCAACGCCATAGACAGCATCTTCCCCCTGAGCTTCCTCAAGTCTATCAGAAACATGATCCATTACATTTCTCACCTTTTCACAGCTTCATCAGAGGGGCTGATATTTTGGCTCACCAGTAGGACTGAATCTGCAATGAAGAAATCTAGGAGGCTGGTTTCTTCTCAAATCCACCATGCTGGGCCCTGTAGGTGGGCACAAGTGCTGTGCTGGCAGGTACTAATCGGCTGTAGGCAGCGTGCTTTGCAGGTTCAGCCTCTTTAGACACGCGAGGCATTCATAGACACCTAGCAGCCTGTGCTTCTGAACCCCATCTGTTATAGGTTAAATTGTGTCCCCTAAAAAGAGACATTGAAATCCTAACTCCCAGGACCTCAGAATGGGACCTTATTTAGAAATAGGGTCTTTGCAGATGTAATCAAGTTAAAATGAGGCCATTAGGGTGGGCCATAATTCAATATGACTGGCATCCTTATAGAAGAGGGAAATTTGGACAGGGACTAAAAGAGAAGGCCACGTGAAGACAGAGACACACGTGTGTCTAAAAGAGGGACTAAAAGAGAAGGCCATGTGATGACAGATGCAGAGACTAAAGGACTCCAGGTCAAGCCAAGGAAAGTCAGGGATTGTCAGTTCCGGAACCTGGAAGAGGCAAGGAAGTATTCTCCCCTTCCTTTAGAGGAAGCATGGTCCTGCTGACACCTTGATTTCGGACTTCTAGCTTCCAGAGCTGTGAGAGAATAAATTTCTATTGGTCTAAGCCACTTAGTTTGTATTCCTTTATTATGGCAACCCTAGGAAATGAATACATTATTTCTTTCACCAACGTTTATCTGTCTTAAGTTTCCTTTCTCTAGGTCCTTGTACCCTGTTGGGTTAATTATTACTAAGGTATTTGCAGTTGTTGATGGTATCGTGGGGTGTGTGGGGAGTTGCTGAGAACCGCACGCTCTGTAAAGGGACCTTGTCTGGCAGGTCACCCTCAAATGTGGTAATTGAGGAGAGTTTAATGAAGGGAAACACAGAGGTGGGCAGGGGTAAGGGAACTAACAGGGATGGTGAAGGATGACTCCTACCAACTGGGGCTCGTAACAGAGGGTGCCGTTACCACCCCTTAGCCTGACGGAGGCAGGGGAGGGACAGTCACCAGAGCCAGGGACAGCAGTAGCTGTGGCCATAGGAGGTGGCTGCCTAGCAGGATCTGCATGGCAGGGAGGGAGCCAGAGGGATAAATTCCTGCTCGTCCTCTTCTCCCATCTTCTGATATCTATTAGCTTCACCCAACCGGAAGCTGGAGGGCAAGAGAGCCTGGGGATGCAGCCTATAAATGTCGGTCTTCCTGGGCTACAAAGAAAGGTGAAGCAGGGTAGAGTGAGGTTCCCAGGAGGGGGTGAGTGTGGGGACTGTGCACTGACAATGCCAGATGGGGCAGGGAGTCAGCTGTCAGCAGCCGGCCCCTCCCCGGCTTTGATCCACTTGTCCAAGGATATGCCTGGTATGCAAGTCCCCCTTTCGAGCCTATTTGCATTTTGGTGGCACCTATTTTTATGTGAGAAGTAGCTGTCTCTGAATGCTAGGTTCTAATGCAGATTCTTTTAAACCTCAAGGGTGATGGGGCAGAGAGGGAGGGAGAGAAACCTAACAAAAATGGGACAGGTAATGGTGGATTGTTAGCTTGGAGGCAAGGATTGCCAGAAGGAAAATTCTGACTAGGGGTGAGGTTAGAAAGAAACAAATCATGTGCTAAGGGAAAGAAGGTGAGGTGGATTCCAGTTAATGGAGAGAACGAGCTAGAGAAAGACGTGGAAAGATGACCTGAATGCAATCCCGAGAGAAATCAGTGCAAGGGATTTCTGAGTGTGAGAAACGGAGAGAACAAAGTAGTATCTTTCTTACCACGTTGTGGTGGAAAGCAAGTGAGTCAATGGATGGAAAAGTCCTCTTTAGCTATGAAGCACTGTACATATACAGTGTATAACAACAATCACTATAATAACCATCTAGTTGAGGGTACAGGGAGATGCCTGAACAATTTCAGCTAACCTGATGGATTGCGTATGACTACTCATTGCCATTTTCACCTGTAATAAACAAAGGGGACTTCATTCCCTCAACTAAAAGTAGAGGACTTTTGGGTTATAAAGTAGGGCAGATCTAAGAACAGAAATCAGTCAATTGAGATGGAAAAGTTTGCAACTTCAGCTTTGTCGAACTCCTGGATTTGTTCCCTGTTTAATTCATCCTACGAGAGTCTCAGTGACTTGGTAGTTTTCAGTACCTAACTGACTGGCCAAGAGGAGATGCTTCTGATTATCTCATGAGCAGGTATACAGAGGAGAGCCGGGGCCATACTTCCATTCCTAAGGAGAGACCTGTTTAATTTTTTTGGTGTGGCCATAGCAACAATAGGTAGCAATCTCAAAGAGCTTTCAACTGAGGGTATTTCAAATCCCATGCCTCCATCTTCCCCCTTCTTTAGCTCCCAAGAAGAACATTCTCTGGCTCTTTAACTGCATCTTGGATGATGCCTTCTCTGTGATTTTTCCTGGTTCCTTCTTTGCTTACTCTTTAAATGTAGCTTTCGTCAAAGTTTTATCTTCCCATCTTTTCTCTTCTTGCTCAGCTTCCCTTTCTGAGGTGGTCTCACTTATATCCACTGCTGAATTTCTTACGGTGAATGCAAATTTCCAGTGGTCTTCTGGATATCTTCACATGCATTTCTCATCAGTAACTAAAAATGACCACATTTAATTTAACACCACACTTTCCACCATACTGCTTCTCTTGCCATATTTACCTATCATGACTCTTGGGACTTCTACCCTTGTTGTCACTTGGGCGGAAACCTCAGTCATCTTCCATTGTTTGTTCTTCCATTCTCTCTAGAATCCATTCTCCCTTGACACCCAAATAATCAATTGCCAAGTCCTGTCCTTTCTTCCCTTGAGCTTCCTTCCCAACCCAATACGATGGTTCTGCTCTAATTTAAGTACTTACTAACCTTTCTCTGGATTATTTCAATCGCTTCTTGACATATCAAATTTCCAGCCCATTTTCTTCATTGTCACATGAGTCATCTTCCTATAAACAGGTCAGACAGTTCTACCCCCTCAATATCTTCAGTGGCTCTTTCTTGCCCAAAGTATCTGGTTCAGTTCCTGGCTGTGGCTTTAAGGCCCTCCACGATTGAGGCCCGACCTGTCTTTCCAGCTTCCTCACCCACTGTGCCTGTCTCTGCCCCTACACATGTCACACTGCACTCCCCACCCTTCCCTGAACTTGCCATGCAAACCTCTATGTTTTTACTTATACTGTCTGTGGACTCCTCCTTGCTTCCATTCAAATCCAGGTCTCCACATAGCTTTCCGTGAGCCCCCTAGTTGGAATTAATCATTCCTGACTTCATCTTTCCCCAGTATTTTGCTTATTTCTCTTCTATACTTCTTCTTCTTTTTTTTTTTCCTTTAAATTTATTTATTTATTTATTTTTGGCTGAGTTGGGTCTTTGTCGCTGCACGCGGGCTTTCTCTAGTTGCCGCCATGGGGGGCTACTCTTTGTTGCAGTGCGCGGGCTTCTCATTGCGGTGACATCTCTTGTTGCGGAGCACGGGCTAGTTGCCTTCCCTCCAGACTGTATGCTTCTCAAGAGCAGCCACTGAATTTTATTCCATTCTGTATCCCTGTGACTCCATCCCACAGAGCTTCACACATAGTGGCCTCTCGATAAATGTTAGCAATTGAATGAATACTATTCAAATCCTACAATGTGGGTCATTGAGAGGCTGATTTTGAAGGCTGTATCATAGCTTCAGAATTCCTGATCTTTCTTCGCCGGAGCCAAAAGTTCAAAAGAAGATGGTTTAGTCACTGAAGAAGTAGCCTCTGGGAAGTCTGAAACGGAAACGCAGCTGTACTCCCATTTCATTTTGTTCCTGTGGTTTTTGTCTCACGGCCTTGACTTGAAATTTCAGTTGGAAACTTGAAATGCAATGAAAATAGTTTCTTCTGTGTCACCCAATAATAAGGCTATTGAAACCCTTCATTTTCACGTAAACATTTCTCTTGAAAATCAACTCTGCTACAAAGTGGGGCTAATTCAACTGCCACCCATGCGGATGTAGTTGTGAGGATGACTTTAAATGGGACATTTTTAGACTCTCCAATATGTCAACAAGTTAAGAGTTTCATTCATTTAAAAAATGTAAATAAATGCAGCTGCATCTGGCTATACGGACAATAAAAGTGAGATAGTGATGGTGCTAAAGCAAGTGGGAAGATGCTCTAAATTGAGAGAGACACCCAGCTTTGAGGCTAATTTAAGGAGCATTAATGAATATATTTAGAAAACTCATGCAGCAAAACTCATACCTCCAGCTCATGTTCTTTTCACTCTGTGAGCTAGCGGAATTCATCACGACAGCTTAAGAACAACAAATGAAGAATGGGCTGCCTACCAAAACATCAAATGGTGAGAAAAGAAAGTCACGTTCATTAAACATGCATGTTGGTATTCTCCATTACTATACTTAAAATAATTATATAACTTCATATTTCCCATTAGAATCTTTTGTTGAGTTAAGCAGTGTTCAACTTTCAAAATCTAGATTTCCAGAAATCAACTTGAAATCTGTTTGTTTGAAGATATAGTGCATTTTCTCCTAAAATGCCATTATAAATGCAACTAGGTACCCAGGCTGGCCCACTAAAGCCATTTAAGCTTAGAATATTGATGCCATATTGTATATTTGCA
Organism: Eubalaena glacialis; assembly: GCF_028564815.1. Lineage (NCBI taxonomy): Eukaryota > Metazoa > Chordata > Mammalia > Artiodactyla > Balaenidae > Eubalaena > Eubalaena glacialis. The sequence continues at coordinate 22,988,358 of NC_083718.1, forward strand.
AGGAAAATTAGTAAAACATATTTGCACTGCAATATTAGCATTTATGTAAGTAATTTAATCTCTCATCCTTGAAATTGATTAAGAAAGGTTTTCCTCTTTACTAAATGATAATGCCTGTGGAAAAATAGATTTCATTAAAGGAGGATGAAAATATAGATTGGTATTGTAGTGGAGAGTCTGAAGGGAAATTTGGGCTCTTTCCCAGGCTTTCTAATTTGATGCTATTGGTTCTTGATGACATTACATTTCACTTCCAAATGTAGGGCCTTCCTTTTTCCTCATATGAATGTATCACTAGCACTACTTTAAACTTATCATTCATGATGAGGGTCATTTTTCTTTGACTCACAAATGGAAGAAAAAGGGGACAAAAGGGAGGGACATTTTCCTGAGGTAACTGAACGAAAAATTACATGAGAGGAAAGAAGGAGAAGAGGCTCTTAAAAAGAGTATGTGTGCATATGAAAAATTTCCCATATCGGTAAATTGAGCTGAGTCAGCAAAAATGAAAGGTTTTGTTTTTTTTTCCCCCCTTAAAGAAGAAAAGAGCTATTCATTCGATTTGATGGTTCCCTGCCATGCTATTACCTCCTGAAAGGCAGGGACAAGCACAGAAAGGACACAGCATGCCACTGGCTATTCTTTTTTATGGGACATTCATACATCGGTTGTTTGTAACTTTGAGATTTACTGCTCTCTCTCACTAACAACTTTGGATTTTACAATGGTGATTTATTTCTCTTTCATTTTCCATAGAGTAAACTACTGTATTCTCTTTTTAAAAAATTGTATCTATCTCTCACTCTCCATAACCATTATCTCAGATCCAACTTGCTACCACTGTTTAGATAATACTTTTATCAGACCTTTCTTCAGCCAAGAAGAATTCCGTGGCTTCCCATTTTCTTCACAAGTGGAAACTTTTCTGCCAGGTGTCCAGATTCTCCATAATAGGGCCTCCCCCTTCATAGCCAAGCCCACGCCTCCTCCACTTCCCATCAGATCTCTCTGCTGTGATCTGGCCAGAATCTTTCCTGTTCTTTGAAAATGCCACAACCATTCCAGCTTCTATGTATCATCAGCTCATATTTTCCTTCTTGCAATTCATACTTTTTCCTCCCCTGGCTATCTAAATTCCACCTACATGTAGGAAACAATGTTTGGGGGATCTAATTCTACTTATAATAATTTTAGGCACATGAGACCTTAGTAGTGATGTTTGAACTACCTGGCCCAGCCTTCCAAGTTACCCTTGATTGGACTAAGAGAGTATATCTGACCCCAGATGAAATGGTCAGATTCTCTCTCCCGGGAGTTTGGAAATGAAACTGAAACCCAGTCTGAGTGTTTAGATCTGGAACATGTAAACTCAGGAGCTGAGGGTCAACCACATCCTCTTTTGTGGAAGAGAGACTATGGAAACCTAATGGTAGAAAGAGAGAGTATGCAACACTTAGCGTTCTTGGTAGAAAACAACAGAAACCAACTCTAGTTTACTTCAGCAGAAAATATTTATTTCAAGGATATTATGTAGCTCCTAGAATCAATGGGAAGGCTGGAGGGCCAGGTTTGGAAAATGAACAGGGACCAGGGGAGACTAGGCAGTCAGAGACAGCCAAGGTGTCTGCCCAGAGACCATCTGGTTGGAATGCCACCCTAGGCTCCGTGTCCTGTCTTGTCTCTTACAGGACAATATAGCAGCTGCAACGATCTTTCTAAAATTTAACTCAGATTATGACACTCTGCTGCTGTTGTATAATGAAGAATTTCTTTGATCTTTGTCCCAGGTTCCTGGCATGGAGCTTCTAAAAACCCTTAAAATTTCCCAAGTGATAGAAATGCTGTTGTTATTCATGGTGGGTCTTGATCATTTATGCTAATGAGTTGGCTCAGGTTGGGAGTCATTTGGACCGTGAAGCTCTGGACACCAAGGCTTAGATGAGCATCTCTGGTTGGTAAACACATCCAAGTGCTGGGAGGGTGACACATCCTGATTCCCTGGGGACGCTCCCAGACCACACTCTGTGTGTCTCTTCATTTGGCTGGTCCTGATTTGTATCTTTTATAATAAAACTTCAAGTGTAAGTCTAGTACTTTCCTGATTTCTGTCAGTTGTTCTAGTGAATTATTGAACCTGAGGGAGTCATAGAAGCCCCTGAATTTTTAGCCAGCTATTCAGAAGTGTGGGTGGCCTCGGGACCCTTGAACTTGTGGCTGGCATCTGAAGTAATGCCAGTCTTCTTGGGGGCTATGGTGTCTCTGCTGACCCTGGGGGTTGGTGTCAGAATTGTATTGCTGTATTCTATCTGCTTAGCACTTCCACATGACTTTTACTAAAGCAGAATAAAATACATCTTCACTGTGGCCTTGCCAGCCTTGACCCCTGCTGCCTCTCCAGCCCCATCTCCTGCTACTTTCCTCCACATTCAGTGCACTCCAGCCACAATGGCCTTTTTTCTGTCCCTCATACACCCCAAGCTGGCTCCATTTCAGGGCCTTGCACTTGCTGTTCCCTCTGCCTAGAAAGCCTTTCCTCCAGATCTTTGCCTGGACTTCTCTGAGGGTGAAAGTGCTGTTGGTCTTGTTCACCTCTGTACCCAAGACCTAGAACAGTGACTTGATTGGTTGATTGATTATAGACTCATAGGTCACATAAGAGATCCGGTGAATCTGTTCATTGTGATTTTGCTACCTACAGGATCAAATCTGAGGTCTAATGTTTTAGCTAGATTGGCTCTGTGGCTATAAGACAAGAGGTTCTCTTTTGCTGTTATAGAAACTTTATGGTTCTCTAACCTTGACATTAGCTGAGATAGTAAAGCCCTGAGCTTGTCATTTTTTTTTTTTTCTTCTGCGAACTCACCAGTGTGTTCAGAAGCAGCCAGCCCATCCAGAGCCTTTACGTTCATCATTCCCACCCAAATGGTCAATTATAGCCACGGGTCTCCGCAAGCCTAGCCTCCTATAAGCACTTCATCCCAAGCAGCCAGTGGTGATAATTTAAGTAACAGTTTGCCACTGTGTACCATGGAGACCAGTATTCCATTTCCCACTGGCATTGAGGTAATCACTGCATTCAAGCCAAGTCAGCTCAGATAACCAATCCAGGTTCCCATCTTTGAGTCAGTTTCCTGGGGCTATTTTAGGAGCTGAGCGTGAGTTTAGCTGGGGAAGCAAAAAACTACTCTTTGTTTTTTAAATGGAGGGAATTTCACCCAGGAAATTGGTAACAAAGGCCTTGGAGCAGTGACAGAGCAAAAAGGGGGAGGCTGAGTTGGTCATTTGAGGAAGGCGCTCCACCTCTAGGGCTGGGTGCACAAAGAGAACACGCTGTTACCCAAGCCCACGACTGCCGTGCTGCTGGGGCTGCCACTCTGGAACCGGCTGCCGGAGCAGGAACCCAGGAGCCCTCCCTCACTCCTGTCACTGCTGCCGCCGCTACCACTGTTGCTTTCGTCACTGCTGTCACTGTTTCTGTTGCCCTTGCTGCCGCTGCCACCAGACCTTTCATCTACTTTCCAGTCTCCTCCCAGTGATTCCCACTGGCAGAACCAGCTGGCAAGGGAGTCTGGAAAATGTAGCCTCAGGCTTCTGGTCCTGGAAGTGGAGAGGAAGTGGAACAGGGTGAATGTTAGCTGAGAGACCACAGCTTCTACATGGCCCAAGCTCAAGGGTCACTCCCGGGCAAGCCTTCCTTGCCCACCCAGACCACAGCAGACCAAGCTGTGCTCACTTGCAAAACTTTCTGGACGTAACCCTCAAAGAATTTCCTATAGTTTGTTATTGTATATTATATTGCATATGTACATAGATGTGTATGTATATTTCATATTTGTATGTATTTATATCAGTTTCTGTTTTCCCTGATAGATGATTCTGGAAGGCAGGCCCTATGTGAGTTTTGCTCTCCAGTGTCTGCAGCGCCTACATATAATAGACACTCATAAACGTTTATGGAATAAATGAAGAGCTCCAAACACCCACACTTTACTGCTCATACTTCATCATCCTCTCTCCTCTAGTCTTAATTCAGTTCCATCCATCATAATATTTCAAACCCCACAGTGAACTGTGAGACGATTAGTAAGAAAGTTTGCTGTTTAGAAGGGTTCTTATCACCCTTTTTTAAAAAAAAATGCACATTTCACAACGATGTGACACTCCAGAGCATTTCAGTCCCTCCAGACTCCCTGCCACTCAGGGTCAACTTTCAAGTCTGTGTGTCCTTCCTCTTAGTCCAGCATCAGGCCTTGAAGATCTCAGGTGGCATTAAGTTTAGGGGCCAGGTTGGGAAACTAGGTGCTATCAGGGAGGGCATAACAGCAATAGATGTAAGAACAGACATCAGAAAGTCCCAGGCTGGGGGGAGAGGGGAACAGAGGAGGGTAAGGGCCCTGTGGCGTTGGATGAAGGTGCGAAGCAGGGAGCAACTTCCCCTGAATCAGCTTGAACAATGGGCCTCTGTAAGGCTAATATTTGGCTTCTACAACATGCATTAGTCTGCTAAGGCTGCCATAACAAAGTACCATAGACTGAGTGGCTTAAACAATAGAAACGTATTTTCCTACAATTCTGGAGGCTGAAGTCCAAGACCAGGGTGCCAGCAGGGTTGGTTTCTTCTGAGGCCTCTCTTTTTGGCTTGCAGATGGCCCCCTTCTCACTGTGTCCCCACGTGGTCACGCCTTGGTCCATGTGTGCATATATCTGTGTCCAGATTTCCTCTTCTTAGAAGGATACCAGCCATATTGAGTTAGGGCTCACCCATATGACCTCTTTTTAACTTAATTACCTCTTTAAAGATCCTCACTCTAGATACAGTCACATTCTGAGGTACTAGAGGTTAGGATTTCAACACATGAATTTTGGGGGAACACAATTCCGCCTATGACATCACACCACCAACCTTTCCTTCCTTCTTGCATATTTGGATATCTCTTTTATGGAAGTTTTTCTCAAACCGAAAGCGCAATATATTCTTGTGCTTGGTATTCATTGAGTTTCTTGGGTCTGTGGGGTTTATGAAGTTTTCAACAAATTTGGAAAACATTTTAAAAATACTTTTTCTGTCCCTCCCTCTCCTCTATTTTTGGATTCTAGTTATTTGGCTGCTTGAAGTTGTACTACAGGTACTTCATGTTCATGAATCTTTTCTTCTGCAATTTCTAATTTACTGTAAATCCCATCCAGGGTATTTTTCTTCTTCCAGTTTTATTAAGATATAATTGACATACAGTGCTTAAGTTTAAGGTGTACAACATAATGATATGATTTACATACATCATGAAGTGATGACCACAATAAGTTTAGTGAACATCTACCATCTCAAATAGAAACAAAATTAAAGAAACAGAAAAAAATTTTTTTTCTTGTGATGAGGACTCCTAGGATTTATACTCTTAACAACTTTCATATGTAATATACCACAGTGTTAATTATATTTATCATGTTGTATGTTAACTCCCTAGTACTTATTTATCTTATAACTGTAAGTGTGTCCCTTTTGACTGCGTTCACCTAATTCTTTCTACCCCCAACCCCTACCTCTGGTAACCATAAATCTGATCACTTTTTCTATGAGTTTGTTTATTTGTTTGTTTGTGTTTAAAGTATAATTGACCTACAACACTATGTTAGTTCCTGTTACACAACATAGTGATTTGATATTTCTATACATTTCAAACTGATCACCACAGTAAGTCTGGTTATAATATGTCGCCATACAAAGATATTACATAGGGACTTCTCTGGTGGTGCAGTGGTTAAGAATCCGCCTGCCAATGCAGGGGACAAGGGATCGATCCCTGGTCTGGGAAGATCCCACATGCCGCGGAGCAACTAAGCCTGTGCACCACAACTACTGAGCCCGTGAGCCACAACTACTGAGCCCGTGAGCCACAACTACTGAGCCTGCCTGCCACAACTACTGAAGCCTGCATGCCAAATCCCGTGCTCCGCAACAAGAGAAGCCACTGCAATGAGAAGCCCACGTGCCGCGACAAAGAGTAGCCCCTGCTCGCCGCAACTAGAGAAAGCCCGCGCACAACAATGAAGACACAACCCAGCCATAAAAAAAAAAAAAAGAACCTGCTTATGCTTTAAAAAAAAAAAAGATATTACATAGTTATTGACTATATTCCCCACAGTGTATATTTCATACTCATGACTCATTTATTTTGTCATCTAGGGTATTTTTAATCTTAGACATTGTAATTTTCATTTATAGACATTCAATCTTTAATGTCTTCCATGTCTATATTTAACAAGTTTAAAATTCCCTTTAATTTTTTGATCATATAAAATACACTTATAGCAAGTGTTTTGATATCCATGTTCACTAATTCTATCATCTTTGTCATTTCTGGATCAGTTTCAGTTGATTGATTTTTCTCCTTGTTATGGATTGTGTTTTCCTGCTTCTTTGCATGCCTGGTAATTTTTGACTGGATACCAGACACTGAATTTTGCCTTGTTGGGTCCTGGATACTTTCATGTTTCCTTTAAATATTATTGAACTTTGTTTTGAGATGTGCTTTTAATATTTGTTAGGTGGGACCAGAGCAGCATTTAATCTAGGGATAATTTCCCCCCAGTACTGACACAAAACCCTTCTGTATACTGAGGCACTGTGAATCATGAGGGTTTTCACTCTGGCTGGTAAGAGCAGGAACTATTCCTGTCATTGTCTAGGGATTGTTCTTTCTAAGACTTTTTTGTGATTCTTTTCCCAGTCTTAGTTTTTTCTCACAGCTGAAGGTTGGAAGAGGACCCTCTGCGGGTCTCTTAAACTCTCTTTTCTGTGCAGCTCTTTCATCTTTGGTACTTTGTCCTGTGGACACTAGCTACCTTGGCCTTCCTGTATGGCCATATTTGTGTCCTCAACTCAGGGAGACCATGGGGCTCTGCCTGGTTTTCCCTTTCTCATTTCTGAGCCACAGCCTGGGCACTCTCTTAAGACAATAAGGTGCGCCAATGTAGGACTCACGTTTGTTTTCTGTCTCTCAGGGATCACTGTCCTTAGTTGCCTGATGTCCAGTTTCTTGAAAACCATTTTATAAAACATATTTTGTCTGTTTTTTTCTGGTTGGTTCAAGCAGAAAAAAATAAATAAATCTGGTCTCTTTTACTCCATCTTAGCTGGAACTGGAAGTCAAATTATCTACAGTTACCTTTTTATCTTTAAGTAATATATCTAAACTTACATGTCCTAGTCTGTCAACTCCAAAAATGAATCAGCATCTTAACTCTCCCAATGAAATGTGAAAACATTTGCACTCGCGTAGCACCTCCCCCTTGTATCTCCTGTTTTTGGCACATTCTGAAATTTTTCCCCCCAATATGTTATCATCAAATGATTATTATTTTAAAATTGTGTAACTCTTCTTTCAAGATTTATAACGATTTCATCATGTTTTGTAACTGTATTTACCACTTAAGATTCTTTTCTATGTTTAACTGAATTCAGATCATCACTAGTTTTTTTTAATACTTTGGCTTCTCCCTGCATAAGTTCATTATTTTGACTGTGAAGTCCACTGTCGAAGGCAGAGTACTTGTGCCATTTACCTTGGTGAATTTGCACTTGCTTATATTTTTAGCTTTTAGGCTAAGCACACCTAGAATGGATCAGTCTCTCCAAGTGGACTCATATTGACCAATTTCATGAGAGATTCATAAGAAATCTAGTATGCTATTTTGTTCATTTATAGTGAAAAATTTAACTCCTTTCAAGACCAAGATACTTATATTCTCTGGTCAGTGTATTGTGTCTCAATAGGGAAGTTTACGCAGCAGGTCAAATTTTTTCCAAAGCTTCTAGGTTCTTGTGTAATCACAGCAAGATAGTTGTGGGTGTGAGTTGCGCTTTTAAAATATTTAAAGACATCAGGTTCAGAGCACTTATCTCCACTGTAAATTTGTCCCCATGGTGTGTACACAGGATCTGTGGGCCAAGGCATCTCCTTTCCTAGATATCTTGGGTGAGTGCCCACAGTTACCTCTGACTTTTGTTTAGTCTGTTTCATTGCTAATTTGATGCCTTCCGTATTTATACCATTTTATCTGCTTCAACTTTGGATCTGTAACAATACCACAAGAATTTGCTTGTTTATACAGTGTTTGGTCCTAGCAATGCTTTATCTTTAAGATATTTTTTTGGTACATGTCAAATCTCATCCATTAAGAGCTGAGTGTTAGTTTTACTCTTTCAGTTTTGGAGGAACTTGGCAGTTGCCTCTCTGACAACGATCTCGTCTTTCTCGGAATGCCTGCCTGTTATTTGTTACTTGTTCCTGCCTTGTTCTGCTTGTTTCCTTTTGTAATAATGGTCTTATTGTTCCCAACTGTCCCTATCTTGAGAGATGTCCTATATGTATTTGAATTCTACTCGGTATTTAGCACAACATCTTATACAGAGAAGGTGTTCAATCGATACTTATCAATTGGAATAAAAAGATAGATTCCCTGATTTCCTTCTGTTCTTTGCCATATGAATGCCCAGATCTAGACTGATGCCCCATGTGTTCTTAAAAAAAGGGGATTTGGAAACCTATTTGAGTCCACTTAATATTACAAGGCATGGGCGACCCAAGCCACAGGGGAAGATAGACGTGAGCGAGTGGGAAGGAAAGGGAGCTAGTGGTTCAAGAAGGAAAATACACATGAAAATGCCAAGACATGTAAATTGAGCATAAAAGTCCAAGTTTTGTGAGTAGACTAATTATGATGACTGCTCAGAGTATATCTGAGCAGCATTACTTAGTTATTGCCCATTCTAAATGCAGCCTAGAACCCAATTATTTCAGCTACAGTTTCTTGGTGGAGTGGAGTAACAGGCTTCTGTTAGGGACTAATCAGTTCTGCCCAGGTTCCTATATGAAACAGTGTTCAGATGAAACTCAAAGGATTCCGATGCCAAAGAACAGTGAGATAATGCCCACTGTGCATGGCAAAGAGACTGTAATCTCACCGGCCGTCAGTGAGGTCTGGCCTCAGGAATGCTGGCAGAGGGGGATGCGGGAGCATGGACACGCATCCTCATTCATCCACATCAGCTCTGGCCCTTCCCCTTGTTCACCCCTTTTCAAGGCTCTGCCCAGGGGTAATCACCTCCTGACTTACCTCTTCCACTCCAGGTGTGCTGGGTCAGGTGTGCTTGTTACGCATTCCGACACTACCCTGCGCTTCCTGATATTGTAGCCCTAAAACCACTGAACCATAATTGCCCATTTACTGCTTTGTCCCTCTCAGGGGTGGGACTGTGTCTTATTCAGCTCTGAATATAGTGCTGTTGGGCTGCACCCCACAGGCCTGCAAGCCTTGTAATTGCCCAGCTGCAAGACCAAAGGAAGAGCCTAGAGACGGCAACAGAGATATCAGTGTTTTATTGGATAGGGAATCTTTAAATGTCTGAAGCAAGGTCCTGGAGCGACCGTGTATGGCAGACAGCAGGCAGGACCTGGTAGCAGTCTTGGCTACTTGGGGGTGGGGGGCTGTGGTGGAGAAGGAGGCTAACCAGTTGTAGTGGGAATTGATGTCAGTTTGGCTCATCAGTTACCAGGGAAACCAGCAGAGGGGCACATCCCTCACTGCCCCTCGGGTTGATGACCTGGGCAGATGTTTTCCCTTTGATCAACTATCGTAGTGGGGCTGTTCTGATCTAAAGATTAGAACAATCACTAGCTGGGCTGGGGGGGCAGGCATGTGGGCAGTTACTGATTAAGCTTTATGATTCGGAGGGAAGGTCAGTCATGTGAGTAGGGTGCAGGTGAAGCAGGGACCGGTCGGGCAGGGGATGTACAGAGACCAAGAGAACAGTCATCTTGAGTGGCCTGACCATACAAATGCTTAGCACATAGTGATGCTGAATGAGCGTTCAAGGTGTACCTGTAGGAAGACCATTGGGATTAGAGTAGGAGCGGGTGGCTGAGACACTAGCTCACCCAGCTGTTACAGGACAGACACATCCTTGATGACAGAGATGCTGAGGCTTTTCCAGCCCACAAATATTACACGTCTGGAATGCACGGGTAAGTGGAGTACAGACTGTCCTGGGATTTGTACCATCTTAGATACTCAGCTGGAGAGAGATGTGAAAAGTGTGCTTGCTTTATGGGGACTCTCATGAGCTTATTTGGCCCTTCTAGCCAGGTGGGCCTCTAGCCCACCTAGTTGGCTTGTTTCCAGCCATCTTTGCCTGGTGATGCTTCTTAGCCTGTAAGATGCAGATTGGGTTTCTTCTCCCCTGGCAAGAATTCCTTGCTGTTCACTCCCACAGCCAAATATGGTTGGGAGACCTCCAGTGCAGGATGGCCATATTGTGAGTTAGTTCGAGGTTTGGGGGACCCAGCTCATTCACCAGGTTTTGCTCTCTTTAGCTTGTGGGCATCTCTCCAGGCTGTTAGTACCCTCTGCTCCCATTGTCCTCCCACCACAACCCCTGCCAAAAATCTGCTCCCCTCTCAGAGGTAGCATTGCCAATGATTGGATGTGCATTCTTTCAGTCCTTTTTCTATGCATTTACAAATGTAACATACAAAAATGGGGTTTGGATTTCTTTTCTTTCTTCTTTTTACAAATGAGTTCATACTACAAATCCTTTGGTTCTAGGTTTTTTTTTTTTTCCTTCCTTCCTTCCTCCCTTCATCCCTCCCTTCCTTTCTTCTTTCCTTCCTTCCATCTTTTTCTTCTTTTCTTCTTCCACTTCTTTCCCTCCCTCCCTCCCCTCCTCCCTTCCTTCCTTGCTTCCTCTCTCTCTCTTCCTTTCCCTCCTAATAAAATGGATGTTTATAAATAATTATCTTGATCTTCTAAGGGTCTATAAAATACTTAATTTGCATTCAAATAATTGATACCTCTGTAGGAAGCATCCATTTGCCGCAGGTCAACTACGCAGTTTGTTGAGGATTAATTAAACATGTAGTTTTGCAAAATTTCTCCTTTTTCTCTCGTAGGCATAAATAATCCACTGCAAAGGGGCCAGAAAAGCATTTCAGAGACAACAGGGCAAGGGACTCCATTGTGAAAGTCCTGTTTGTGCCCTGGATTTCTAGCTCTCTGCTCAATTCCTATCTGTCCCCTGGCCCTGAACATCCACTAGTGTTCTGCCTGGAAACATGCCCTGACCTTGTCTGGGAGAAACGTGGTTGAAGAAGTGTCTCTGCCTGCTTTTGTACACACTCACCTTGGAACAACATGAAAATGATTAAACACTGGGATGGGGTTCTCATGGCAGATCCACACTTCTGTGAATAAATAACATTTAGTCAACATTTACTATATGCCAGGCACAGTTATAAGTGCTTTACAAGTATTAATGCAGTTAATTCTCCCAATTTTTTAAAGTGGGTTCTATCGTGCTCCTTGTTTTACAGATGAGGAAAATGAGGCTCAGAGAGGTTGAGCCACTTCCCTCAGGACACGCAGTGAAGTATGAAGCAAAGATTTGAACCGGAGCAGTCTGACTCCAGATCCTGTGCTCATAATCATGGAAAGTGTTCCCTCCAAATGTAATTAGGGTTTAATGAGCACCGACAACATTTCAGTCATTGTGTGAAGAACTTGGATTCGGTGATGCCTTTAATGGTCCTTCTTTGCAGATTCAGGACAACACTGGCCAGGTCTGTTTAAAGATCCTAGGAACTCTTTCCTTTGGAGGCTCTATCCTATATCATTTAAAAAAATAAAATGCTACATGAAATGTAATTTTTTTTTGTCTGTAAATATTTGGAAGACCTTTAAGAAATAATTTTGCCTTTGAAGTAATCAGGCTATGAACAATTTACTTAATTCACAATTGGCTATGATTTCTCATTCATACTTGGAATTCTTGTGAAGAAAGAAAGCCTAACCTATAGATTGTTTTTAAGTGTAATGAAATTTTTATGAATATTAATTTAATAAATGAAGTTGACATAATATTACATTTTTTAGGCATTTAATTAAATATTTATTGATTGTGGTCTTCCAGTGTTCTTTTCATAGTTTTGAGTGAGATATGTGTGTGTGTGTGTGTGTGTGTGTGTGTATATATATAGAGAGAGAGAGAGAGAGAGAGAGAGTTTTTTTTTTTTTTTTTTTACAGTCCTAAACCTTTCCCTTGCCCTTGAATGGACTTGTAGACCCAGCACTGTGGCTATGGGGCCTAATGAACATTTCCATTCATCCATGTTCCTGGCCATACTCCACATCTGCTTGTTCCCTACAGCTGACCGTAAGTAGGCAGAATAACTGACCCCCAACTCCAGGTGGTTGGCTCTAAGGCCCCTCCTGCCCCAGATGCGTTACTCTTTGGCTGCTGGTGGTGTTTTACAGGGACTCAGCTGAGATTGATAGGAAGAGTGGATGTACCTTACAGCAGGCACAGTTGATGTTGTCACAAAGTGCTCCTTCATTCAATTCTTCCAGTTCGTTGCCTGCAGTCATGGGGCATTCACTTTCTTTCCTGGAATCATGAAGGGAGAAACCGCCATGCCTATAGCTAGGTTCTTCTGTCTTTTTGTATCACTTGCTCTTAGCTTTGTAATGGTGCCTCTCTGCTTTACTATGTATTCTATCTGGTAATCTGGAATAGCACAGTGGCTACGAACTGGCTTTGGGAATCAGACATCCTAATCATTATGGCCCACTTTGTAAATGGTCACAGGGGTGAGATGTTGGGGGGAGACTGTGAAAGGAGCTGAGGAAGGCCCAAGAACAACTTTTCTTACTTCACATTTTCATTTCAACCCAATGCTGCAATTTCTGAAAAATGGAAGTATCATTTTCAGCTTTTAAAGTCAGTTAATTACACTGCTGTGAACTAGTAAAGTAATTAATAAATGTTAACATTTGCATGTCATTTTAATTAAGAAATAAATGTCTTTGAATGAAAAAGTGCCTGCAAGCTTATCCATTAATTATCAGAGTACTGAAAGTACCCTTTGCAAGGTGGCTCCAAAAGTACCTTGGGAAAATGAGCCATCAGTCACTTTTTGCTTGTACGAGTCATGGTGTTGTCCTTCCTTGCAGTTCAAACTGCCAGCCAGGTGAAGAGAGGGATCCCTTATCTGATAGGAGGAGAGGCAGAGTCACCTCGACTCTCTCTATATGGTTGGGGTGCTAGGCAGACAGTTGGTGTTCTATGCAGTTTTGCTTCCAAGGATGTTTCTGTTAATAACACCTTCTGTTTTCTACTTCTTTTATTAAAAAAAAGGGGGGGGGACAATGCTTTGTCATCTTATGAAATTAACTTGTGATTGGTCTTCTATTTCTTACGCTTTGTTAGGGTTTTCACACAGTCCCTGCCAGATAATCAGGTTTACGCTTTCAGGGGCAGGAGCTAGGCCTATCTATATTGCTCCTCTTTTGTAAAATTTTCTTATTTTTTATTGTAAAAGAAACATTTTTTAAAGCTATGAAATATAACAAAATTAAGAAAAATGCATGAAAGATAATAATAAGGTTTTAAAAATTATTATACATCAAATACTCAGGTCAGAAGTAGAGCATTGCTAGCATCTCAAAACCTCATGCATACCTCTTCCAATTACCCCCCCCCAACCTCCCTGAAGGTAACCACCATATTGACTTTGATGGTTATCATGTCTTTGCTTTTTTATTTTTTTCAGTAGTTTTACCACATAAGTATGAATCCCTAAACACCAAATTTTAGTTTCACTTGTTTTTGAATTTGTATAATCCTAGAGTAGGTTTCACTCTGCACTGTATTTGTGAAATTCATCCATATTGTCAGGTGTAGCTTTGATATATTAATTTTCACTATGGTATGCCGTGGAATGAATAGACCACAATTTATTTATCCATTTTACTCATGGTGGACATTTGCCTCATGATAATGATGCTGCCATGAACATTCTTGTACATGTCTTTTGGTGTGCATTTTATGCATATGTAATGCCACTTCTAGGTACTTCCAGACCTACAAGTGGAATTTTTGGGTCACAGGGTGAGCTTAGTAGTCTCTATTGCAAACAGTTTTCCAAAGTGACTGAACCATTTTATACACCCTTCCCAGTAACACCTGGGAACTTCTGCTGTTCCACATTCTCTCCAGCACTTGGCGTTATTAGTCTTTTTAGTTTTAAGCATTCAGGTGAGTGTTTAGTGATGTCTCATTGTGGTTTTAATGTATATTCCCCTCGTGATTAATGATATTAGGAAACTGTTCATAAGTTTATTGGCTATTGGGATATCCTCTTTTGTGTAACACCTGTTCAAGTCTTTGGCCATTTTTTTCTACTGGGTTCTCTGCTGCTTTTTAAAAATTTTAATTGACTTTAGTAGTTTTATTTATAGTCTGGTTATGAGCCCCTTATCAGTTACACGTGTTAAAGCTACCTTCTCCTGCTCTGGTTTGTCTTTTCATTCTCTTCTGCCTTCCAAAACAGAAGTTCTTAATGTTGATAAATAAAGGTTCTTAATTTTAATGTATTCAAATTAATCCTTCTTTTCCTATATAGTTTGTAGGTTTCCTTTCTTGGTCATAAATGCATTCTCTTGTATTATTTTTTAAAAGCTTAAATTTTTTTTGTCTTTCACATTTTTGGTCTTTTTTTTCATTCACATTTAGGTCTAAAATCCACCCAGCATTAATTTTTGTGAATGGTGTCAGAGGAACTTTCAATTTTTTTCCTTATGTATATCCAACTGACCCAGTACCTTTATTGAGAAGACTCTCTTTCTCCCTTTGCTATTTATGCTGAGGTCACGCTTCTCTTGAGCTGACTTCTGTCAGTGACTGAGCACAGAGAGGGTACTAAAGCCTCATTTCTGTCCCATGTGGGGTTCCACTAATGGGGACCTTTGCTTGGAGGCTACCCATTGGTCAACTGAGATTTTCTCAGGGCTGCACTGTGGTCAGAGTGCTACCCCGTCTTCCTTCCACCTCTCACAGGTGTCAGACCTGCACAGTGGTCCAAAGGCTCTCCCTCCTCCGCCGCTCCCTCCCTCTTTATCCTTCACATGCAACTCCCCACTGGCCCTCTCTCCAGTCAATATCTTGCATGTCTAATCCTGTTTTGGCATCTGTTTCTTGGAGCACCTGAAATGACACAGAGTGGGCAGATCCTAGAGTGAGAGGGAGTCATACTTTAGTGTCAAGATGACAAAAAGCTGGGCTGAGTTCAGGGCAAAAGAGAGCAGATGAAGAGACTGGGTTGAAGGATTTTCTGAAAAAAGAGTGAATGGAAACTGTACCGACAATGTGGAGGGCAGGGGAGGGGGTGGAGCTGAAGATGACTATGACTGAGACTAAAGCATTGTGTCATGGAGGTGGAGCTTATTTGAGGGAACCATCCATGAGATTAGCTCCATGCTAATGAAGGGATTTTTTTGTGATTAAAAAAATTAATAGCAATGTTAAATTACATTTGTATTGAGTTTAACTGTGTTTACTGAGTGCATTTGCACTTTATCTCATTTACTTACTCTTTAACAATAGGGGAGAAGAGGGAAACAAGTAAGGGAGGTCCTATTTGTCTCCCGTTGTTTCCTGTGGTCTTTACTGTCCGCCCTCCTGATCCAGACTCTTTCTTCACTTCTTTTTCCAAGGGCTGAAGATTCAACTGAAGAAATTGATCAGGTCAGGCCATTTCTAGTCCAGGTAAAAGGTCAAGGTAGTGTTAGCTCATGGCTAACATGTATGGTGGGAGGGATCTTAAGGCCATGTGGTGGTTGGAGATGGGGGTGGAGGGTCTGAGATATACATTGATTTGGCCGGGAGACCCCATATTTCATAATACTCAGGGATGGTGACTTCACACAGGAAGGTGAAATGCTGGTTTTTAGGGGTCATTGTCAAGAAGGGGAGAGAGACATGATGGAAAGTGGAAAGTGTCAATGAGAAGGAAAGACCATTATGAGTGGATTGGCAGCAGGACAATAATGTATTAAAACATTTAGATAGGGTTGCACAGTGTGTGTGTGTGTGTGTGTGTGTGTCTGTGTGTGTGTGTTCTAGCCTCAGGTAGGATAATGAAAAAAAGAATTAGGTGGAGAGAAGAGAAGCATGAAAGACATGTGGAATCAGAAAGATTCCAAAGAACTCTAAGATCCTTAAGACTGGCAGTCGTTGATGTAGCCTCAGTCAGCTACTCCATCTTAAGCAACTCCTGTGGCTGCTAGGCACTACCGGTAGTACAGAGGCTGTCTCTGGGAAGAAAGCTAGACTTTGAGTTTCCTTTCCATTCTAGGATTGGACAGACAGGTATTTATTTAAAAGTGCCAGATGGTTCAAGGGAGTTTCTAACTTTATACTGTTGGGTACCAGGTTTCAATCTAAATTTGAGCTCTGGTTTTCTGCTTTCCTGTTGGCCCTGGATTGAGAATAGCCTCTCATTTACCAGCCATCTGGTCCCTCCAAGTCTCTCCTGCTGAGTGATGTCTCCAAATATCTTCCCAGAGAGAGGACAGAATCTCCAACAAAATCTATAAGGTAAATACATGTTTTTTTCCACAAGGGGATCCTGGGGAGGAATAGGTCCCCATGTTGAAAGGGTCCTTGTGACGTGAATCATGTTGATGTTTGATTCGATAGGGTGGGCTCCTTTGAGCAGTCACGTGTTGAGGTGTGCGCTATGTGGGTTCGTCCATTTCTGTGCTTCTAGATCTTCGGTTTCCTGAAAGTTCCTTTTCCAAACCAGCAGGCTCTGGTGCTAATTATCCATCATATAGCATCGATAAACATTTTTTATAAATGCCTGCTACATGCAAGGCACTGGTGGCAAAAAGGGGTAGAAGAAACAGTCACACTGGCGTTTGGAACATATCATTTGTTTTCTAAGATGACAAAAATAGAGAGCAATTTAGCTTTAACCATAACAATAATTATTTTTAGGAAAATAATCCATTATTATCTCCATCAGGACCATGTCTGGATAGAAGAGGTAAGGCTGTCACCAGGGCTTGTAGAGACCTTGAGACAAATTACACGATTAATTTTCTCTGCTTTCCACTCTCAACCCCTGGCCCTAACAACCCAGCATTTTTATGCTGGTGAGATCAGGTCAAAATGAATGTCAAGGGCTAATTGGAAGAGGATGAGGAGTCAAAAAATGGACCCATGGGACTGGACGGGCTGAATAGAATTGAATGGAGGCGTTACCACTGGGTTTGCTATGGGAAGTCTGGACTTTAGAGGCTGTGGGTGGAGGTGTGAGCCTCAGGCCCTTTCTTCTACGCACCAGATGGCAGAGCTACCTCACTGCACTCTGCCTGCTGCCTGGTCCATGCGCCTGGGTGGCTCTGGCCTGCTCTGTCTCACACCAGGATGCCTCTGTCTGCCAGGAGGAGTAATTATAGTTGAAACAAATGTATTGCAATACCTGGATGGATACAGCTCAATTGACTCCTGACAGGTCTCTGGCTAAGAGATCCTGCAGCAGCTGCGGTACTAGAAGAGCTGGTGGGGAGCGGGGATGGGGGGGTGGGATAGTTTAGGCCTAAGCGTGTGATGGGCAGACATCGCCCCACTTCCTAGTCCTCTTCAGTCTCACTTTACAAATGCCCCTAAGGCTGTGTGTGAGCAGATTTCGAAATGAAAAAAGTCCAGTTTCTTCAATTCAGCAGAGGTGTTCTCAAGACCAACAGGCAGGCTGTCAAACTCTTACCCGTTTCCCAACATAGACTTTGAATGCTTGGAGGCTTCTCTTGAAATACAGCAGGGGAGTTTCCAGGAGTCGTAGACCTGAGTGTGTGTATGGGAAGGTCCACACTGCAAATATTTTTTTCTTGCAGAAATTTTCAACCAGTCTTGTAATTGTGGTTTCAGTGTGTATTGTCCAACTGCATTCCCTGAGTCACTGTCATATCCCAGCCAGACCTCCCGACCTGCATCTTACCTGCAGCCAAGTGTGTTATTGTTGCCAGAGTGCCGTAGAGGTGAGGTGTATGGATCATGCCATCTGCTCTTAAGGGCTAAGGCTGTACATTTCCTGGGCTTGTCCAGTGGGCCTTACCCCAGGGAGAGCGTGAACCTAGCTCTGCCCTTCTTGTATTCTTTGCTCCAGGCCCTCTAATCTATTCAGTGAGCCTTCTGGATACTCTGCTTGCTTCCGAAGTCTCCACACCCGCAGCCCCCCCGCTTGGGGCTTTCTCCCCTTGCTTCTCACCGGGCCCCCACCCCACTGTGTCGGGCTAACTCGTGCTCCTCTTTAGAGCCCAAGGCTAGAGGTGATCCCCCTGGGAAGGCGGAGCCTGCAAGCCTGGGGCCGTGTGCTCCCATGGCAGCCCCTGCTTCTCCTCTTATGCCGTTTATTACTCATTTCTCCTCTCTTTCTCCTGCTGTGTTCTCCACGAGGCAGGACTGTGCTGAAGTTTCCGAGCACAAAGCCTGGCATGCACTAGGCTCTCAGGGATGAAGCGAAGGGACGAACCGTCTTGGTTGTCATCTGCTTCCCTCACCCAGCTGCCGTCTGGCCAGCTCCCCTTCCTTTCTTCCTCTCGCTGGTTCACTCACCCCCTCTTCCAGACCGCCAGTGAAAACACAGTCCTGGCCTGGCTTGGTTTTTTTGTTCCTCCTGATTTTCATTAACTTAGAAATCCTATTCCTGGTCTCTATGTCATACCTGGATGCCATTTGTCTGAAGTCTGTTTGGATGAAATAATGAAACCTTGTTTATGTTGTTTGTTTGTTTGTTTTTCCAAGCTGCTTCAAGGTTACAGAAGGAGAAAAGCAAAACTGTGGGGAGAAGACCAATGTCAGAGGCTTCATTACTAAAATGTTGCTATTACCTGCAGCTCTCTTTGGTTTGGGGCTCTTTTGCATGACAGATATTTTCAAAATGATTTAGGGATTTAAAACATGTGAGCCGCAGTATAATCCAAGAGCAGGCATGGCGCAAGCCTTTAGCTTTTCTCCTTTCCTGCCTGTTATATACCGTGTAGTGATGTGGAGGGCCAGGTTGAGACAGTGCGCTGGCTTGCAGGCATCCACTGTGCCTCGATTTTCATTTATTCCACCACTGGGCTGTGGCTTCTCTCATAATGATTTCACAAAAGGACTATTTTCTAGTCAGAAAGAGATCTAAAGAGATGGGAGAAAGGATGAAACACTTTTAGATGTTCATTTTCAGTAAAATTGGAATAAATAACGAGATTGTAAGATGGGGGACCGGGAGTGGGAAGACTTGTTTGTTCCTCTTTGAATAGATCTGAAATCTGATCCTGTAGTCTTCTTCAATCTACCAACAAGTACTGGAGTTGCGAGAAAGCCGCTATTTAGTTTTGTTCAAATTTGTTCTCAAATATTTACAGTGAAACAAGAATTAGAAGAATGGGCACCTGCCAGCCACTGTGCTGTGTATTTTACTGAGTCATCATCTCATTTAATTGTTCTGCTTAAATACTGAGTAGCTTCAAAGAGTATTCATAAAATACATGTTATGTGTAAAGAACTATAGTAGAGCAAACACCTGTGTTCAGCTTTACCTTTGAAATCCCCTGTGTGCTTCCCCTGGAAGCATCCTCCTCCTTCCCCAGATGTAGCCATTCTCCTTTTAACTTTTGCCAGTCTGGTAGGTGTGAAACGGTATCTCGTTGTGGTTTTAATTTTGTTTTTCTCTGATTATGAATGAGGTTGAGCACATTTTCATTTGGCTATGGCTATTTATATTTCTTCTTCTGCAAAGAGCTAGTTCAGATCTTTTGCCAACCCTTTTCTATTGGGATCTGTATCTTTTTATTATAGATTTGTAGGAATTCTTTGCATATTTTAGGTACTACCTGCTATAGACTGAATGTTTGTGTCCCTTCAAAATTCAGAGGTTGAAACCTAGTCCTCAGTGTGATGGTGATTGGAGGTGGGGCCTTTGGGAGGTGAGTAGGTCATGAGGGTGGAACCCTCATGAACGGGATTAAAGAGAGGTCAGAGAGAGAGCCCCTGTCCTTTACATCATGTGAGGATACAGGGAGACAATGGCTGTCTAGGACTAGGAAGTAGACTCCTACCAGACACTGAGTCTACAGGGACCTTAGTCTTGGACTTTTCAGCCTCAAGAACTGTGAGAAATAAATTTCTATTTTTTGTAAGCCACCCAGTCTGTGGTATTTTGTTACACAGCCTGAAGGGACCAAGACATTACCTCAACTATGTGTTGCAACTAATAGCTTCTCTTTTCATTTTCTTTACATTGTCTTTTGGTGAACAGGCATTCTTAATTTTAGCTTAGTCCAATTTACCAAACTTTCCCTTATATGCTTTATGCTTTTTGTGCCATTTCTGTGCAGTCAAGGTTATGAACATATGGCCTGTATTGTCTTCTAAAAATTTCATAGTTTGGCCATTCACATTTAAGTCTCTAGTCTACCTGGAATTGATTTTTTTAAAAAATTGAGATATAGTTGATTTACAATATTATATGTTTCAAGTGTACAACACAGTGATTCACAATTTTTAAAGGTTACATTCCATTTATAGTTATCATAAAATATTGGCTATATTCCCTGAGTTGTACAATATATCCTTGTAGCTTATTTATTTTATACATAGTAGTCTGTATCTCTTAATCCCCTACCCCTATCTTGCCCCTCCCCGCTTCCCTCTCCCTTCTGGTAACCACTAGTTTGTTCTCTGTGTCTGTGAGTGTGTTTCTTTTTTGTTATATTCACTAGTTTATTGTGTTTTTTAAGATTCCACATGTAAGTGATCACATACAGTATTTGTCTTTCTCTGTCTGACTTATTTCATTAAGCATAATACCCTCCAAGTCCAAGTCCATCCATGTTGTTGAAAATGGCAAAATTTCATTTTTTAAGTGAAATATCTTAATTAGAAAGTATTTGTAAATTATTGCAAATAGAGATCCTGAAGCTGTTGCTTCAGTGAATAAATCATCATTTTCGGAATAAAGACACAGACCTACTAGAGAATGGACTTGAGGATATGGGGAGGGGGAGGGGTGAGATGTGACAGGGTGAGAGAGTGTCATGGACATATATACACTACCAAATGTAAAATAGATAGCTAGTGGGAAGCAGCTGCATAGCACAGGGAGATCAGCTCGGTGCTTTGTGACCACCTAGAGGGGTGGGAGAGGGAGGGTGGGAGGGAGGGAGATGCAAGAGGGAAGAGATATGGGAACATATGTATATGTATAACTGATTCACTTTGTTATAAAGCAGAAACTAACACACCATTGTAAAGCAATTATACTTCAATAAAGATGTTTAAAAATAAAAAAAGAAAAAAAATCATCATTTTCAAAACAGTACATCACATAATTTCATTCTTTTTTATGGCTGAGTAGTATTCCATTGTATACATACATACATATATATACACATCACATCTTCTTTATCCATTGGAATTGATTTTTGTGTTTGGTGTGAAATAGGGCAATATGTCTTTCTTTTCCCATGGAGATAGACAGTAGTCCCTATAACCATGAATTTCCTCACTGATAAGCAATGGCAGCCTTGTCATAAGTTTATATATATACATCTGGCTCTGTTTTTGGAACTTCTATTTTATTTCATTGTTCAGTTTGTAACCCCTGTGTCTCCACTATCTCATTCCTAGAGCTTTATAATAATTCTTGATATTTGATAGGGCAAGACTCATTTTCTTGTTCTTCTTCAAGTGCGTCTTGGCTAGTCTTGGTCCTTTACACTTTTCTGGAAACTTCAGGATTAGTCTGTCAAATTCCACAAAAAACTCTGACATAACTGAATTTTTATAGAAATCCTGTGGGGGAAGTATTCTACCTACTCACAGGTGGGGAAACTGAAGATTGAAGAGTTCAAGTAACTTGTCCAAGATCACTTAAATAAGGTAAAAACTAGGTATTGCAATACTGGCCAGTTGAATATTAACCCACAGAAAGTTTTTTTTTTTTTTTAATGTCCCTTATTGAAGCAAAAATTTTAACTCCTCTAAAATTTATAACATGGTTAATAGTGAATATTAAACTTCTTTATGCAAATTGTCTTTTACACAAACACTAACCTTTAAAAAAGGAAGGATGTAGAGAAATAAGATTATTATTTTTTTAAATTAATTAATTAATTAATTAAAAAATTTTGGCTGCTTCGGGTCTTAGTTGCAGCATGTGGGATCTTCCTTGTGGCATGCAGGATCTTTTGTTGCAGTGTGCGGGCTCTTCGTTGCGGCACTTGGGCTTCTCTCTCTTGTTGTGGCGCACGGGCTCAGTAGTTGTGGTGCGTGGGCTTAGTTGCCCTGCGGCATGTGGGATCTTAGTTCCTGGATCAGGGATCGAACCTGTGTCCCCTGCATTGGAAGGCAGATTCTTAACCACTGGACCACCAGTGAAGTCCCAAGAAATAGGATTATTAGGGAAACTTTTTTTTTTTTTTTTTTTGGTTTATTTATTTATTTATTTATTTATTTATTTATGGCTGTGTTGGGTCTTCGTTTCTGTGCAAGGGCTTTCTCTAGTTGCGGCAAGTGGGGGCCACTCTTCATCGTGGTGCGCGGGCCTCTCATTATCGCGGCCTCTCTTGTTGCGGAGCACAGGCTCCAGACGCGCAGGCTCAGTAATTGTGGCTCACGGGCCTAGTTGCTCCGTGGCATGTGGGATCTTCCCAGACCAGGGCTCGAACCCACGTCCCCTGCATTGGCAGGCAGATTCTCAACCACTGCGCCACCAGGGAAGCCCAGGAAACTTTCTTTTTAATTTAGAAAAAGACAGTAACAAGAACTGTCAGGATGGTAATGATGTCCCCCTTCCACCCCCCCACCCCGCCCCGCTTTGTGGTAAAATATACATACAATAAAATTTACCATTTTAACCCTTTTTAATTTTACAATTTGGTGTCATTAAGTACATTCACAGTGTTGTGTAACCATCACCACTATCTTTTTTTTTTTTAAATCATCACCACTATATATATCCAGATCTTTTTCTTCTATCATCCCAAACAGAAATTCTGTACCCATTAAACAATAACTACTCACTCCACATGCCCCCAAAGCTCCTGGTAACCACTATTCTACTTTCTGTTTCTATGAATTTGCCTATTCTAGGTGTTTCAGATAAGTAGAATCATACAATATTTGTACTTTTGTTTCAGGCTTATTTCATTTAGCATGGTGTTTTCAAGGTTCATCCATGTAGCATTCGTAAGAATTTCATTTCTTTTTATGGCTGAATAACATTCCATTGTATGTATATTCCACCTTTTGTTTATCCACTCATCTGTGGGTAGACAGATGAGTTGGGTTGTTTCCACCCTTTGGCTTATTTGTGAACAATGCTGCTATGAACATTGGTATACAAGTATTTATTTGAGTCCTTGTTTTCAGTTCTTTGGGGTGTATGCTCAGAATTGGAATTGCTGGATCATACAGTAATTCTATGTTTAACTTTCTGAGGAACCACAAACTGTTTTCCACAGCATCTCCACCATCTTACATTTCCACGAGCAATGCGTGCACCACCAATTCCTCCATATCCTCATCAACACTGGTCATTTTCCATTTTTTATGGTAGTCATCCTAATGGGTTTAAAGTGGTATCTCGTGGTTTTGATTTGCATTTCCCTAGTGACTGGTGATGTTGAATATCTTCTCATGTGCTTATTGGCCATTTGTATATTTTCTTTAGAGAAATGTCTATTCAAATCTTTTGCCCATTTTTTAATTGGGTTTTTGCTGTTGTTGAGTTTTAGGAGTTCTTTACATATTCTGGATATTAATCCCTTATCAGATATATAATTTGCAAATATTTTATGGTGTTTTTTTCACTCTCCCTTGAGGCACAAAAGTCTTTAATTTTCATAAAGTCCAACTTAATTATGTTTTCTTTAGTTGCCTGTGACTTTGGTGTCATATCCAAGATCATTATCAAGTCAAATGTCTTGAAGATTTCCCATGATTTTTCCTAAGATTTCTGTATTTTTAGTGCTTAAGTTAGCTCTTTGATCCTTCTTGAGTTAATTTTTGTATATGATGTAAGATCAGAGTCCAGTTTCGTTCTTTTGCATGTGGATAACCAGTTTTCTTACTAGAACTTTGTAGTTGGTTTTGAAATCAAGAAGCGTGAATTCTCCAACTTTGTTCCTCTTTTTCAGGATTTATTTGGCTATTTGGGGTCCCTTGAGATTCCATATAAATTTTAGGTTGAATTTTTCTATTTCTTCAAGAAGCAAAACAAAACAAAACAATACAATGCAATACACACCATTGAAATTTTAATAGGGATTGCATCGAATCTGTAGATTGCTTTAGATAGCAATGTCACTTAATAATGTTAACTCTTCCAATCCATGAACACAGGATGTCTTTCTGTTCATTTACATCTCTCAGCAATGTTTTGTAGTTTTCAATATACAAGTCTTTTGCTGCCTTGGCTAAATTTATTCCTAAGAATTTTTTTTTCTTTTTAAACAGCTTTATAGAAATATCATTCACTCATTTAAAATATACAGTTCAATAGGCTTTAGTGTAGTCACAGAGTTGTGCAACCATCACAATCAACTTTTCATTTTCATCAACCCAAAAAGAAATTTCACACCCACCAGTAGTCACTTCCCATTTCCCCCCCACCTCCCACCCCTAGTCAATCACTAATCTTTTTTTTTTTTTCTTTTTGGCCATGCCGTGTGGCCTGCAGGATCTTAGTTCCCCGACCAGGGATCAAACCCGGGCCCTGGCAGTGAAAGTGCAGAGTCCCAACCACTGGACCACCAGGGAATTCCCCTGTCAATCTCTAATCTATTTCCTATCTTTATAGATTTGCCCATTCTGGATATTCCATTGAAATGAAATGATATAATATGTGGCCTTTTGTGACTGGCTCTTTTCACTTAACATAATGTTTTCAAGGTTTCTCCAGTTTATAATATGTATCAGTGCTATATAGGAAAAGTTCATTCCTTTTCATTGTCAAATAACATTACATTACATGGATATACCACATTTTATTTATCCAGTCATCAGCTGATGGACATTTGGGTTGTTTCCATTTTTTGGCTATTATGAATGCTGCTGCTGTAAACATCTGTGTACAGGTTTCTATGTGGACATATGTTTTTATTTCTCTCAGGTATATTCTTAGGATTAGAATTGCTGTGTCCTATGGTAACTGTACATTTAACCTTTTGAAGAACTGCCAGAGTGTTTCCCACAGCAGACGCAACATTTTACATTGCCACCTGCAATGCATGTGGGTTCCATTTTCTCCATATCCTCCACAACACTTGTGATTATCTACTTTTTGACAGGATGTGAAGTGCCATCTCACTGTGGTTTTGATTGGTGTTTCCCTGATGGATAATGTCACTGAGCACTTTTTCATGAGATTATTAGCCATTTTTTGGAGAAAGGTCTGTTCAGATCCTTTGCCCATTTTTATTTATTTTTTTCCAGTTTGAAAGCAGTCACTGTTTATTAACTGACCAGATTACAAAAATAATCACGGTAGATACCTTAGTTCATCCTTCTAATAAGCCTGTTGATCTAGTCTTCCCTGTTGCCAGCATCTTCACCTTCTACAAAATGGGTGGTCTTTTTCTTCATTCTGCTTTGTGGAGAAGACAATTTAAAGGGCCACAGCAAGTTGTCTGATTCTTTGAAATGTTTTCCAATGGTATAGATCTCATGAATCAGATCCTTCCTGCAGATGATGCCATATTTGCCAAGAGATGGAGCAACCAATGCATTATCTGTCAGGGCACTTCGCTTCTTGTTGACTTTGCCATAACCACGCTTGCAGATGAGTTCGTTTACTGACTTCAGGTTTGGGTACCCCCACGCAGTGTATGGTTCCACAATTCTCAGCATGTTAATTAACATGCTGAGAATTCACAAAGGTGCCATTGAGCTTCACAAAGGTACCATTGAAGATCTGATGGAGGCTAAGAAGCTGCAACACTTTTTGAACCTTTGGGCTTACACCATTGACACCTCTGATCCTGATGACAAATGCCAGTTTGGGTTCTGCAGGTACATAGAAGTTGCTGGCTTTTCTTGCCATCCTAGCCATTCGAATTTCGGTTCTGTACATCTGCCTGTATTCCTTCGGATGGTGCTTAGCTTTTTCATAGATAAGCTTCCTCCCTGCCTTTCGAAGCATCTTTTGGGCAGACTTCTTTCTCAGGCACTTGATCTTAAGCTCTGCAAAATTCTTTCACTTTTTCTTAAAGTTTTCTGGCACAGCACAAACCTTCTTTTTCTTCTCTTCTGCACCCTCCATGGTAACAGCTGGGAAAGAGCTGCCCGTTTTTAAATTGGGTTATTCATTTTTTTAAATTATTGAGTTATAAAAATTCTTTATACAGTCTAGATACAAGTCCTTTAGATATATGATTTGCAAATATTTCTCCCATTTGGTGGGTTGTCCTTACATTTTCTTGATGGTGTCTGTTAAAGCATAAAAAGTCTTAATTTTGATGAAGTCCAATTTATTTTTTTCTTTTCTTACTTGTGCTTTTGGTGTCATCCCTAAGAAATTATTGCCTAATCCAAGGTCATGAAGGTATTTGCAGGTTTGTTTTCTTTTAAGAGTCTTATGGTTTTAACTCTTACAATTAGGTTTATGATCCTTAGAGTTGATTTTTGTATATGGTGTGAGGAAGGAGTCTACCTTCATTCTCTTGCTGGTGGCAGTCCAGTTGTCCTAGCACCATATGTTGAAAGACTATTCTTTCTCCATTGAATTATCTTGGCACCCTGTCAGAATTCATTTGACCAAAAAGGTGAAGTACTGGCTTCTCAATTATATCTCATTGTTCTCTATGTCTAATTCTAAAAATTCGTTTGTTGATTTGCAGCATTAACTCCAAATGTTTGACATGGTGGGAAAGTAAGAAATTTCTCAGGATGGTGGGTAATATTGCTTGGTGGCCAAGCTAAGATTTGTGAAGAATCACACCAGTGCCCCATTCTTTGCTCTGCATCAAAGTAAACTGTTGACACACAATGTTTTTATACAGGGTACTGGTTTCTTGGGAAGAAACTGAATACGATTTTTTATTTTTTTATGGAGTATAATTGCTTCACAATACTGTGTGAGTTTCTGTTGCACAAAAAAGTGAATCAGCCATATGCATACACATGTCCCCATATCCCCTCCCTGTTGAGCCTCCCTCCCATCCTCCCTATCCGACCCCTCTAGGTCATCACAAAGCACCGAGCCGATCCCCCTGTGCTATGCTGCTTTTTCCCACCAGCCAACTATTTTACATTCGGTAGTGTATATATGTCGATGTTACTCTCACTTTGCCCCAGCTTCGCCCTCCCACCCCATATCATCAAGTCCATTCTCTATGTCAATCTAGTTGCCCTGCAACTAGGTTCATCAGTACCTTTTTTTTTTTTTTTTAGATTCCATATATATGTGTTAGCATACAGTATTTGTCTTTCTCTTTCTGACTTACTTCACTCTGTATGACAGACTCTAGGTCCATCCAACTCACTACAAATAACTCAATTTTGTTTCTTTCTATGGCTGAGTAATATTCCATTGTATATATGTGCCACATCTTCTTTATCCATTCATCTGTCGATGGACATTTAGATCATTATGTAGTGTCCTCCTTTGTCTCTTGTAATAGTCTTTATTTTAAAGTCTATTTTGTCTGATATGAGAATTGCTACTCCAGCTTTCTTTTGATTTCCATTTGCATGGAATATCTTTTTCCATCCCTTCACTTTCAGTCTGTATGTGTCCCTAGATCTGAAGTGGGTCTCTCGTAGACAGCATATATACAGGTCTTGTTTTTGTATCCATTAACCAATCTATGTCTTTTGGTGGGAGCATTTAATCCATTTACATTTAAGGTAATTATCAATATGTATGTTCCTATTACCGTTTTCTTAATTGTTTTGGGTTTGTTATTGTAGGTCTTTTCCTTCTCTCGTGTTTCCGGCCTAGAGTAGTTCTTTTAGCATTTGTTGTAAAGCTGGTTTGGTGGTGCTGAATTCTCTTAGCTTTTACTTGTCTGTAAAGGTTTTAATTTCTCCGTCGATTCTGAATGAGATCCTTGCTGGGTTGAGTAATCTTGGTTGTAGGTTTTTCCCTTTCATCAGTTTCAATATGTCCTGCCACTCCCTTCTGGCTTGTAGAGTTTCCGCTGAAAGATCAGCTGTTGACCTTAGGGGGATTCCCTTGTAGGTTATTTGTTGCTTTTCCCTTGCTGCTTTTAATATTTTTCCTTTGTATTTAATTTTTGATAGTTTGATTAATATGTGTCTTGGCGTGTTTCTCCTTGGATTTATCCTGTATGGGACTCTCTGTGCTTCCTGGACTTGATTGACTATTTCCTTTCCCATATTAGGGAAGTTTTCAACTATAAGCTCTTCAAATATTTTCTCAGTCCCTTTTTTTTTTCTCTTCTTCTTCTGGGACCCCTATAACCGAATGTTGGTGTGTTTAATGTTCCCAGAGGTCTCTGAGACTATCCTCAATTCTTTTCCTTCTTTTTTCTTTATTCTGCTCTGCAGTAGTTACTTCCACTGTTTTATCTTCCAGGTTACTTGTCTGTTCTTCTGCCTCAGTTATTCTGCTATTGATTCCTTCTAGAGAATTTGTAATTTCATTTATTGTGTTGTTCATCATTGTTTGTTTGCTGTTTAGTTCTTTGAGGTCCTTGTTGAACGTTTCTTGTATTTTCTCCATTCTATTTCCAAGATTTTGGATCATCTTTACTATCATTACTCTGAATTCTTTTTCAGGTAGACTGCCTACTTCCTCTTCATTTGTTTGGTCTGGTGGGTTTTTACCTTCTCCTTCATCTGCTGTGTATTTCTCTGTCTTCTCTTTTTGCTTAACTTACTGTGTTTGGGGTCTCCTTTTCGCAGGCTGCAGGTTCATTGTTCCCGTTGTTTTTGGTGTCTGCCCCAGTGGCTAAGGTTGGTTCAGTGGGTCGTGTACGTTTCCTGGTGGAGGGGACTGGTGCCTGTGTTCTGGTGGATGAGGCTCGATCTTGTCTTTCTGGTGGGCAGGACTGCGTCTGGGGGCATGTTTTGTGGTGTCTGTGAACTTTTTATGATTTTACGCAGCCTTTCTGCTAATGGGTGGGGTTGTGTTCCTGTCTTGCTTGTTGTTTGGCATAGCGTGTCCAGCACTGTAGCTCGCTTGTCGTTGAGTGGAGCTGGGTCTTAACGTTGAGATGGAGATCTCTGGGAGAGCTTTTGCCATTTGATATTACATGGGGCTGGGAGTTCTCTGGTGGACCAAGGTCCTGAACTCAGCTCTCCCACCTCAGAGACTCAGGCCTCACACCTGGCCGGAGCACCAAGACTCTGTCAGTCACTCATCTCAGAAGAAAAGGGAGAAAAAAAAAGAAAGAAAAAAAAAGATAATAAAGTTATTAAAATAAAAAATATTATTAAAAATAAAAATGTAATTAAAAATAAATAAAGAAAAGAGCAACCAAACTAAAAAACAAATCCACCAATGATAATAAGTGCTAAAAACTGTACAAAACAAAACAATAAAACGGACAGACAGAACCCTAAGACAAATGGTAAAAGCAATGGTATACAGACAAATCACACAAAGAAGCATATACAGAGACACTCACAAAAAGAGAAAAAGGAAAAAATATATATATATATTAAAAGAAAAGGAAGAGAGCAAACAAATCAATAAACAAA
The DNA here is from genome assembly GCF_028564815.1 of Eubalaena glacialis. Classification (NCBI taxonomy): domain Eukaryota; kingdom Metazoa; phylum Chordata; class Mammalia; order Artiodactyla; family Balaenidae; genus Eubalaena; species Eubalaena glacialis. The sequence goes on from NC_083718.1 coordinate 23,017,906, forward strand.
TCTACCAATGATAATAAGCTCTAAATACTAAACTAAGATAAACATAAAACCAGAAACAAATTAGATGCAGAAAGCAAACCCCAAGTCTATAGTTGCTCCCAAAGTCCATTGCCTCAATTTGGGATGATTCGTTGTCTATTCAGGTATTCCACAGATGCAGGGTACATCAAGCTGATTGTGGAGATTTAATCTGCTGCTCCTGAACCTGCTGGGAGAGATTTCCCTTTCTTTTCTTTGTTCGCACAGCTCCTGGCGTTCAGCTTTGGATTTGGCCCCACCTCTGCATGTAGGTCGCCTGAGGGCATCTGTTCTTCACTCAGACAAGACGGGGTTAAAGGAGCAGCTGATTAGGGGGCTCTGGCTCACTCAGGCCGGGAGGAGGGAGGGGTATGGATGCGGGGTGAGCCTGCAGCAGCAGAGGCTGGTGTGACATTGCAACAGCTTGAGGCGTGCCATGTGTTCTCCCAGTGAAGTTGTCCCTGGATCATGGGACCCTGGCAGTGGTGGGCTGCACAGGCTCCTGGGAGAGGAGGTGTGGATAGTGAACTGTGCTTGCACACAGGCTTCTTGGTGGCTGCAGCAGCAGCCTTAGTGTTTCATGCCTGTGTCTGGTGTCTGCACTGATAGCCGTGCTGCTGCGGCTTGCACCCATCTCTGGAGCTCATTTAGGCGGTGCTCTGAATCCCCTCTCCTTGCGCACCCCAAAACAATGGTCTCTTGCCTCTTAGACAGTTCCAGACTTCTTCCCAAGCTCCCTCCTGGCTAGCTGTGGCGCACTAGCCCCCTTCAGGCTGTGTTCACGCAGCCAACCCCAGTCCTCTCCCTAGGATCTGACCTCCGAAGCCCGAGCCTCAGCTCCCAGCCCCCATCCGCCCCGTCGGGTGAGCAGACAAGCCTCTCAGGCTGGTGAGTGCTGGTCGGCACTGATCCTCTGTGCGGGAATCTCTCCGCTTTGCCCTCTGCACCCCTGTTGCTGTGCTCTCCTCTGTGGCTCCGAAGCTTCCCCCCGACCCACCCCTCCGTCTCCGCCACTGAAGGGGCTTCCTAGTGTGTGGAAACTTTTCCTCTTTCACAGCTGTCTCCCTGAGGTGCAGGTCCCATCCCTATTCTTTTGTCTCTGTTTTTTCTTTTTTCTTTTGCCCTACCCAGATATGTGGGGAGTTTCTTGCATTTTGGGAAGTCTGAGGTCTTCTGCCAGCATTCAGTAGGTGTTCTGTAGGAGTTGTTCCACATGTAGATGTATTTTTGATGTATTTGTGGGGAGGAAGGTGATATCCACATCTTACTCCTCCACCGTCTTGAAGGTCCCTTTCCAGGATTCTTAATAACCACTATTTATCAATACTTTCGCAGAACACATAAACGGTTGCTGTTGTTAAATGGTGGGGTCATCATGACATCTGGTGCTCATTCAGGTGACGCTTCAAGGACTTGTTTTGTCCAAATGTGACAGAACTTCCTTCATTCCAAATGCATGTGTGTGTGTGTGTGTGTGTGTGTGTGCATGTATGTATACAGACACTCTGATCTTTATAACAATTTCAGATAATCTTTACAAGAACTGAGAAAATGGAATAACTGACTCAGCTTTTTTGTTCCCCATGAAATTATTTTATTTTATTTATTTGTGTGTGTGTGTTTTATTTTAGTTTTTTAAACTTTTTATTTAATATTGGAGTATAGCCGATTAATAATGTTGTGATAGTTTCAGATGCACTGCAAAGCGACTCAGCCATACATATACGTGTATCCATTCTCCCCCAACTTCCCTCCCATCCAGGCTGCCACATAACATTGAGCAGAGTGTCCTGTGCTATACAGTAGGTCCTTGTTGGTTACCAATTTTATTTCATTTTATTTTTATTTAAAACAATTTTTTTGGCTTCATTGGGTCTTCGTTGCTGCACGTGGGGTTTCTCTAGTTGCAGTGAGTGGGGGCTACTCTTTGTGGCGGTGCGCACTCTTCTCACTGTGGTGGCTTCTCTTGTTGCAGAGCACGGGCTCTAGGCATGCGGGCTTCAGTAGTTGCAGCACGTGGGCTCAGTAGTTGTGGCTCATGGGCTCTAGGGCACGTGGGCTTCCATAGTTTTGGTGCACAGGCTTAGTTGCTCCAGAGCATGTGGGATCTTCCCAGACCAGGGATTGAACCTGTGTCCCCTGCATTGGCAGGCGGATTCTTAACCACTGCACCACCAGGGAAGTCCCTATCCATTTTAAATATAGCAGTGTGTACATGTCAATCCCAAACTCCCTAACTATCCCTTCCCCCCACGCTTTCCCCCTGCTAACCATAAGTTTGTTCTCTAAGTCTGTGGTGACTCACAGCTTTTAAAAACAGAAATGCCAGTAGAGCACAGAGGTGTGGAAAAGCTCAAGGAGAAGAGATGGAACTCTCAGAGCACGTCAAAGAAAGGAAAGGAAATCATGGCAGTAATATTCAGACTCCACAAAATTAGATTCAACATTAATCTTGTGAGTTACAGACTCATAAGCTGTGGGGCTAAACTTAGTAGCCTCAGATTTTCTGCAGGACTCCTGAAATTGTTATTAAGGATGGCATGCCTGCTCACAGCACGTGGGAAGCATGGGAATATATTTCACAACCGACAGAAATGCTCAGACCCTCAAGTCTCCTCTCTGAATTAGCAAACAGAAAAAAAGTAATGGCAGCACAGACTTACCATGTTAATAATAACGCCTGCCGTGTATGTGGAGGCATCCACTTCTGTGCTTTAAGAGGATAAAGGGCCAGACTCCAGCATGTACCATTAACCTCTTCCTGAAAGCTCTACAGTTTCTAAGTAAGACAATTTCCCCTGACACAACAGCTGCCTCTTAAGTGGTATTGTTAAAATAGATGTTATATATCCAGGTGTGGAAGGAGCCAGGGCCCAGAACTAAATGGGGTGTTTCTAACAAAGGCTCATTGTCTGCGATCTGTTTACAGTGCCTGTTTTACATTGCTAATAATAGCAAAATCACAATTTCCATAAAGGCAGCGTTGGCAGGAAGATGACATTTAGACGAGTTCAGAACATAAGCAGGAAGCGGCATCCCATTCCTCTGCTTACCTAACCCCCGGACTCTCTGAAATGGTCAGTTTTGGGGTTCAAGTCCCTCCCTGGTCCCCCTCTGTCCCTCTCCCCACCATTCTTTGGTGAAAATGTGGCTTCTGTGAAAGGCTGGGTCCTGTCTGCACAGGCCAAGCTGGCTTATACCTGGTGTTCATGTCAGTACTGAAACACATCTGCAGGGTGTGGAGAGATGAAGTAAGTAATTTGCCTAAAGTCACACAGCTTGCAAGTGGGAATTTAAGCTCAAAGCTTCCCGACTAGTTTGTCATCTGATTCAATTCAGTGAAAAATACTCCTACTGAACACATTCTATGTCCGAAGCCTTGTCCTAGGAGCCTCTACAAGTATTTGCACTCCTCTGTTGAGGTTCTCATCATAGATGGCTCTGTGCATCTCTGTTAGATTCTGAGTTCCTTACAGGCATGGATTGTGCCATGTTTATTGGGCCTGCAGAGTAGTAAGTGCTCTTAGGTAAATAAGTAAGAGGTAGATATGGTCCATCTGCAGGTTGCTCATCATCAGTGGGGCAGATTAGTTTAAGTCAACTACCATACCACTCAGACCGATAACTGCATCCATCCATCCATCCATCTGTACACATCCATTTCTTGAACACTTACTGGACATCTATTATATGCCAGACACTGGGAGGGGTAATGGTGAGTCAAAGAAGAATAATAAAGAGTCTTAATGTCAAGGATCTCCCAGTTTATAGAAGAAGATAGAGATTCAACATGTAAAGAGTTGAATTAAAGACTATATGTGTGTGTATATATATATATATACACCTATATATGTGTGTGTGTATATATATATATATATATATATATATATATATATATATATACACACACACATATATAGCTGAATCACTTTGCTGTCCAGCAGAAACTAACACATTGTAAATCAACTATACTTCAATAAAATAAAATTTAAAAAGTTGAATTTATAAGACAGCATGGTTTTCCACCTATATGAAGTATCTAGACTAGTCAAATTCATAGAGACAGAAAGTAGAATGGTGGTTGCCAGGGCTGGGGGAGGGGAGAATGGGGAGTTATTGTTCAGTGGGGGGTGGAGTTTCACTTGGGGAAGATAAAACAATTTCTGGAGATGGATAGTGGTGATGGTTGTACAACATGTGAATGTACTCAATTTCACAGAAATGAACACTTAAAAATGGTTAGAATGGTAGATCTTATGTATGCTTTAACAACAAAAAAACCCCCTCTAAACAAACAGGGTGGTAAGTACTCTGCAGCCTGAGAACAGCTGACCCCGGGAGCCCAAGCTTGGCCCAGATCCCAGAGCCTTTTGTGCCCCTGCTTGTCTGGAAGGGGGCTTGGGTGGCTGTAGGAATCTGAGCAAATGGAGGTATAGTATCTGGAGGCATATCTTATCTAAGCTATAAGGGAGTTTGCTTCATTATACACTTCCCCTTTCTAGAAGCCATGAGTTCTATCCACAGTGGACACCAAATTAAAAAGTTACTTGGTGAATAAAGAACGTTTGAAGTGATCTATCCCTGCATAACAAACAGTCCCCAAACTTAGTTGCTTAAAATAATAGCCGCTCTTTATTTGCTCATGACTCAGCCCTGGGCTGGGCTCAGCTGGGCGCTGTCTCTGCTCCATGTGGTGCTGACTGCATTTAACCCAAGGGTTTGGGGTTGAAAGAGCCAAGATGGCCTCTCCACATGTATGGAGAGAGCTGGGGGCTGGCTGGGCCTCCCTGTCCTCATGGAACATCATATTTAATGAGTCAAACGGATTTTTATTACTTTCAATCCATGGAGCTTTGCAAACATCATTTGGCAAAATGGCACCATTTAACAAATAGAAACAACTTAAAAATTCATCATGCATCTTACTTTTGTCATCACTCACTTTATATAATTCACTAGATATTTAAACAGCCTTCTTAGAATTTATAATTTGTTTTGTTTCAAGTGGTATATCATATTTCTTTGTTTCACTAGTGTTTCCTTTACTTATCCTCATAGGCTTAATTACTTTTATTAATTGTTGAATTAAATTGATTTAACAGAAACACTTATTTCTTATAAAGCCACAGAAAGGGTGGATATCACTATTAGAATATTGTTTATTAAGGCTAATTCTCTAATTTTTTTCAAAATGTTTGCTCCCATTTTATAAGTTACATTAAAATGAATATAAAATTTCTAAATTCTCCAGGGGTGGGATCAAGATGGCAGAGCAGGAAGATCCTGAGCACACCTCCTCTCATGGACACAGCAAAACTACAACTACATATAGAACAATTATCTTTGAGAATGACCTGAAGACTAGCAGAACAGATTTTCTACAACTAAGGATATAAAGAAAAGGCCAAATCAAGACAGGCAGGAGGGGCAGAGTTGCAGTCTAGTCTGAACCTGCACCCATGCTGTGGTGACCCACAGGTGGTAAGGATGATCATAACCACAGAGGCCCTGAGGAGGAGGGGACTGAGCCCCACGTTGGGCTCCCTAGCCCAGGTGTCCTGCACTGGGAAGATGAGCCTCATAATGTTCTTTATATCAGATATAAAGAAACACAGACTGAAAGTGAAGGGATGGAAAAAGATATTCCATGCAAATGGTTGAAAAGAAAGCTGGGGTAGCAATACTTATGTCAGACAAAATAGTCTTTAAAACAAATACTGTAACAAGAGAAAAAAAGGCACTTAACATAATGATAAAGGGATCAATTCAACAAGAAGATATACAAGAAGATATAACACTTGTGAAATATATGCACCCAACATAGCAGCATATAAATACATAAAGCAAATATTAACAGACATAAAGGGAGATGTTGAGAGTAATGCAATAGTAGTAGGGGACTTTAACATCCCACTTACATCAATGGATAGATCATCCAGACAGAAAATCAATAAGGAAACATTGGCCTTAAACAACACATTAGAGTATACGGGCTTAATAGATACATATAGAACATTCCACCTCAAAAGAGAAGAATACACATTCTTTTCAATTGTACATGCAGCATTCTCTAAGATAGATCACATATTAGACCACAAAGAAAGTCTCAATACATTTAAGATTGAAATCATATCAAGCTTGGGAGATTGGGATTGACATATATACACTAATATGTATAAAATGGATAACTAATAAGAACCTGCTGTATAAAAAAATAAATAAAATAAAATTAAAAAAAAAATGAGGCAGGAGGGTCAAAGTTAGAGAAGATGCAAGGTTGGAAGCAGAGGTCAGAGAGCTGAAAAGATGCTAAGCTGCTGATTTTGAACATGGAGGAAGGGGCCATGAGCCAAGGACTGTAGGTGGCCTCTAGAAGCTGGAGAAGGCAAGGAAACGGATTCTCAGAGCCTCCAGAAGGAAAGCAGCACTGCTTACACTTAACGGTCTCTACATTTTTTCAGATCAAGCAAAAGCAGTAGTTCATGAAGGTGGAGAGATTCATTTGAACAGAACTAATGAATAGGCTCTTGGATTGTTTGATAAACCAATTAATGAAAAGGAGGGAACTGTATGAACACACTGGGAGAAGGCTGAAATTCTTTGCTGATTTGACACAATTTACAGGCATCAATGAAGATATTATAAACTCAACACACAACCTCAAGGACATCAATGACAAATTGGTTAATAAATGTCATCAATGCAAAGAGTATTTAACATTTATGATTAGTCACTGCACAAGAAAATGTGAAATGCCTGAAATCTTATTCTTTTTTTAAAATTAATTAATTTATTTTTTTAAAAAAGTAATCATATCAAGCATGATATGAAACTAGAAATGAATTACAAGAAGAAAACTGGAAAAAACACAAACATGTGGAGACTACACAACATGCTACTAAACAACAAATAGGTTAACAAAGAAATCAAAGAGAAAATAAAAAAATGCTCTGAGACAAACGAAAATGGAAACACAGTGTTCCAGAATCTATGGGATGCAGCAAAAGCAGTTCTAAGATGTAAGTTTATAGTGGTACAGGTCTACCTTAGGAAACAAGAAAAATCTCAAGTAAACAAATTAACCCTACACCTAAAGGAACTAGAAAAAGAATGACAAACAAAGCCCAAAGTTAGCAGAAGTAAGGAAATAATAAAGATCAGAGTGGAAGTAAATGAAATAGAGACTAGGTGGTCAAAAGGTACAAACTTCCAGTGATAAGATAAATAAGATAACTGTACAACATTATATAACATTGTTATAAGATAACAACAACATTTATAAGATAAATGTACAATATGCTTAACGTCATTAACACTGCTCTATGTTTTATATGAAAATTGATGAGAGAGGGACTTCCATGGTGGCGCAGTTGTTAAGAATCTGCCTGCCAATGCAGGGGACACAGGTTCGATCCCTGGTCCGGGAAGATCCCACAAGCCACGGAGCAACTAAGCCCGTGTGCCACAACTACTGAGCCTGTGCTCTAAAGCCTGCGAGCCACAACTACTGAGCCCGCGTACCACAACTACTGAAGCCTGCGCGCCCTAGAGCCCATGCTCCACAACAAGAGAAGCCACTGCAATGAGAAACCCATGCACCACAATGAAGAGTAGCCCCTGCTTGGTGCAACTAGAGAGAAAGCCCAAGCGCAGCAACAAAGACCCAATGCAGCCAAAAAAAAAAAAAAAAAAATTGATGAGAGAGAAAATCCTAAGAGTTCTCATCACAAGGAAAAAAATTGTTTTATTTTGTACCTATATGAGATGATGAATGTTCACTAAACTTATTGTGGATTATGATTATGTAAATCAAATCATTATGATATACACCTTAAAGTTATATAGGGCTGTATGTTAAGTATATCTCAATAAAACTGGAAGAAAAATGAAATAGAGATAAAAACAGAAGAAAATTTCAGTGAAACTAAGAGCTGGTTCTTTGAAAAGAGAAATAAAATTGATAAACTTTAGCCAGACTCATCAAGAAAAAAGAGAGATGGCTCAAGTAAATAAAATCAGAAATGAAAGAGAAGTTACTACCGACACCACAGAAATACAAAGGATCATGAGATTACTATGAAGAATTGTATGCCAACAAATTGGACAACCTGGAAGAAATGGATAAATTCCTAGAACACACAGTCTTCCAAGTTTGAATCAGGAAGAAATAGAAAATCTGAATAGACTGATAACTAGTTATGAAGTTGCATCAAAAACTCCTAACAAACAAAAGTTCAGGACCAGATGGCTTCACAGGTGAATTCTACCCATCATTTAAAGAAGAGCTAACACCTATCCTTCTCAAACTATTCCAAAAAAAATTGAAGGGGAAGGATGTTTCAAAACTCATTCTAGAAGGCCAGCATTACCCTGATACTAAAACCAGATAAAGACACTACCAAAAAAGAAAATTACAGGCCAATATCCCTGATAAACATAGATACAAAAATCCTCCATAAAATATTAACAAACTGAATTAAACAATACATGAAAAGAATAATACACCATGATCAAGAGGGATTTACTCCAGGGATGCAAACATGGTTTAGTATCCATAAATCAATCAACATGATACACTACATTAACAAAAGGAAGGATTAAAAATCATATGATCATCTCAATAGCTGCAGAATAAGCATTTGATAATATTCAAAATTTATGGTAAAAACTCTCAACAAAGCGGGTATAGAGGGAACATACCTCAACATAATAAAGGCGATATATGACAAACCTACTGCTAGCATCATTCTCAACGATGAAAAGCTGAAAGATTTTTCTCTAAGATCAAGAACAAGACAAAGTTGCCCACTATCACCACTTTTATTTAACATAGTATTGGAAATCCTAGCCACAGCAATCAGACAAGAAATTGGAAAGGAGGAAGCAAAACTGTCACTATTTTTTATAGTAGTAATACACATTATATATAGAAAACTCTAAAGACCACCAAAAAACTACTCAAACTAATAAATGAATTCAGTAAAGTTTCAGTATACAAAACAAACAAATTCAAAGAAATCTGTCACATTTCTATACACTAACAATGAATTATCTGAAAGAGAAATTAAGAAAACAATCCCATTTACACCTGCATAAACAAGAATAGAATACCTAGGAATAAATCTAACCAAGGAGGTGAAAGACCTTTTCTCTGAAAACTATAAGACATTTATGAAATTAATTGAAGATGACACAAATAAATGGAAAGATATACTGTACTCATGATTGGAAGAATTAATATTGTTAAAAGGTCTGTAATATCCAAAGCAATCTATAGCTTCAGTGTAATTCCTATCAAAATACCAATGGCATTTTTCACAAAACTGGAACAAATAATCCTAAAATTTCTGTGGAATCCCCAAAACCCGAATAGTCGAAACAACCTTAAGAAAGAAGAACAAAACTGGAGGAATCATGCTCCCTGATTTCAAACTATACTACAAAGCTATAGTAATCAAAACAGTCTGGCACTGGCACAAAAACAGATACATAGATCAACGGACCAGAATAAAGAGCCCAGAAATAAACCCATGCTTGTATGATCAATTAATTTATGACAAAGGAGCCAGGAATATACAGTGGGGAAGAGACAGACTTTTCAATAAATAATGTTGGGAAAACTGGACAGCTACATGCAAAAGAATCAGACTGGTCTGTTTTCTCACACCACATACATAAACTCAAAATGGATTAAAGAATTAAATGTAAAACCTGAAACTATACAACTCCTAGAAGAAAACATAGACAGTATGCTCTTTGACATCAGTTTCAGCAATATTTTTTTTGTATCTGTCTCCTCAGGCAAGGGCAACAGAAGCAAAATAAACAAGTGGGACCTAATAAAACAAAAAAGCATTTGCCCAGTGAAGGAAACCATCAACAAAACAAAAGGCAACCTACTGAATGGAAGAAGACATTTGCAAGTGACTTATCCAATAGGGACTCACAGAATATATATGAAGAACTCACACAACTTAATAGCAAAAAAAAAAAAAAAAAAAGAAAGAAAACAAAAAACCCCAAAAAACAGTCAGATTAAAAAATGGGCAGAGGACCTGAATAGACATTTCTCCAGGGAAGATGTACTTATGGCCAACAGACACATGAAAAGAGGCTCAACATCACTAATCATCAGGGAAATGCAAATCAAAAGCACAGTGAGATATCACCTCACACCTGTCAGAATGGCTATTATCAAAAGACAGCAAAAAAAAAAATGTGTTAGTGAGCATGTGGAGAAAGGGGAACCCTCATACACTGTTGGTGGGGATGTAAATTGGTGCAGCCAATATTGAAAACAGTATAGAGGCTCCTTCAAAAATTAAAAATAAAACTACCATAAGATCCAACAATTCCACTTCTGGATATTTACATCAAGAAAATGAAACCACTAATTTGAAAAGATATATGCACCCCTGTATTCTTTGCAGCATTATTTACAATAGCCAAGATATGGAAGCAACCTAAGTGTCCATCAACAGATGAATGGGAAAAGAAGATGTGACATATATATATATATATGTGTGTGTGTATATATATATATATATATATATATATATATATACACACACACATATATATATATATATACACGCAATGGAACACTTCTCAGCTATAAAAAGAACAAAATTTTGCCATTTGTGACAACATGGACAGACAGACTTGGGGTTATTATGCTAAGTGAAATAAGTCAGACAAAGACAAATACTGTATGATATCACTTATATGTGGAATCTGAAAAACAAAACTAACAAACATGAAAACAAAACAGAAACGGACTCATAGATACAGAGAACAAACTGGTGGTTGCCAGAGGGGAGGGTGTTGGGGGATGTTGGGTGAAATCGATGAAGGGGATTAAGAGATACAAGCTTCCAGTTATAAAATAACAAGTCAGGGTGATGTATATACAGCACAGGGAATGTAGTCAATAATATCAAAATAACTTTGGTGACAGATGGTTACTAGACATCATGGTGATCAATTCACAGTGTATATAATTGTTGAATCATCATGTTGTACACCTGAAAATAATATCATATTGTATGTCAACTATACTTCAATAAAATTTTTTTCTAAATTCTTTTTGCATTACAGCATTACAAACTGTTCATTGATATCAAAAATTCTTTCAGTTTTAGCCTCAGTTCCCAGATCATCAGAGATATTATTTAATTCTCTTTGTTTATTTGACGTATGGTATTGTTGTGGACTGAACTGTGTCCCCCACTAATTCATATGTTGAAGCCGTTAACCCCCAATGTTTGGAGATCGGGACTATAAGGAGGTAATGAAAATTAAGTGAGGTCATAATGGTGGGTCCTTAATCCAATAGGAGTGGTGTCTTTATAAGAAGAGGAAGAGACACAGATTCCTTTCCCTCTTCCTCTCCCTCCCCATCTGTGTGTGCACAGAAGAAAGGTCATGTGAAGACATGGTGAGAGGGTGATCATCTGCAAGCCAGAGAGAGAGCTCTCACCAGAAACTAAACTTTCCAGTACTTGGATCTTGAACCTCTAGCTTCCAGAACTGTGAGAAAATAAATTTCTGTTGTTTAAGCCACCCAGTCTGTGATATTTTGTTATGGCAGCTGGAGCAGACTAATACAATAATAAATACAAAGCTTCAAGAAAAAAATTTACAGTGAATTGTTGACTTTACATCTTTCATTACATCATCCAGGGGTAATTGAATACAGTGACTTAGTGCCAAATTAAAAACATTTAAAAACATTTCTAAAATTTTGGCTGAAATACCAGACTTTCTCCCTAACATACAGGCACTAGCACTGTCTGAACAAAAAGTTTCCATGAAAATATATCTCATTGACACCATTTTTCTTAAACATTGACAATAAAGTTTGGTCATTATTTCAAGTATTATTCCTTCCAACTCCACAAGATCAACAAAATTTAAAATTTCTCATTTTAAAATAAAATTTTAATATGCTTTTATATGAAACAGTTGAAGGTTCATAGAAAGTGAATATTTTACTCTTTTGATTTATAACTTTTAAAATAAGTTGTTTTCTCATTTCAGTAGATATATGTTTTCCAACAAGTGGGAACATAAATCTAGAATGTAATGTATTCTTATATAGGTACTATCCTTTTTAAAATGGCTATTGAATATTTCATGTTTGGAAATGCTTGATTGTGTTTAAGCACATGCTGGCTAGTGTTAACCTTTTAAAAGGTACTTTCTTAATATTTTTAATCATTTAATCAACATTTTGTTAAACTTAGAAGATTTTGTTCTTTCAAATACATTATTGTGTGAAACTGATCTTTTGATTGTTTTTCTCATTGATAATTACAATTTTCTTTTATTGAACCATGAGCTTTGGCAAAATGTGATTGCCACTCTGATGAATATCTAAATCTTTTAACAGTCAACTCAGAGCACCATTTGCATCCCATGTTTATATCCCTAGCACTGATGAGACACTTATATTTTTGTTAAAATAATCTAATTATTTTGCATTAAAGAAATAAAAAGTATTGTGTGAATTTGCACTGATTCTTGCAGAGTGTAAAAATGTTCAGGTCGTTTGGATTTCCACATAGTAAGTATTCTAGGCTATACTTCATTATTAATATTGCTTGTTCTTTGCAGACTCAGAAGATTGAGTTGTATGATATTTAAATGGAACATTAATAAATGTATCCATGTTGATTTTCTCTTTATTCTGTGAGTTTGTTTTTAATATTTTATTTATAAATTCTTAAGTTTATAAATATCGAAACACTACATTTACCACTTACACAAGCATTACAATGCACAAATACAACTAAAGTAACAGCTATTTAGAATCAGTGGCAACCACATGATTTCAGTATAGTGATAAACCAGGATGTCAATAGCATGGTGTGCTCTGTGATAAATAAGCATCCGAGAGGCCCGTTTATCAATGATCCTTGTGACATCCTATGACAACTGGCCCAAATGAATGAGTTTAATTTAGAATTTTTAATTATTTATTAATTTTCCTGTTTGCTGCAGCAACTTTAATACTACTTACCAATTGGAACAGAAATCTTTCAAGAGTATCACAATCACTGCAGTTATACCAGTGAGAGGGAATAGGAAGTTCAGGGCTGGTGCGGTGGCCCAGTTATGATGTCAATGGTATTTCCTCCCTCTGTCTTTTTGGCTTCTCCATTCCTTTTTTTTTTTTTTTTTTAGGACTTGTAAATTTTAAGTAGGAAAAGAATAACTTAAGGTAATTTATTTCTACTTGTATTCTTGTATACATGTATGCATGCATTTACTCATTCATTCAGCATATACCCATTATACAAAACATTGTGCTATGTGCAAGGGATATTTAAAGAACCAGGTTCTGACCTCAAGGAGCTGACAGTGTATAAAAGAGATACATGAGTAAACATATTAAAATATGGTGATGACAATTCCTCTTTTTTTCCCTTACTTCCAACATGCAATTTTCCTCTAAATCTGACACATACCTTGAATTCTTCCTCTTCTCTCCATCTTGGCTTCTCCATTCTTAATGTGTTGATTTCCTTCTCATGATCACAAGATGGCTGGTGTGCCTCCAGGCATCAGGTTTGCATTCCAGGTAAAAAGAAGTATATATCTCACAGGTTCAAGCTGTGTCACATGGCCACTCCTACCTGCACAGTGGCTAGGAAAAAAATCAAGTAATTGGCTTTTCAATGTCTACAGTAGCTGAAACAATGTAGGTTGGCAGGATATTATGATTTATAAGAAATATATCAATATATTTGGTCATTCAAATGTCCACCATCTTAGCTCACTGCTTCCCAAACCCCTGAAATGTCCTGAGTGATGAGCAATGGGAGCATCTTTTGTGATAATATTTGGTCTCTTGTCCTCAGTTCCTGAAATCACGTCAGAGCCAGAAAGGTGAAATCGTGTCTCGTTATTCATAACAAGCCCCTTTCCACCACAACTGGGTTTATGTTAATGGCGTGACTTTTGGAAAGCACATAAGGATGGGGGCTAGTTGTGCGGGGAATCAACCATGAATGGAGGGTTGGAACTTTTAGTCCCACTCCCTGATTTCTGGGAAGGGGCGAGGGGATGGAGGTTGACTCTGTTACCAATGATTTAATCCATCATGCTTGCGTAATGAAGCCTCCACAACAGTCTAAGAGGACAAGATTTGGAGAGCTTCCAGGTTGCTGAACCAGAATCCATCACTGTAGGTGGTGCATCCCAAACTCCATGGGGACAGACGTTACTGTGTTCAGGACCCTTTCAGATTTTGTCCTATGTATCTCTTGATCTGGCTGTTCATTCGTATCCTTCAATATCCTTTGTAATAAACTGGTAATCTAGTATGTAAACTAGATTGCTAAGTACTGTGAACCACTCTAGCAAATTAATCAAACCCAAGGAAGGGGTCATTGGAACCTCCAAATCAATAGCCAGCCAGCAGAAGCACAGTTAACAACCTGGTCTTGTGATTGGCATGTGAATTGGAGGACTGGCTTATGAGACTGAGCCCTTAACTTGTAGAATCTGATACTATCTCCAGGTAGACAGTGTCAGAATTGAGTTGAATTGTAGGTCACCAGCTGGTTTCTGAGGGTTGCTTGGTGATGTGGGAAAATCCTCCACATTGGAATTGGGTGCAGAACACTTTAGTTGGTCACTCAACATCTGTTTCTAATCACTTTATTCCTTGTCTTCCTACACTGTGTCATAGCCACGTTTTTTTTTTTTTTTAAAGACACGGCCTTGTGAAAGAGTTATTACATCAGCAATTAGACTGGGAACCTTGTGGATCCCTAACAATGCCCACAACATATGGGTACTAAACAACAGTTGTTGAATAAATAGTAACCGCCTGGGGTTCTTATTTTCTGAAATTCTACCACTGCAGTCACCTTTACTGAGATACCATTCTATAACCAATAAAACTAAATAAAGCGTGCCTGGGGAAAGGGCAAGAAAAATAGAGGCTGTGATATGGATGGAGACTTGAAAGTCAGAGTGGTAGGATAATGAAATTTTCTTTTGATGTAGAGATTTCTGATTCTGGTAATGCTGGGCTAGATAATTCAGACCAATCCTCCGACTGAACACAATTTTAAAAGCTGGATGAAATATAAAAACATCTTCTTAAGAGCACCAAAGACTCAACAAGGGAGTGAGAAATTACTGGGGTCAAGTTCTGAGAGTGGTTGGGAATCTAGAAACATCAGCCTAGCACTTGGGGTCAATTTTGCCCTAGAGGCATTTGCTAATCTAGAAGAGGTGGCTGAGAGGCTGCTTTTAGTGCTTTGCAGGGTGGGAGCAAAAGTCAGAGTCCAAGGACCACCAAGACTTGGGACTTGAAAACCCACTTGCTTTGGCTTGGGATCCAAAAGGACTGTTGCATGTGAATAAGAGTGAACCAGAAAAAAACCAGCCCTCACACAGACCACAGTCAATGGGTAGCCCACAAATCTCAATCCCTGAAATTGGACTGAGGTAATTCTAGAGTGTTCATTTCCCCTAGACACTTGGTAAATGAAGTAGAAAATTTTCTTTGGAGAAAGATAACATCATCTTAGACCTCAAATTTCCACAAGAACTTTTCAAAACAATGTTTATGACATACAATAAAAAATTACTAGACAGATGAGGTGCTAGGACTCCGTAAGCAAGAACCAGCAGAAACAAATGACAACAGATCAGCCTTAAAGGGACTCCAAATGTTGAATGGTCAAATTTCCCTTTGAGATTATCGTATCGTTTTGGTGTTACAAAAATTTATGCAGTATACGTACAATAATTAAAAGAAATAATTGATATCAAGTAAAAAGCAAAAATAGAGCTAGAAAGAAATATACCAACCACTTTTGTGTTAGTGGTGTCTGAGGGTGGTAAATTATAGCGTTTGCTTCATCTTTTTCCATCTCTGTATTTCCAAATTTTCCTTAATGAAACTTTATACTTGGAGACATACTTAGGTGAAAGATAAAGTGGCAAAAAAATATAACACAGAGCAGGGCTGAATTCACAGGTGTGCAACCTCTACAGTTGCGGGGCGTGGGGCGGGGGGGAGTCCTGTACTCAGAAGGGCCTCAACCCTGGTTTAAAACTCTGCCGGTTGCTATCTTGAAATTCTTAATATATGTATCAATACATTTAAACAAGAAGCCCCACACTTTCATTTTGCGCTTGGCGGTGCAAAGTATGTAGACCCAGAGGCAATTAAATGTTGACCCTTATGCAGATAAGGAAACCGAGATTTAAAGAGGTTTAGAAAGTTGCACTTAGAACGGAGTCTGACTGCAAAACCACATGCTCTTGACACTTCCCCTAGACCAACACCAATACACACAGAGTCACTGCTGCTGCCTCTCCGGCCCACAACGGTCCGCAAAGTCTAGTTTCCTCATTCCCAAGGTCAGAGAGTGGAGGCGGCGAGTGAAAGACGCTCATGGAGAATTTCTCAGGGATGCGCTGCAAACGCAGCCCGGAGCATTAAATCCACAGCTTGGGAAAACCCACCCGAACAACCCTGGGTTCCAAGAGCTTGTCCCGTGTCCCCAACCAACACGAGGCCAGGCCCCTCGGCGCCACATTTACCACTCCCGAGCAAGTGGCGAGATGCGGAAGCGGCTCCTGCAGCCTTTAGGCACGAGGTACACACATACCCTTCCGCAGCTTCCCGCCTCCTCCAGACGCACGTGTTTAAAGAGTCCCTGCTCCTCCTCACCCCGCCCCACCTCGGCGCGGCAGTCCTGCCCCGCCTACGCCGCTGGCTTCAAGTTTCCTAGGAGAGGCCGACTCGCGCAACCTCAGCGGCGGTGGCGACCGGGATC
Organism: Eubalaena glacialis; assembly: GCF_028564815.1. Taxonomy (NCBI): domain Eukaryota; kingdom Metazoa; phylum Chordata; class Mammalia; order Artiodactyla; family Balaenidae; genus Eubalaena; species Eubalaena glacialis. The sequence goes on from NC_083718.1 coordinate 23,034,726, forward strand.
CTGGCTGCGCTTGGCCGCCCACCTTTCCCCAGTCTCCGCCCGCCGGGGAGGGCGTGCTCGGCGGAGCCGGAGCCGAGGGTGGGGCGCCGAGAGGGAGGGGATCCCCGGCTGCGCGTCTTCAGTTCTCGCAGGGGCACAGGCGGCGGCGGCAGCAGCAGGTGGAGCGAGCTTCCGCGGCGAGCAGCTCTTGGCCTGAGATCCACTCCAGCTGCCCGGGCGGGAGCAGGCCCGCTGGGCTGGAGCCCGTGTCCGGCCCGGTCCACCCCCTAGTTTCCGGGGAACTTGTATTATCGAGGCCGGTGGGCCGGGGGCCGCAGCAGAGGCTGGGGCCGGGCGCGCCCAAGAGCGCAGGGCAGCCCTGGAAGCCGCGTCCGGGGCGCAGGACCAAGGGGACCTGGCTCTTCCCGGCTACCTAAAGACCTGTTCTCCGGGGAAGGAGCCGCTGCCGGCTCTAGGACTTGGGAGCAGCTCGGCGTCCGCCCGGGCACCTCGCTGGACGCTCTCGGTTGGCGCCTGGCTGGCGCGGGAGAGTCCCGAGCGGCGCTCTCGGCTCTCCTGTGCGGCTTAGGCGCGGAAGGCAGGGGTCTCTTCCCTGGGATTCCGGGGCCACGGGAGCTGTTCACGCGGTCCTCCGTGGAGTCTTCGCAACCCTCGCCGTGTTGTCTCGAGAAGCTCGCTGGTTGACGCCAGTCTGCAGGAGTTCTCTACTGATTTGGTTTCTTCCTCGATTTGGGGGACAGTTCCCGCCAACGACGCCCGACGCACCTATTTTCGCTAACAAGCTGGAGTCCCGGGTCGCCAGAGCCTGCGGGAATCCTGTCCCTGTTCGCGGACTCTCAAGGCTCTTTCCGCTTGTCTTACCTCCTCCTAGCCACTGGCCTCGAGGGGAGGGTGCAGACCTGGCTCTTCTTTGCCCCCCTTTTGAGGGAGTGCGGTCCTTGAGGGGGACGTCGGCTTCCTAGGCGCTGCTTTGTGTGTGGTGGGGTTGGAGTGCGGACGGTCCCCGGCCGGCCATGGCCTTCACTTTCGCTGCTTTCTGCTACATGCTGTCGCTGGTGCTGTGCGCTGCGCTCATCTTTTTCGCCATCTGGCACGTGAGTAACCGGCAGCGGCTTCTAACTCTTCTCTTTCGCCCCCAAACGCGCCCCTGGCCACCTCCTTCCCCAGGTTCCCGAAGATGCCACCTCACTTTATCCACATTGCGAGTGTGGACGGATGGGAGGCCGGCTGCGGCGCACCCGAGGTTAGAGCCTCTGCCGCTCCGTTGTCCCGGGGCGGAAGACGGTTCGCGGCAATCCTGAGGCCGGGCGCGCCTTCGGTGCCCTGGCTACTGGCTGTAGGCGGAGGGACCGCCGGTTTCCGGGGCAGAGCACCCTTGCCAGGGCCTGGCCTTGTGTCCCAGACCCCGGGGATTAGCGTCCACAGCCCCATCTACCCCCTTACTTCCCCGGCCCCCTCCTCTGCTGCCCGCGGGAGGCGAAGGAGAAGCGCCACCGTTGGCCCGGCAATTAGTCAAGTAACTATAACAACTAAACATTTAAAATGTCAGCATCTGTGGTGGGTTGCATTTAGACATGATTGGAGACAAAGTGGAGACACGACGGGAGCGCCTTGTAAGAGGAAGTAGGGAGAGGCCGGGTCCGGGGAGCGGAGTGGACGGGAACCAGGTGATGGGGGTCGGCAAGGAAGACTTAAGGGCGGTGAGGACGAGAGAAAAGCGAGGAGGAGGCAAGGGAGACTGGGGAAAGACGGGCGTGAATGAGGCTGTGCAGGGTGGTCACGTAGAGAGAGGCGGAGGAGGGCGAGTTTCCTCCTTTGCCTTCCTGGGGTCCGAAACAACCAAGTCCCGAAAGACTTTGCAGTTGGCACATCTCCGCTTGGTCAGGTCCGCAGCATCTCCAGGGGGCACAAACTTGCGTGCTGCCCTTCCTGGGGCTACACCAGGTTGAGGGCAGTCGTGGTGAGTCCTGGTTCTGCAGGTGTGGTGTGGGAATAGTGGACAGAGTGCTTCTGAACAGAAGGAGGAAGAGAGGGAGAGAGGAGTGAGGAATGCTGGTTCTCTCATATAAGGCAGCACAACATTGGCCAAGTCAGTTGAACTCCCAGAACTTGGTCCTCTGAGGTTGTTTAAGCTCCCTGGCCTCACCCTCAGAAATTTGGTGGGAAGAATGGTTAAGGTCACATGTTTTAGAAGGAGCAGCACCTCAGTGCATCTTCCTGCCCAGCAAGTCAGGCGGCAGGGAAGGGTCCCAAGATGAATTCCTGGAGGCACGGTTCTGGTGAGCCTCAGAGCATGCATGCAGTGGGCGATGACCCGGAATGAAGACCAGAAGAAAATTGCGTGGTGGGTGAGATGCCGGTGTTTTGTACAAATGGTTTCTAGAGTGAGAGGGTTTATCTTAAAATAGAACTAAGCAGCTCGAGCAGCTCCTGTTACAAGGTTCTCTGACGGGGAGGAGTAGGAACCCCGGGAGGAGGAAGACTTCTAATTGTGTCACCTTAGGGAAGACGCTTAGGGAAGACATCTCAAAAGTGAGAAAGTTGACCTGGATGATCTCCAAGCCTCCCCTGAGGTCTAAGATGGTGTAAGTCTGTGAATCAGTTGCCTTAGGAATCTGGGGGTGAGAGAGAAGGAATTCAGATATGGGAATTTCGGGACTGATCAAAACTCCTGCGAGTGAGGAGTGATGGGATTTTGCACCGTCTCTTCCTCTGCACGGGAAGGCTGGGTCTAATCTACAGTGGAGAACTGAGCCTTGAAGTTATTGACAGTTGTTAAGGGAAAACAAAACTTTTCCTAACTTAGAATGAACAGGGGGTGCAGAACGGATCATGCCCAAACAGTGCAGTGGACCTCTTACTAATGTGTTTGAAAGGAGCTTTCTGTGCTTCTTTGGATTTGGTGGGGTGTTTGCAATGTAGAAGGCTAACTACCTCTCTTTCTCAGAAATACTTCATTTGCTGTTTCTTTATGTTTTTGCCTTGGCCAGAGAGTGGCAGGTACCAGAGAGCTCCATCAAACTGTCAGGCTTGGAGTTTTCTGAATTAGCCCTTGAAGCCAAGCAGGTAACCAGAAAGAATAATTTTCTCTCACTCGGGAAGATAATAAATAATTCAAGAGCCGGTCAATTAAAGGGATGGTTTGTGCAGCTGGTTGACTAATAGACATTGGACTCAAAATCAGGCATTGCTGTGATCCCATGTTGGGCTCTACTCTTCAGGTTTCCAACACTCACCCCCTTGTCTAGGGGTAGCTGAATGCAGTCAGATTCCAAGTCTGGGTCAGGTCCTGACCTCATTCCTGACCTGGCAAGATTCCAGTTTCTAATGATGAAAAGAATTTGTGCTCTTTGAATTCAAATTACGGTAACAACTCCTAAGTCTCAGCCCCTTTTCCTTTCCTAGTCTTTTCTGTCTCCCTCTGTCCAGATCAAACATCCCAGAGCTCTACTGCAGTTGCTTTGGTTGCTGAACATTGAAAGGGGAAATCTGAGACACATCGACACAATCTGTGTACACATTGTACGTGTGGGTGTTGGTTATAGGCGGGTAATTATTTCAACCAAAATTTATGTTAGTCTGTGTTAGACTCTGTGTTTGCTTTCTTTTCAGCTTATATTCCTTGTATATTTCTTGATCTGATGAACCATATTGATTGCTTACTCTATATTGACATCCCAAGTAGTGAATTGGGCACTTAACAGTATATAGCAGTTAAAAGACCCACCCCACTGACATGTCTGGGTTGTAAGATAAGAGGTTAGCACTTTTTCTTATTTAATGGTACACACCCACTTAGGGATAGTAAGAGTAGTTACTATTTATTGAGTGTCTGTAGTAGGCCAGTCTTAGGCACTTACAGAGGACCCCTGGCATTTACAGAGGACCCCTCAGATGTACCTCCAACTGTTTACCTGCCTCTTCTTCCCACTGGAGGTCTGGAAACAAGGATGGTTGTGGCTGGCTGTAGCACAACATTTCTTTCCAGTCTTGTTTTTTACTTTGAAAATTTATCTGCATTTGTTTTCAAATGAGAAGATTTCAAATTACCAATTTATTTTATATGAGCCACAGTTTTTGAGTACATTTGTCACATTTGGAAGATGCAGAATAAAACCGAGGGTTTTGGTTTTTTGTTGTGTGTGTGTGTGGCTTTTCATACCATCAGGCACATGGCCCCTTACTGCCCAGGCAGCCTTTTCATCCTCACAGCTGACATTTTACAGATGAAGAAACTGTATCAGAGAGGTTATGAAACTTGCCCAAGGTTGCACAGCTGGTATGTATTAGATCTGAGATTTTAGCTGAGTCTGAGACTCTTATGCCCGTGTCCTTTTTTTTAACCCTAGTCACTGCCTTTGGATTGTTTAACTTTGATAATAGTGAATAATGTTTCTATCCAAAGGATTACCTTTTTCTGTATAAATGAAATATTTGGAGTTGGAATTTCTGATTGGAGTTGAAACAAGAAGATGACACCAAACATACTATATATCCTTTTTAAAAAGAGGAAATTCCATTTCATTTTTTAAAAAATTATTTTTCTGCTTATAAAATTCTACAGGTTCATTGCCCCAAATTTTGAAAGTACGGGGGACATAGTAAAGGAACAAAATCACTACTAATCTTATCATCCGGAAGAGATTTATTTGGGTGTCTCTTTTTCCAAATATCGTCTACGCGTGTATCTTAAAAAATTGCATACTGGATGTTTAGAAGGAAAAAAAAAGTGTTCTAAAGGGTTTCAGATGTGAAGTGATGCCTGCTTCCAGCCAACATAAAATGAACAGTGTTTATTAGTAAGAGCCCTCTCAGCTCCAGCTTGGTTGAGCCTGTTTGCAGACTGTCTCTTTTATATAAAGACAGACGAAACCATTCTTTGGAAAGATCAAAGATTCATACCAGTTATTTCAGGTTAAAAAAAATTTTTTTTTATATCTAGAGTCACTTTTTAAAACTCTGAGTTTTGACAACATACAAATAAAATTAATTCCCAATAATATTTCGTTGGATTCCCGGCAGCATTTGCTACTGGAGAGTTTTAACGGGGCCCTGACAGATGATAACAAGTAGTACGTACTGAGGGACAGTTTTGCTAGGTGAAATGTCTTTATGGTTGATCCTTTCAGCCAGTTCCAGCCTGTCAGAGATTCAGTCATAGGGAACTGAGTAAACCTCTCAGTTTCTCAGATTATCCATCTGGAAACAAAAAATAGGTTTGCATAAAATGATAGGGTGCCTGGAGTTGATGGTAGCCTGTCCCTTGAGGACCCTACTTTGGCCTATTCACATGATGCTGAGCTCTTAGCCATGTCTTACCTGGTCTCCACTTTGTGTTCTGTCTGAGGCATCCCCATACCACCCCCCCCACCCCAGTATCTCACTTTGAGATGTGACGTTTGCACCTCCTGCCTCTCTGATTCCCCTCCTCTCTGGTGCCTCCACCTCGTTCTCCACGGCCTCATAGCTAGCACGGGAGGATGCTCCACGAGAGCAGGGACCCTTTCTGCCCACCATGCTTTCTCCGGAGGCTGGAACTGTGCCTGCCATGTAGAAGGGGCTTGGTAAATCCTCATACAACTTAATGATGAGGCTGGCAAATACTCTTAATTTGGCGTAGAAAGAGAGGCAAACAGGAGACATTCTTACATATGCTAAAATACAGCCAAAATATAAAACACTAAAAGAGATATCTAAACCAAGATTAAGCTTTTAGACTCTCAGAGAGCCACCAACATTTCTGTGCGAAGCGTCGGAGGCATTAAACGACTTGGTTGGGACAATCCCTGCTACAGGGCATGGAGATTGCAGACTAAGGGTGGGATCTCAGGACATCTCGTGGGACAATGTCCACATCAGTTTGGTGTTGGGGGGGGCCTGTCATGGAGCGGTGTCTACCTACCCCTGCCGTCAGTCTCCCACTCTTTCTGTCTCACAGCCCCAACTCCATAGGTAGACTCTACTGCCTCCTGGAAATGTGCATTTTATTCCTCTTTCCAAAAGGAAAGACTTCTACCCTCTTGGATCTAAATTCTGCACAGTTTTTTTCACTGTCTCGCTCACATCTCACCATCGTCAACTCTGCTCACTCCAGCCTCCCACAGACTCCCGAGACAGCTCACGTGGCTCACTTGCTCTTGTGCACGTATGACCTTGCATGAGTACGCACTTTCACATGTGTGTGGCTGGGCTCGCTACGTGCAGGAGAAGCAGATGGAGGGCAGGGCCCTTACCTGTCCACGTTATGCATTTGCAGAACTTAGGAGGACACAGTGACCACGTGGGGAGCGCGTGGCTGGTGGTTCTCAGACTGGCCGTGGAAGGAGGAGTGAACGTCCCATCTTTGGTAGCCTCGTTTGGCTTGGGAACTCAGAACTCACCCTTCAAAGAAAAGAGGGAGCCTGTGGCTCTGGGCTGTGGTGGCTGGCTGTGGGAGCAGTGCCTGGGAACTGGCCTGGCTGGGTGGCTGTCCGGCTGGGCGCTGTGGGTGCTGGGTGCCCTGGCAGCTGCTCCTACCATCTGCTCCGAGACTCGACTCGGAAGGGAGAGTCAGCGCAGTACAGCCTCCGGGATGCAGCGGCCAGGGCCAGGGCCGGGTACCACTGTCAGAGACAACGGCTTCGCCCTCCGGGGCTGGCCACCACCACAGGCCTCGGCACTCCTGTCTGTGACGGGGCGCTGAGAACAGAACCTTCAACACCACCTGACTCCGAGGCCATTGTCATAAATGAACAAGTCCATTGCTCTAGCTAAAGGGTTTGTAAGGGCCTCAGTTACATACAGGCCTAGAGAGACAGAGGTTGTGCAGACGCTAATTCAGCGTGTGTTGAATTGGACCGGGTGTTCCTATCCAGTCTCCATCAGTTAATTACTCTAGCCCAGGTTGAGACTCAGGCTGCCTGGTCAAGCGGCCTGTTTTCTCTAGTTCTATCCTGTTGCTACCTTTTGCTCAACCTTCTCTGTGTTTCCCTGGTTACCTGAGAGAGAAAGTGATTTCACCTAGCCCCGCAGTTTCTACTTTGGGCTCTCTCTGGCTCCTCTAGTTTTTCAAATTGATTAAAAAAATTTTTTTTAATTGGGTAAAGTAGACATAACATAAAATTGACCATTTTAACTCAGTTTCAAGCGTACGGGTCAGTGGCATTAAGTACATTCACATGGTCGTGCAGCCATCACTACCATCCATCTCTAGAACTTTCTTATCATCCCAAACTAAAACTTCATATCCATTAAACAATAACTCCTCATTCCCCCTTCTCCTCAGCCCCTGGCAACCACCTTTCTACTTTCCGTCTTTAGGAATTTGACAATTCTATGTACCTTATATAAGTGGATTTATACAGTATTTGTCCTTTATGTCTGGCTTATTTTACTTGGCATAACGTCCTCATTGTTCATCCATGTTGAAGCATGTGACAGCAATTCATTACTTTTTCAGGTTGAAAATATTCCATTGTATGTATGTACCACATTTTGTTTATCCATTCATCTGTTGGTTCCACCTTTTGGCTGTTTTTGTGTGAATAGTGCTGCTGTGAACATAGGTGTGCAAATATCTCTTTGATACCCTGTTTTTCATTTTTTTGGTATATATACCCACAAGTGGAAATGCAGGATCAAATAGTAATTCTGTGTTTAATTTTTTGTGGCTCCTCTGATTTTACAAGCAGGAACTCTCTTGGTCCCTGGTCTTTGCTGCACCGACTCTGCCCTTTCTTGACCCTCTGGCCCCTGTGCGTTGCTTCTCTCTGTGTTCCTCTAGGATGGACCAACAGCAGGGCCCCAAACATCCCATGTTTATGTGCTTGCTTAAATATCTGGTCTGTTGTGCTACGTCACTCTGGAATCCTCAGGTGTTTTAGGTGAATAAAATAGTTACAGAATCTCTCTTCAAGTCTTAGCATTGGGTCCTAGCTGTCAAAAGTTATAAATGCTCCTGAAACAGATTTTACCGGAGACAAATCTTGGGGTTTGCCATCATCCCTTGACCACAGTCATTTCTTCCAAGGGATTTCATCAGGAAGAGCTAGCAGTGCTTTCCAAGATTTTAGGCCTGAGAATGTTTTGGGTGTGTGAGCACTGACAAATGCACCTGACATTGAGAACAAAGGGATCTTGTGCAAAAATGTGTTGTTGTTGTTGTTCATTTAAACCATTGCATTTCTGCTCTTGAATCAATGGGAGACCCAAAGGCCCAGCACTTCATTTGGTGGCTGCCAGGGAGGGGGACCAGGCAACCTTACCTGGGCCGCAGAGGAGCCAAAGACTCAAGTTCAGTTTTGCCCCTAAGCTGGGGACTGCTGGGGCATGGAAATGAAGCAGGTTTCAGCTCACTGGGAGACAATTTGGAGGATGGCTTCATTTCCTAGTCTCTTTAAGCTGCCTTGGGTCACAAAAGTGGTTTCAAAAGACAAACCAGATTTGTAAAAAAATGTCATTCACACACACGTGCACACAATTAACACCACAACGAAAAATACTCCCCAACAATGCAAATCCCACACTTTCCTGGCCATAAATTTTGGAAGGATGCAATTTGCTTTTCTCTGTCTCTCTGGGGTCAGGGTGGGTGTAGGAGGTGGGGCATCCCTGTGTGTCCATTTGCAGTCCACACGGTCGGGGTTGAATGCCTTAGTGGGAGCAGTTAACTACGCCCACGTACCCAACCAGTGTCTGCTTCCCTCCACCCAGAGGCTCGGGGCCAAGGGCCCCCACCTGTGTCTGCATAGTCTGCCCTTGAGTACAACCAACACCTGGGACTACTGGTGAGCTGAGGTCGCATTTCTGTGATGCCGTCTGGCCAGATGGAGCCGTGACCTCTTGTCCTTTGCAGCGTCTGTAAAAACTGTAGGTATGTACTCAGGACATGTTTCCAACTGAATGACACACTGATTACTTTTCTCTGGATGCCTTGCCTTTCTAGCGAGGAAGAAACTGTAGGCCAGGCCACTGTGAATCCAAGGTTCATCCCCCTCTCTCCGTTCCTCAGCTTTCCTGTTCACGTTCTTTTCGGCTTTTGGCTTCCCATTTGTATTGTTTCCTTCCCTGGCCAGAGGCCTGCACCCAGAGTTCAGCTCCCCGGCTGCCCAGCAGGTGCTCTGAGCCGGCTGGCATCTGTGGTTGTTGGTGAGTCCCTGGCATTAGGGATCCCAGGCCTTGACTGCTCTCTCTCCTTCCTTCCTTCTTCCCTTTTTCTACTGCTTCCTTTTCTTCCTTTTCCTCTGCGTATATCTTAGCTCTGCCAGAGGCCACACAATATTACTTAGCCCAGCTGGAGGGCCTGAGCGCTGGGAAGTTGGCTGACACCACCTCCCTCCCCCAAGGCATCTAGAACTGTGGGCTGATATTTCCAGAACATTAGTTTTAGGTATCTTTTCTGTTTTTGTGTTCACATGGTCCATTTTGATGATGGAATAAAGCTCTCCTGCTGAGGAAAAATGCAGGGGAGGAGAGCAGAGTCTTGGAGCTAACTTCCTTTTTTTTTCCTCCTTATTGGCAACTGATTCATGAACCCTAAAAAAAGAGTTGATGGCAACATAGCCAGCTAACGATAGCAGCCCAGATGGTCCCCTATATAATAGAGACATTTGTATCTTGGATAAAAAAATATTTAAATGTGTTCTGTGAACCTTATGAGAAAAGGAATTAGCAACAACTGCATTCAAGGGCTGTGGGTATGGAAGTAGCCAAAGGATTCTAGTCCCCCTGAATGCAAAAGTGAAGAAATGGAAACTGGGAGGTGTAAGGCTGAGATATGGGGGAATCCATTGCAGGGAAGATGGGTTTTGAACACATGGCACTGCTCTTGTCTGTCGGCCTGAGGTAACCCACCCTCGGGTGTGTCAGGGGAGAGGGGTCCAATCTGGTCATATGTGTGTGGAGATGGAGCTACGTGTCCGGCCTGTGTCCACCCAGGCATACTGCCCGCTGGGGAGGCTTCACAGCAGCTGTAGGCAGACCAGGGCCAAAGAGAACAAATTTGTGCCAACGGTCTCTAAATTTTACATTGAACAGATATACAGATGCTGCTTCCCTTCTTCCTTTCTCCGTTCACAGGGAGATGGTACAGGCGCAGTGAATCCCATGGGCCTGCCTGAAATCTTCATAGAACTTTTATTCTCATTGTCCTATATCCTAAGCGGGCCATCGCGTGGGGCTTGGAGATTCTTGAGAGGCGTTCTGAATTGCGGTGGCATCAAGCTCACGTTGGCCACTTTGGAGGATGGAGGGGGAGGTGATTCGTAACAGTCGCTGAACTGGAGTGTGTGAGGGGCGGTGCGTGGGGAAAGCCGGCCTCTTAGCGCACGTGGAGTCATTATCTGGAGTTAGGAACAGGGACCAGATGCTGAGGAGCGTAAAGCCACTTCATCATTACCAGACTGTGACTTATCCCGGGATAATTTTTCTTGGAGGTTCTGGAGAGAGATGAGGAAATTGAGCTGAGACCAACCAAGCATATGTGCTGACTGGAGAAAAATGACTGGAGAAAAATGTGTTTGGGCTTGACATCCTTTTCTCTCATTGGTTGGCAGTTTTAGAACCAAAAGGCCTGCCCTAGAAAGGGGCTGGCAGCTAATGAGGCCGATGTTGCTGCTGAGTGGTGCTCTCAGCAAGCTGCTCTGGGCTTTAGACAAGTCCCTGCATCTCCCTGGGCCTTTTGCTTTCGTGTGTGTAAAATGAAGATGCTGAGCAAAGTGATCCCTAAGTGCCTGTCCAGCTCCAGAATTCTGTGGTTCTTGCATTGCCTGCTATATGCATCTCATCCAGTGCTTGCTGCGTGCATCTTGTATTTCTCTTCCTTTTCTCTTGTCATAGTTTTTCTTCTCCAATGGCCTCCCTGGGCATTCGGTGTCAGATTTCTATGTAGGGAATGTATTAACAATTTTTTTTTTTTTTAAAGACACCAATTGTACTTGAACATTTGTTACTTTTTTTAAAAAATTAATTAATTAATTAATTTATTTTTGGCTGTGTTGGGTCTTCGTTTCTGTGCGAGGGCTTTCTCTAGTTGCGGCGAGCGGGGGCCACTCTTCATCGCGGTGCGTGGGCCTCTCACTATCGCGGCCTCTCTTGTTGCGGAGCACAGGCTCCAGACGCGCAGGCTCAGTAGTTGTGGCTCACGGGCCTAGTTGCTCCGCGGCATGTGGGATCCTCCCAGACCAGGGCTCGAACCCATGTCCCCTGCACCGGCAGGCAGATTCTCAACCACTGCGCCACCAGGGAAGCCCAGGAAATGTATTGATTAAGGTTCTTAGAAATCAGTGCAGGCCACCTTAATCAAAGAAGGAATTATGGAAATGGAATTGGAGTGCTCCTAGATGGATGGAAAGCCTGGGAAACAAGACTTGCAGCAACAGGATAACCTTGATTTTGATTGCTGCCCACTCTGTCTTCTGTCCCTGATTCTCCTTCTAAGGATGGAGGGTCTTACGGGCTGAGCCTGGGTCAGTGCCCCCTGTGGGTTGTACCGAGTACTGAGTAGAAGTAAGACAGGCATCTCCAGGCCTCCCCGGTGGAAAGACAGGCCCCTGGGTTTACTCTCCCACCAGGACTGTGCTCAAAGGGAGAGAGGTAATTCTCCAGAGGAAATCAGACCCGTGTAAGAAGGGGGCACGGATGTTGAGCGACCAAAAAAATGACAGATGTTCACTACTTGAGCTCTTCAGTTTAACTGTCACCTCCCCTGTAATAAGAGAAAGCAAAATTTTCTCTAAAGCACAGGTTAACTTGTTACCACAGGCCCTGCCGATGTGTTTTCCCAAGGGAGTTGCCGAAAAAGATCTTATTTCTCTTCATTCTCAGCTTGATGAGGAGCAGCTGTGCTCTGGCCAGGAGGATGGACTTACTGGACTCGTGGTCCTGAACGTGTTTCCCCCACTTGAGTGGTGACTGCCCACTGCCCTTTGTAAAGTCTCTATCTTCTCATCGTTAAAACCTTCCATGGAGGCAAGGTGATGGAGCCTGCAGCTTTTACAGAGAGCACTTGGATGACAGCTTTGCAGGAATTTAGCAAAGTGCATGCTCACCTAGAAGGAGGAACAGCAGTTGTGTGAATCAAGAATAAGAAAAATGGTGTCTTGCCAGTTTGGTGTCCTCCGGGCTATTTAGCCCCAAATTCTAGAGCATACATGATAAAGTGAAACCTAGCTCTTCCTTTTCTCCTCTTGGAAAAGCAAACCCTTACCCTCAAATTCCCTCCTCTTTCTGAGAAAGTCCCCCACTGCCCCTCATCTAGACTGTGCTGAGCAGATCTGCTCAATTTCCATTCCCTGCTTCATACAGAGCCCGGGGCAGGGGGCTCCCTCCCAAGCCCTGTCTGAACCACTTAATATGCCCCACCTCTGCATTCCTACCAGGAGTCACTCTCTTATAATTAGCAAAGTTGACGACTTCCACCACTGTACAGAGTAAGTTATTTTGCTGACTTTGACAACTGAGGCAGCATCAGTTGTCTCCCGAGGGGAGAGGTGGTGTTATGGTCCAGAGCTATGCCGTGTGCTGGCACCTCTGTTAAAATTAGCTCCTCCGTCGTTCCAGGGTTGTCATGAAGGAACCAAAATGAAGTGTGGTGTGGCAGGATTATTAAAGCCAAGGGAGAAATGACTCTAGGACCAGCATGGTGTTTTCAAGAGGTCAGTCCCACTGAGCCACGGGGAGGCAATCGAAGTGCTGGGCCTGAGACATTGACCTTGGAGAGAGAACGCCGGCAGCACCACACAGAGAACTGGTTGCTGGAGCTGCTTCTTAGTCCATGTAGTCCCTTAGTTTTTCCGTTTTTCCTTTCTTATATCAAAACACCAAGTGGAATATCTTTTTCGAAAAAAAAAATCGATAAAACAAATGAAAACCCAAGCTAGTAAAGGGTCCGGGGTCCAGGTTCAGTCAGCTGTTAGGGAGCGTGGGTTGCTGTGCATTGGCCCACGGCACCCTGCGCTCTACTTCTTCTGGAAATGCGGCCAAGTTGGGTGGGTTAGCTTTACGGTTTGCTGATTTGTTTTCTTTTTATTGACTTACATTGATGACAGAGGACAGAGTCATATAATCGTATAGTCCTGGAATCCCGACACGTAAAGTGACCTAGGATCGTCTGGTCTGTCTTCACATCTGGAATGAGGTACTTGAACCCAGAGAGGCGAGGTCATGGCCGAGCCCAGAGCAAACCTCTAGGTTTCCAAATTCGCCTGCCAGTTGCTTGCTCCAGTCCAGAGGGGTTTCATCAGGCAACTTGTCGTGTTTTACAGCTACTGAAATAAAGAATAAAAATGCATCTCCTTGACCGTCACAGCTGTGCAGACTAAATCTTCATACTTCCCCAACAAGTCACTATCGGATTTTGTGACATTTGGTTGTTTTCTAGATGGAGCTAAAGAGGACAATGGTGATTGAATTAAGAAAAGAGGGACACGTGATATTCCGGCAATCCCCATATTTAAGATACTGCAGAGCTCTGAGGGAGATGTGCGTTAGAGGGTTGTTTTAAAATTTTCATTTATTTAAAATACTTTATCTTTGAGAGGTGCCTTCTCCCCTTGCGGACAGAGGTTTCCATTTGCGAGGCCCGGACACGTGGGTAGTCCAGATTCAGGGTCCTGATTCAGAACGTGTGCTGCACCCGGTGCCCGTCCCCAAACCACGTGACATGTCAGTTCAGCTCTCTTTGGGTTGCAGTGTCTTTAATCTTCAAACAAGTGGGTCTTTTCTTCTTCCTGGTGTCCTGACTTGGGGGTCACCTTCTTTCCTGCAGCTTTCGTGCAAGATGATTTGGTCACACATCTTCAGGGTCAGGTTTCGCACTGGCCCCCCCCCTTGCCTTGAGAAGGTCTTTGTAAACGGTCAGTTTTGTCATGGTGTCTGTCCTCTGACTCAGCCTTAAAGGACACAAGGTCATAGACGGCTGGCTTGTTGCTCACACTGTGGCTGTGTAACCACCGCCCTCTCAGCTGGGTGTGGACAGCGCTATGGCGGTGTGTCCTCCACCACTAGATTTTCAGTTGATCCCTTTGGCCAGTGAACAACTGCCCTCTGCACCCCGACTCCCAATCCCTCCCTGGTGCTCCCCTCCCTTCCAGCAGCACGTGTGACCTTTGCCTTGCAGAGGACAGTCAGATGCGCTTGTGATTTCAATGCTTTGCAAATGGATGAATAAGAAAGACATACAAAGCAAGTGGCATTTCCGGTTTAGTATAGTGACTCCAAGATAGAAACCCTGCTTTGGAGTGAGATGGGAAGAATGCTTCGCAGCCATGTCTGGGGAGAAGGTGCCAGCCCGCTGGTGGACGAGGCAGGGCTAACCTGCGCCTTGGACCCGGGACCCGGGACCCGTGAGCGTTGGCTCCGCTTCATGAGGCTTTACAGTCGCTCTGGGTGATGCTGAACCTCCTGGGAGACGGCGGGCAGTGTCTGCAGAGGATGCAAACGAAGAGTTGAAAGCCACAGGGAGATGCTGGAGGGACACAGGATGGTGATGGGGCTTCAGCCCAGCCCCTGCCTCCAGGCTGGACAGGGTCCGCCTTTTGTGGAACCTCTGCGAGGCTCTACAGCCCCCCTCTGCACTCTGCCCACCAGGGTGCTCGTCCCAACGGTCAGGTGGATTCTCTTTGCCTGTTGTGGACCCTTCTTCCCTGTGTCACGTCAGGCCTGACGTTCTGAATCTGGGCTCTAGAACTCTCCTCCCGTTTGCCTTTCCTGATTTTACCAGCCTCATTCCACTGCTCTGGGCCTCACCTTCCTGCTCTGTGAAAGGAGGTGTCCGGGCTAGTGGTTCCCACAGCTGCCTCACCCCAAGATGTTATTTCTCAGAAGGGTAGGGGCCGGGACTCTGTATTTTTAGAAAGCTCCCAGGTGATTGGGACGTGCAGGCAGCGTTAGGAAGCGGGGGCACTGGACCGGGGATCTCCCAGACGGTCCATGGCTCTTTTGAATCTTATTCCTGAATGATTCCTTTCCAGGGCACCACATTAAATAAAGTTAATCACCTTGTCATTCCTTTACTCTCAGTTTGGTTCCACGTGTGTACTTCTAGCATGTGATCCTTTTATTTGCAGTTCTATTTTCTATTTATCCGTACAGTATTTCCATTTTTTCCTTCTCCAGGAAGTTTCCTATGATTTGCTTCTTACTCACTGGTTTCTCTTTTGACTCAGGGCTCCCATACGCCCTCAAGGTGGTGTATCTATCTCACAACAGAGAGCAGTCCTTACTGTTTTGATGAGGAAATGTGTTCTCTTGGTTGTCTGGTCTGTGAATTTTCTTTCCCCCCTAACTAGGTGAACTCCTGACTGTTCTCCCCTCCCAGCAAGGAGCCTGGTTGTCAGTAATCAGAGGCCCAGTAAACACGATTGATCTTTGACCTCTGTCTTCTACGGCAGTGGTCCCTAACCATTTTGGCACCAGGGACCGGTTTCGTGGAAGACAGTTTTTCCACGGACTGGGGCGGGTGTGGGAAGGATGGTTCAGGCACTAATGCGGGCGATGGGGAGCGACGGGGAGCCGCAGATGAAGCTTCCCTCGCTCGCCCGCCGCTCACCTCCTGCTGTGCGGCCCCGTTCCTAACAGGCCGCAGACTGGTACCACTCCATGGCCCGGGGGTTGGGGACCCCCTGTTCTATGGGACATTGACGGCGCTGCTTCACTCTCTCCTTGAAGTGGACTTTCAAATACAAGAAACCCCTTTATCTGATGCTTTTGTGCTTCAGACCTCGGTTGGGTCCACTTGTCTCCTCCTCCCCCAACACCGCCCCAGCTTCAGGCCCAGCTGGCTTGAGTAGGAGGGGGACTGTGGGAGGCATGCAGTCTTAGCCGGAGGTAACTCCTGGCGGAGACAGTATGTCTCTTACAAAAAGCAAAGTCACTTAAGGGCTTTGCCCCCTTGACTTGGAATGCACTCTTTGTTCCAGGCCTGAGGAATGTAAAAGAGATTAGCAAAGCTATCTCAGGCCAGGAGACCCCAGGGAACTGAGAGTCCTGGTTGCTCCTTATGGCTGGGGGCTGTGCGTGCCTGGTTAAGGGAAGTTATTGTTCAGGAATGGTTGTTGCAAACTTGCTGACGTCCATGGTGGTGACTGAACTGAGACGATAAGCAATTTTATGGGTTCATTGTCTGAAAATGGGTTCCTCTTCTGCCTATGTAAGATTCAGTAGATTCTAAATAAAGCACCTTGCAACCATCAGTTGTCTTGGTCCTTCTGACCCCATACTCGCGGTGCTATTCAGTCCCTTGCCCCTCTCCGTCGGGACCTGGAAGACCCTCTGCGGTGGCTGGACCATCGCAGGGGACAGGGCGGAAAAGGAGTGACATCGGCTGCCTGCCTCGTGGCCTGCAGTTTCCTTTGGCTCTCCGTCGTGTGTGAATGCAGGCTGGAACACCTCTGCTTGGTGACAACGGTCTTCCTACCTCACAGCCTCAGCCCACCTCTTTGGGCCGTGGGTTTCCCATCTGTAAAGTGAGGGCGTGGGCACGGTGACAGCTGAAGCCCCTTTCTGTTCTTAAGAGAGGCCCCACTCACTGCCCGGTGCCCTTAACAACAGGTGCCCGCAGAAGCAGTTGATGAGAGCTGCTTAGAAAAGTCCTTTCCTTGCAAAGGATGTTGGTGTCAAGTCTGTCTGGGGAAGCCACGTGTGCGCTCTGGTGATTCAGACTCTCGGGGCCCTTTGTGTCTCTTGGTTCCTGTGATCATCTGAATAATTTATTTCCCCTCAGCATCCCCACTGCCTTTTCCAGCTCTTCTCTGCTCATTAGTGTCTGTGCCCTGAGTGGGCAGGGCCCAGAGGGGCAAGGGAAATGAGGATGAATTGGTGGAGCGGGGGCAGCTCTGGGCCCAGGGACAAGAGGTTTGGGTGATGATGGAGGACCTCTGCCACCATCTGCTGAGATGCCCTGTGTGTCATCACTCGAGGGATGGTGAGTGGTCGTTAAGGGGCAGGGCTGTTAGGGGTGGGCCGAAGACCACTGCTTGTCGCTTCCTAAGCAGCGGATCCAAAGGTGAAGGAAGAAGGAACACTCGATTGTGAAGAGGAGTTGGAGGTGACACATTTCCCTTGAAATAGTTGACGTTCCACGACGATTACACTGAATTATTTTACTTTGCATTTGCTATATTTGCTTCCTTGAGCAGGCAAGTGCAATTCCCCAGGGCCTCCGAGGCTTATCTTCAGTGCAATTGGGATACGAAGATGCTGCAATTAGAGTCTTCGAGGCGCGGTGTGGTGGTGACAGAGCTGCCGAGGGGAGCGGCCTGGGCTCAGCCTCCCCTGCAGACCCAGGCATCACCCCGGGCTGACTTGAAGGGCGGCACCTGCTGTGTGGAAGGCGGTTTAGCCCCACCTGCGGGGCAGGCCTGCAGCACCTTCAGGAAGAAGACAGAGGGGACGAGAAGGTTCCCTTCCCAGGGAATGCGCCTCCCTGCTCACCAGTCATTTCCCGGGGATGTGCCCAACATGACCATGTATGACCCAGCCGGGAATCCCCCCTCCATCCATCCCCAGCTGGCCTCTCTGGAGTCCTGCTTTTATTCAGCGATGCTCTCCTTTCCCAGGCATGCTGGAGACCCTGAGAGAGCTCTTCCTTGCCTCTCCATCCCCCAACCCCGTGTGCAGAGAAGCAGGGCCTTGCGGTACCTTCCAGTCTTTGCTTCCCCTTGCAGCCACCAGCCCAGCGCAGGACCCCAATTTCTCAGGCCCTGAAGGAAGCCAGGAACCACCAGCTCTGTGACTAATCAATATCATGACGTCCGAGTGGAACATTGCCGAGAGCACGGTTTCCACAGGCGTGGCCTCTGCTCCTGCAGACTGAGCTGGATTCCAGGGTCGATCTCAGCAGCGGTGCACTTCTCAAGCGAAGGACAGCCAGCTCTCAGAGGCTATGGGCCTCTCGCCACAAACACACTTCCTTTTTCCTCTGTCATGTTCTCTTTGTCGTGTTCTAGCATCTCTCTCATAGGATGGGGCTATTGGCCTCTCCCCACCTCCAGCAATTCCTGAAGCTGCCAGGCCCCCACTTTCCTTCCCCATCAATAGTTAATGGAAAATAAATGGGCTGTCATTTGTGAGACTCCTGGGGCAGTGGTTTTTGATTTGTCAAGAAAGTTGAAGAAGCGGTCACATCTAAATCACTTGCACGTCACCTGAGATTAGGACCGTGAGCCATCCTGTTTTGTGTGCTCTCTTCCCCCTGCTCTGTCTCCTCCTCTGATGATGGTTAATTGATGAGAATGGAACACTGAATTGTCTTTGTAAAACCGGTGAAAGCTATAGGTTCCGTTCCTCCTGCATCTTGCTGTAGTTTCATTTAGGGTATCCCCTACAGGTATGCTCAAACTTGAGTATGCATGTGAATCACTGGGAAACTTTCACAAAGTTCAGATTAATTCCTGCCCTTGAGGATTCTGGCTTGGGTGGGAGGGCTGGTCATGCTCAGTTTGGGCATAGAGATTGGTTAGAGAATGATCTTTTACATGGATTGCTATTTTGTGCATGGATGGGGAGGATATTAGCTACGATGATAGCTAATATTGATTGAATACTTAGTCCACCAGGCACCGTCCTAACTGTAGTGACTCATTTAATCCTTACAGTATCCTCTTATGCAGATGCTGTTGTTAGCTCTAGTTTTCAGAGGAGGAAATGGAAGCATAGAAAAAGTGCCCGCGGTCACACAGGTAGTCCATGGCCAAGCCAGGAGTGATTCCAGGCAGTCCGATCCCAGAGTATGGCTCCTTTCCATGCGTTACCCCACCTCTTTGCTCTGCTGTAGCTTTTGAGTAACTGTTTCAAGCTCTCTGTGCTCTGTAGGTAGAGAGTTTTTTGGGTTTTTTTTTTTAAAGAGAATGATTGGTATTTCTGATTTCTCATAGTCCTAGAACTGCACGTACATGTGAGTAGCTCTGATGAAAGAAAACCCAAAGATGGTTGGGTCCTCCATCTCGAAATAGAAAGCCTGACCCCTACTCAATACTCTGTAATGACCTATACAGGAAAAGAAAGAAGAGTAGATTTATGTATATGTATAACAGAGTCACTTTGCTGTACACCTGAAACTAACACAACATTGTAAATCAACTATACTCCAATAAAAACTAAAAAAAAAAAAAAAGGAAGCCTGACCCTATGAGGTTGGAGATGGGGGGTTAGGCAGAAGGAGAAGTTGGGACATTGTTAATGGATGCTGCTGTGAGTCATAAACTCTCCTACGAGAGTTCTTGTCAATGCATCTGGACATAAAAGTCAACATGCAGCCCTTCTCCAAGACCCCCAAAGGGTCCCTATTTCTGCCTGTGTCAGCCAGCTGCGACCTGGCAGCTCGGATACATCTGCAGGCCTTCTGTGGTCCTGGTGGCTCTAGGCAGGCATTTGGAGAGTGTGCGTTTTGGTTTTAGCTCTTATATTCCTGTCCTCAAATGCATATAGTCATTCCACAATTATCAAATACCTACCAAGGATACTGGGCCTCAGGAATAAGGGAGGAACAAAACACGGCCAGCCCTGAAGGAGATGATAGCCGTCTACAGGAGAAAATGCACACGGTATGAGCAATTGCACTCTGGTGTGCTGGTCGCTGCCTCCACAGAGCATCTTGTTTGTAGTAACTTTTGGATATTGGTTCCAGCCGCATCTACGTGGAGGCTCATTCCCACTTAAGGAAACTGGAGAAGATGCAATAAGATGTTAAATATAACAACACTGGTCCTGCTTTGACCCCTGCAGGCCCATCACCTTGATGGGAGTGACTGAGGCAGAACAGTGGGTCCAGGAGGCAGGACCAGGTGAGGCAGGAGGCCAGGCAGCCTCCTTGCTGTGGCCCCAATGATTGTGGCACCTGGGGTGAGAATCCAGCCCAGGCGAGGCAGCTCCAGTGTCTCCAAAGCTGGGAGGTGGCTACTGGTGCAACCCTGGTGAAGCTGGTGGGGCGTTTGAACTGGGGTAGAGGCTGAGCGACCCTGGAGGCCTCTTAGACTGGACATTCTCCATGAAGGCGGGGCCGAGTCTGCCTTGCTTTATCCATCACCCCAGCACCTGCACGTACCAGGCACTCAACATGTGCTTGGTGACTGAATGTGTAGAAGAGACTAAGTATCTCTACTGGATAATTTCACATCCAAGGTGGTAGCTATGGAGCTAGATTACGGCATATCAGAGAGCGTGGGTTTGGACTAGATGGTGTCTGAGGGACCTTTCAGCTCTAACATGCTGCCTGGCATACAGCAGCATGCGTTTGTTGAAACAAATTCTACAATTCTCTGGAGGGAAAAAGCATCCACATAACCCTTCCCTGTTTATCTTTGTTCTCATCCATCCTTCGTTAAGTTTCTCCTGGCTGCTGCAAGGGGACGACTGTCCTTCATCCCGCAGACACCTGACCGTTCCAAACACCCCCGTCTTCAATTTGAGACCCAGTTTTTTCTCTAATTCGCTGTAATGCTCATCCCCTGCCACTAGGGGGGCTGAGGTCTTCCAGATCAGCCTCCAGTTCAAAGGTCTGGGAAATTGGACAGTAGGCAAAGGCCAGTCCTGAAGACTCAGCAATAGATGCGTAAGCGGCCAGGCGCCTGCACGTCTGAGCTGGGGGCGCAGGGGGATGGCGATGGCTCCTGTGCCGGCAGCCCCTGTGTGGCGGTGGCTGAGGTCTCTGTGTGGCTAAGGGAGGTGGGACTGTGTTAGACCCTGTGTGGGCTGTGCCCACGGGGGTGACAGCGGCTGCCTCGCCACTTTGAGGCTTGAGCAGTATGAAGCTGCTCTCTTTCTCTGGGAGTGCTGGGCTTCTTTTATTTTAAAGGGGCAGAAATACTCAGAAGGAATATTTCTTTCCTTTACGGAGGAAAATTGTATGGTTACCCTCTGTGCCTCCCTACCGTGTTTGAACCTTCCTGCTTTCTCGCCTCTCACCCCCTCTCCCCCTGCCCCGCCTCTCCTTTGCTGCTTTGGCTCCTCCCTCTCCTCCTCGCTCCTGCGTTACTCTCTTGGGTTTTGCCTTCTTTGGTGTCTGGCCATTGCTGGGTGCTGCTCTGGGTACTCAAGCCCAGCTCTAGAAGGGAAATCCAAAAAGGAGCGACCAAGAGACTCGGCGTGGCCTCCCATCCCTGGCTCCGGTGCCTGTTACGGAACTTGCCATGGAGGATGCAAAGCCAGCAGTGCCGAGCGTTTTCAACCTGCTCTGCAGTCAGGGCTGCGCAGCTCACCCGGGAACATGTGTGTGACACGGCCTCCGTGCTCCTGATGTGTCCGTTTCCAGAGCATGGAGGGCTAGTGAGGTTTAGGCCCTGGTCCAATTTGGGATGTTGACACATGGAGTGGTCCTAGTCTGGAGTGCTCTGCTGTGGCAGCGTGTACAGCAACCATTATGGCCACCGAATGTTTACATCTATCTTAGCTTGAAAATCTAAGGAAAAGCAGATCCAAAATCCAATCATTTCCACCACGCCACCCCCTGCGCCCGCCCCCCCAAATGGAGGAGTTTATGTTGTAGCGTATATATTCTCTTTCCCCAGCCATTCCCTTCCCTGAAAGAGTTAATAAGGACTGAAATGACCAACCGGCAGGAAGCCGCGGGGGAGATGCAAGGAAAGGATGGACCATGTTTAATTCATGGATCAGATAATCTCTTGCCCTTGGCAATGTGCAGGATATTTTCAGCCCTGAGCTGGGCAGCCCTTTAGGGAAACGAGTTGTATTTAATTCTATTCATATTTATTAAGTACTGGTTGTCAGTCACTTGTGTTTGGACTTACAAGAGACATGAAGTGTAAGATAAAGGCCCAGTCCTCAGAGATCTTGGAGTCTAAGATAATAAGTATAAGATAAGGCCGCTGAGGTCTATGATGGAGGTTCAAAATGAGGTCACCTCTGATTGGGGGCATCACGGAGAGGTGACATTTATATGGGCCTGAGCACTTTGGCAGATGGAGAGGAGGAGAAAGATGGAGGGATTAGTCCAAATGGTTGGGACGCATCTGGGGAGCTCTTACGTAGTCTGGCCTGGCGTGTCCATGGAGTATGAACTTCAAGGAGGGAATGTCGAGGTGAAACAGGAGTGCCTGGGCCCGGGGACCAGGAGTGGGCAGAAGCTGGCTAAGCATTTGCTGGCAGAGACTTGGTTCTATGTGGCCAAGGCTGTGGCAGGAAGTTCTCACCCAAGACTGAGGTGATGACAAGAACCAAAGCAGTGAGCTGGGTCAGAAACCCTAGGAGAAACTGAAGCTCAAAAACTTGGGAGACCCTAAAAGAAATGCACCATCAAGCCATGAAAAGGCTTGAAGGAAACTTGGCTGCATACTACTGTGTGGAATAAGCTAATCTGAAAAGGCCATGTACTGTGTGATTCCAACTCTATGACATTCTGGAAAAGGCAAAACTATGGAGACATAAAAACATCAGTGGTTGCTAGGGGTTGAGGGAGGGATGAATAGGCAGAGCACAGAGGATTTTTAGGGCAGAGAAACTCCCTGTGTGATACTATAATGTGGATATACGCCATTATACATTTGTCCAAACCCATAGAATGTACAACACCAAGCGTGACCCTTAATGTAACTGTGGGCTTTGGGTGATTATGATGTATCAGTGTAGGTTATCAACTGCGACAAATGTACCACTCTGGTGGAGGATGTTGTTAATGGGGGAAGCTGTGCATATGTAGGGATGGGGGGTAGAGGGGGAAACCTCTGCGTCTTCCACTCAGTTTTGCTGTGAACCTAAAGCTGCTCTAACAGATCAAGTCTTAAACGACTTGGGAGAATATGTGTTAACCTCAATTTTGGAGAAGACAAAGGCTGGCATGGGGCTGAGACCCCGTGAGCCAAGAGTTTGTGGCTTGGTGGCAGAGTGGTCAACAAGAAAGCAGGTTGGATGCAAGTAGGGTGGTGGAGAGAAGAGGAGACATCCTAGGAGATGGTCAGATCATCATCAGCTGGTGAACCCAGATCAATGTAATGAGCAGGTAGAGGGTCTGGGTGGGTTAGGCTGGCTTAAGTGATCAGTGGAAGGTGGATGAGAAAAGAGTTAAAAATAGCTGGAGTCTCTGAGCCCCTCTTAGGGGTGCCGCTTACAGAAATGGGAGGAGCTTTTGGAGAAGTGTGTTGGTGAGTTCTTTTCTGGGCATGTTGTGTTTGAGGTTTTGGAGGACGCTGGGGAGGAGACTTCAGGTCTGGAGCTGGGGAGAGAGTGAAGCTGTCCAGCTAGGAGTTACCAGTCTAGCCATGGTAGTGGAACTTGTGGGAAGGGATGAGTTCACCAAAGGAAAGAGCATGGAGAGAGAATGTTTTCCATTCTTTTACTCATTCACCTAATTTTTTTTTTTTTTTTTAAACATATGGGGAGACCAAGGTAGGATGGGTTTTTTTTTTTTTTTTTAATTTTTATTGATTTATGACTGTGTTGGGTCTTCGTTTCTGTGCGAGGGCTTTCTCTAGTTGTGGCAAGCGGGGGCCACTCTTCATCGCGGTGTGCGGGCCTCTCACTATCGCGGCCTCTCTTGTTGCGGAGCACAGGCTCCAGACGCGCAGGCTCAGTAATTGTGGCTCACAGGCCTAGTTGCTCCGCGGCATGTGGGATCTTCCCAGACCAGGGCTCGAACCCATGTCCCCTGCATTAGCAGGCAGACTCTCAACCACTGCGCCACCAGGGAAGCCCTCACCTAATGTTTGTGTAGCACCAGGAACTGTAATAGGCAATCGTCATCATTCAGAGTCATCTAGGAGCCGAGAGCACTGTTTGGGCTTGGGGAGAAGTTTGCTTATTAAGGTGATGTTGGAGCTAGCGACGCAGGAATATCTGAATTTTTTGTCACTTCTACCGTGGGATGTTTCTGAATGAGATGTGGATATAAGGAACAATAAAGGACTCTGGGAAACGAGGATTCACTTCATCATGGCTCAGGCCAGTGCTCAGGACTCCCCAGTGCAGAGAGCTCCAGCAAAGCTGCATGGGGTCCCACGGCTCATATTTAATGCCGAACTGGGAATCTCTACCTCCTCTTGGCTCAAATCCAAATTTGATCACCAGCTAGTGTCCACACCCACAGGGTGTGATGGAGAGCTAAGATGGCAGGGCGTTTGGCTCAGGAGAGAGGAACGTCTTGTGAGGGCTTCGTGAGCTTTTCGTGCACAGGGACCTTGCCCACCAGTAAGCAGGGCCTCCTCAGGTTCTGCAGTCAGGCTGGTAATTGTTCCTTCCTCGGTGGGAGAAGCAGGGAGTTTCTCAGCCCTTCTACATGCATGGGCTCCAACCACCACTACAAAACGCTCTACAAAGTGTTAGAGCAGGAAACAGCAGGCCCAGAACTGCGATTTGTCCTAAGTTGTGAATAACCCACTGTCCCTTGTTCCTTGAGTTTCTTCCTTTTGGAATCCCTGCCCTCTGCAGCCAACCCGTAAGTGGTAGGGCTTCCCTTAATTATTGTGCTCACAGATTGTGGTAGAAAGATGCCCCAAAGATGTCCACGCCCCATCCTTGGAACCTGTGACTGTGTTACCTCACATAGCAAGAGGGACTTTGCAGATGTGATTAAGTTAAGGACGCCGAGGTGGGGGAATATCTGGGTGGGCCCAGTGTAATCACAAAGGTCCTTTTAAGAGGGAGGCGGGAGGGTCAGAGTCAGAGAAGGAGATGTGATGATAGAAGCAGAGGTCAGAGGGATGCCATCGCTGGCTGTGGCCCACAGCCAGGGAATGTGGGTGGCTCTAGAAGTTGGGAGAGAGAAGGAAACAGATTTTCCCCTAGAGCCTGCAGGACTGTTGACCCTTGATTTTAGCCCCTTGTGACCCATTTTAGAATTCTGACCCGCAGGACTGTAAAATAATAAATATTTGTTGTTTTAAACCACTATGCTTGTGGTAATTTGATACAGCAGCTATAGGAAACCAATACACCAGTATATACCTGATTTCCAATATATACCTGATTTCCAATATATACCTACATATAGGTGCTCAATTTAATTTATTGGATGAATAATTTAACTCTAAAGCCCAAAGTAGTGTTCTTGACAGTATTTTCCTGAATCTACTTGGCTTCATTTGGATAGGTAGAAACTTGGGGGAAACTGCCCAAGCCAGGAAATCCCCAGGGGCTGCTCCTTTGTTAATTGCAAAATGATCAGTTCTCTAGTCCAGGCCACCCAACGGAGCGGAGCGTCTCCTGGGTGGCCCTGCGAGGGCTGACTTGATCGCCTCGGCTCTGTCTTACCCTTCACTGCTTCCACACTCTCTCCATCGCAAATCCAAATCCAGGAGATTCCCAGTGAGTTCAGAGAGCCAGGTGGAGTGATTGCTGCACGTGGACGTTGTCCTTGACGAAATCTTAGAGGTCTTGGAATTGGCAGGAATTTAGAGTGAGCAAGGTGTGACAGAGAGTGGAGTCAGATGGGCGTTTGTCTCAGGAGAGAGGAGCAGTGTGTAAGGGCTTGTTGAACACGTGTGCTTCCTACTCTCAAGGTGCTCATACAGGCCAGTGGCTGTTGTCTGTAATGATCTACAGAAGAGCTCTTGTGTCGGGGCGACAGCTGAAGCTCTGCTTTGCACACAACCTAAGTATCCTGAAAGAGGTGAATTCCCCAACGCTGGGCCTGGGGCCATGCTGGCCACACCCTCAACCAGCTTCTGAGGCCAAGGAGCCTTTCTGGGCTGGGCTGGGGGGCTGGGGCTGGGGAGGGAGGATGGGGAGCTGGGACCGGGGGGCAGGGAGCCTCCCCTGGAGGACTTTCTGGAGTGTGGAACAGGCACTCCTTGCTTAAGTAGCGCTTTTCAATGTGATAGCTGTGTCTCAGGACCCAGACCAAGCAGGGAGGCTAATTGGACACATACTTCCAAGAAGTTGCAGAAACTAAGCAATTTGATTTTAAAAACTTGGAATTAGGCCTCTTGAGACCCACGTGTAAATTTGCACAAATAAGCGCCAGAGCCATGTGGCCTGGCCCGGCTCCCTCGCTCCGGACAGCGCCCCTGACCTTGCTGCCCTGTGTGTAGCTCTGTTTTTGGCTCTGGGACTCTGGGCTGTCGTGTTGGCAAAATGTGGGCAGGGGTGGGCGGTAGAGGGAAGGACTGTTCCAACAGCCACAGCAAGGAAAATTCATTCAGTGCATTGGTGTGCTGTTCCTAAACAGCTTTCTATTCACAAGGTTTTAGAGGCCTTATAAACTCTCTGCTTGGAAGTAAGAAGTTAGGAGAAGATTTGTCAGAACCCAGCTCCTGAGATGGTGATTGAAGAGAAGACTCCTTGGCTGTCTGGTGGAGCCGCCATTGCTGCTGCCGGAACTCAGGCAGGGCTCCCCCAAGCTTGGTTTAAGACCTGGGCTCCCTCCTCCCGCAAAGGTGAGGAGGTAGGTATGACCCGCCTGCCTGTGTTCAGTATAGACACTGGCCTGATGGTTTCTTCTGGCCCAAGTCAGAGAGGGAGAGAGAGAGAGAGGAGGGCGGTATATCACACACGCACACACACACACACGCGTCAACACTGAGTCCAGTGCAGTGGGCAGCTGCCTCTATGATGCGGTTTATTTGGTTGGAAGGAAGGACTTTGGAGTGACAATACAGTTAGAAAAGCAGGGGAATAAAAAAAATTAACAGTCAAATAGCTTTGAAGAGTATTTTTCTGATTATATGAATAATTCATATTTATTATAAAAATGCAAATAATACAGGAATGGTATAAGGCAACCACCTAGTGATAACCTCTATTAACGTTCTGGTGACTATACTTTCATCTCTCTTTTTATGGATAAGCATAGCATAATTTTACATAGATGAAATTACATGGAATTATGTCATAAATTCTATTTTTTTTTACCACCACTTTACTTATTTTTAATATTTATTTTTATTTATTTATTTATTTTTGGCTGTGTCGGGTCTTCATTGTGGCGCACGGGCTTCTCTCTAGTTGTGGCACGCAGGCTTCTCTCTAGTCGTGGTGCCCGGGCTCCAGTAGTTGTGGCGCGTGGGCTTAGTTGCTCCACGGCATGTGGGATCTTAGTTCCCCAACCAGGGATTGAACCCACATCCCCTGCATTGGAAGGCGGATACTCAACCACTGGACCACCAGGGAAGTCCCTTTACCACCACTTTAAAAGGTTCTGTTTTTTGTTGCTGTTCTTGCTCAACTGTTCCCTCCACCTGTGGGCACTTGTCTTCCCCTCCCATATTCAAGGTCACCAGTGTTGGCAGCCTGGTGTACATCCTTCATATATTTCTTCATGGTCATGTAATCATATACAAACACAAATACTCTTTAAGGGTGTGTCTTGGTCTTGGTTTTAAATTTTTCTGCACCTTGCCTGTCTCACTGAATAACAGATCAACGAAGTCCCTCTCAGTTCACCAGCATAGATCCAGCTCAGGACTGCATCAGAAGCCATGGATTGGATGCATCACTGCTTAGGCAGTAATTCTCTTATTGATGAGCATTTACTGTGTCTCCAGTTTTTTTTTTTTTTGGCCATGTCAAACAGTGCTTGGACATCTAGTCTTACTTAGTGGTGCCTTTATTTCAATAAGCCAGAACCCCAGAAGTAGGACTGCTGGGTGAAAGGTGTGTATATTTTCCTTAACAAGAGGTGTTATCACATTACCTTCCAAAGGCTGTGTCCGTTCACATTCTCACCAGTAGTGGGTGGGGCTTCGTTTTTCTCTGCTTCCCTGATAGCAATTGACTTATCACAATTAAATTTCTTTTCCATCTGATAGGTATCAAGTAATATCTCGTTGTTACCTTCATTTGCATTCCTTCGCCTATCAGTGAGGTTGAGAAACTTCCATAACGTTATTGACCCGTTGGCTATTCCTGCAAAGAAGTACTGCATGGAGGTTTGGCCTGTAATTTCTGGGTTTTGGGGGGATGGAAGGTAATTGGCCTGTGACCTCACCCAGACTTTTCTTTCCTGTGTTCTGCCTAAAGCTAAAGGCTTGGTCGAAAGGGAGCAGGCAGATGGTGTCTGTGTTGAAGCAGATCAGCAAGGGGGAATGGGGTAACTTTAATGCCCGGACTGGGACTCCACACAGGGTGGCGGGAAATAATGCGGCCCCAGTCCCCGAGGGGATGCTGGGTGGTCTGTGCACAAGAGCCAACAGGTTTGATGAGTTTAGCAGCGGTAGAGGCTGCTGAAAGTCAGGTTGGCACAAGCGTCCATTCCAGGTAATCAGTCCTTTTGCAGTCAGCTGGACTCTAGCCAGTTGCTTGGTATAGGAGGAAAGGGGGTGGGGTAAGGGGAACAGACTCAAGGCCCCTAGGAGAGGGGTAGACAAGGGCTAAGCAGTGCTGGGGCCCTGACAAGTACATTCCTTATTCATCAAGCAAGTCCTATACTGGGCAGGGTGGCTGAGGAAGGATCCTGGTTGTACAAACCACATCCACATAGAAAGAGCATGAAAGACAGCAGAGATGCCCCACAGGGTTACCTCTGGACTTCCTTTAGAAACCAAACCCAGGGAAGCAAAACTAAGTCTAGGCTAGAGCAACTGGTGGGCCTGGGGCTGCTAATGTGCTTCCTGTTCCTGGTGAGGATGGCCCAGGTCATGGGCTTCTGTTCTGCACTCAGACCTATCCAGGCAGGTCTCAGCAGCTCTGGCTGTGCAGGAGTAGAAAGGGCAGAGGTAGTGGAAATGAGGCAGAAGCAGGAGTCATCAGAAATTTCCTTCACTAATGGTGAGGGCCCACACAAGGAAAGGAAAACATTTTGTACAAACCCAGTTGAGTGGCCACGTTTTAATAGCTAAAATAAATTGTTGATTAGGTTACATTTTCCTTCTAAATCATTTTTTGGCTAATCATGTTTCAAACTGGGAAGATCTCATCATTAGAAGTGACCTGTAGTTTATTACACATTGCATCTGCATTTCATGTTTTTCTTCCTTAAGTTGTGGGTCTGCATTTCTCAGACCAGTATTTTACATGAGGAGCAGTTGGGTTTCAGGTATTTCTACTTTTATATTGATCACTTGTACACACTTCTCTAAGGAAGGAATCTGTTAAAGAAAATGTAAGACTGTCTTAGGCTTTCACTCTGTGGATGGTGAAGCTGTATGAATGCAACATGAACTCTGTTACTGTTGCTTTTTAACACTGTTGCAAGTCAGTGTGGACTCCAGAGGCCTCCTGCTAGGTCAGCTATCCGTTTTGAACAAAGAAAGGCAGCTGTGTTCCAGCCTCTCTTCCTTTTTTAACCTAAGCTTAAAGATTAGAAGTTGCTTTTGGATAATTTAGGTGCATGTCTCCTTGCTATGGAGCTTGTCTTTTTTTTTTTTTAATAGGATTTTCTATATGCTGATCATACAGTTTTTTCTTTTTTAACTTTGGTCATAAGCTAAGAATGGCTGCAATAGACACTTATTTTAGCCATTGTGTGAAGCCTAGTTCTAAAACCAGCATCAGCAGATGTCCTCCAAAATTTAATTGGTTACATCCAATAACTCCATATAGCAGGTCACTTCCTTTAGTTACTTTGGGACACACTTTGCATGTAACTCATCCTGAGGAATTCATTAGGAAGCTGTGTTGTTCAAAGCCAGCTATTTCCAAGAAAGGAGGCTGCCAACCCATTCCATATGTGTCCAGCCAACCGTGAAAAAGCACCTCTAAATTACCCCCTGCTCACTTGACTGAGGAAGTAGCATTTGTTTTTATTTTCTAGGACAGACAGTCAATCAGTCCTATGTGATGGAAATAAAGACAAATACCACCCCCCCCCCCAAAAAGCCAGCTGTTTCACAGGAGTGTTACTGAGATCATACAAACAAACAACCCCTCTGCTGAGCAACTGGTAACTAGTAGTACTTGCTTTGAAATTTCTCCAGGTCAAAATGGTTCCATTCTGTGCGCTATATAGAATGTTGAGGACTTGTTGAATCATCTATTCACATACTGGAATGTATCCAGAGTATTTATTTATTTGTTTGTTTTGGTACCAAATTACTTTATTTGAAGGAATGGTACTAAGGAAAGAACTTAAGTAGACGTTTTGGTATTAGAGTATTTATTTGTTTAATTTTTCGTTAGACCTGGCCTAACCTTCATGCCTCTGGTTGGCTCTGTATTGGGCAGGGTCCCAGTAGAAGACATACAACACATTCAGATGAGGTGATGGAGGAGGGTTTAATAAAAGGACTATTTACAGAGGAGGGGCTGGGATAAGAAACCAACAGGGATGGTGAAGCACCAGCGTCTAGCAGAAGGGGAAGCTGTTACTCCCCTAGGTCTGGAGAGGCAAAAGAGCGGCAGTTACCAGAACTTCATGAGAGTTATGGGGTTGGGGGTGCCTCCTGATGGGCCTGTGGCCTCAGGTGGAGGAGCAGAGACACTGCCAAGCCAAGGTCCAGCAGGAAGGGACCCGGGGAATAAGTACCCTGCTGGTGGCTCCTATTGGCCTGACGTAAAGAGAAGCCAGAGGGCAAGGAAGGCCAGGTGGTACATTTCTCAGAGACTGAGCATAGGGTGGAGGAGGGTAGAACGGGATCTGGAGGGGCAGATGGGGGCTTTTCAGCATCGCTCACCTTCAGGTGGAAGGAAAATGGACATCCAGGCAGGAGAGAGGAGCCTGGTTAGACGCCTCAATTTTCACAAGTCATTGTCAGTGTCACTGGTGGCCACTGGAGCTCCGTGTGGTAGGAGAAGCACAGATCACCTGCAGTTGAGGTCTCTGCTGGGAAACCCAACCTCTTTTTGCATGTTCTCCAACTGTTCAGATGCCTTGTTGGGAGACAGATTAGTAGAAGACTATTTGCAGCACATTCAAAATCTGGATGCTATTGTCCTGCCTGCACAAAATGTTTTTCCTGAGTCACATTTTGTATTGACTTCTCAGCCATCATTGAGGGTGGCGCCAATGAAAAGTCTAATACCTATTGCTGTGTTGCTTGTGTGTGTCCTCTACTGTGGTTAAAATAGTGCGGTAAATAATTTTCAGATGTGAGTGTTGGGGATAGTTTGTTTCCTCCGAGGAACCCTTTTTCTTTCTGGACATTGAGAACTACATATCTGATTTCTCTTCCTACTTTAGCTTCTGGGAAGCTTAGATCCAAATTTTCAAGCCAACTAATTTGGCTTCCTTTGGGATCCTAGAGTGTGTGTGTGTGTGTGTGTGTATTTCCTTCTCTCAACTATGGGTAAATTCAGTTAATCACTTAGGGGGTCTGGAGGAGAACGGTCTGGATGGAGGTTCTGAATCCTGGGACCTGCCTCATGATAGATGGACATGTGACCGCCCTCAGGGAACTGCCCTCCTGAATGCTTGAGTCCCCCAGGGCTCCATCTTTGGTGCGGAGATAATTTGTCCTTAAGCACAAACATATCCACCTAGGAAGACTAGCGTGGCGTAGGAGAAGGATGTCCCCCGCTTTGTCTGCAAGAAGCATTGGGTGGGTGGTGTGATCAACTAATGAAGTATTTATACAGATATTTTGAGAAGTTTAAAATGTTTCATACTTGTTCATGCACTCATTTAATGTTTATTGCAAACACTGGGCCAAGGATACAAAGATGGGGAAACTCGTTCATTCATCTTTTTAATAGATATTTATTGAGTAACTACTGTGTGCCTGGTCCTGATGCAAGAGCTGAGGATGCAGCCATATAAGGAAAAGCTGAGGGTTTTTCCTTTCTGTTGTGTTTCCTTTACTGCTTCACTTCTGGTCACCAAGTGTGTGGAGATTTTTTCCCCACACCAAGAAATCAGCTGGGTGTCCTACAGTTTAACTCAATTCTAACACTGTCTGCATGGAGATAGTGTCAGATTCCACAGTTTAAGGGCTCAGTCCCACAAGACGGCTGCCCGTTTCAGATGTCAACTGCAAGTGGTAGGTCCCCACTTTACATGCAACTTCTGGCTACAAACTGGAGGTTCCCACGACCCCCTCCTCAGTTTCGATTAATTTGCCTCAGCGGCTTACAGAACTCAGGGAAACACTTCTTACGTTTACCAGGTTATTAAAGGATATGATAAAGGATACAGATGAACAGCCAGATGAAGAGATACATAAGGCGAGGTCTGGGAGGGTCCTGAGCACAGGCACTTATGTCCTCATGGAGTTGGGGTGCATCACCCTCCCAGTGTGAATGTCCTCAGGAACCTGTGAGCTCTCCAAACCCTATACTCTTGGGATCTTATGGAAGCTTCCTCTTACGGGCATCATCAATCATTTACTCATTTCCAGCCCCTCACCCCTCTCTGGGGAATGGGGAGCTGAAAGTTCCAAGCTTCTAATCATGACTTGGTCTTTCTGGTGACCAGCCCCCATCCAGGAGACCACCCAGAGTTGCCTCAATAGGATGAAAGATGCTCCTAGTCCCTTAGGAATTTGTAACAGTTTTAGGAACTCTGTGCCAAGAACAGGGGCAGAGAACAATATATCTATTTTCTATTATCTCACAGTAGTGATGAACAAAACAGTGTCTCCTCTCACAGAGCATTGCATCCTGAAATCCCACTCATAACCCAATGGGATCCTTTGCATATGTTCTTTGCATGTGTGGTATGTGCCAGGACTCACTTCTGAGGTCAAAGCTGTGTTTCCAATTAGGGTTTATAGATCTAAATTACTATGTTAGAGATGTTTGTATTTGCAAAGAGATTTATAGCTTTTTTCCCATTCTCCCAACACCATGGAATGGTATCTACAGGTAAGAGTTAAAGACTTAGTGATAAACCTGAGGACTGTGTCTGTAGTTCCTGAGAAGGCTAATGTGCTGGGCTTTTATTGTCTGAGGGGTGCTGCAGGTGATGTGATGTGATAACATTCTCCAAGTCTCACACAGCACATTAGAGCTGGAGCGATAGTTAGGTAGTTCTCAACTGGCCCTGGCAATGCTATCCTCCAGTTTTGATTTAACAGATCCAGGGCAGGGCCCGTGCCCCCTTGTGTTTTGACAACTTCCCTAAGAAAGCTGAAATGCTTACCATTCCTGTCCCATGTTCAGAAATGCTGATCTGCTCCCATGTGCTGATTTGGCACACAAGGAAACTGAGGCACAAGAGGGCAAAGAGATTGCCCGACATCACACAGTCAAGAGCAAAGCCAGGACCCAAACTCAAGTTCCTGACTCCCATGCAGGAAAGTGCCCTTTCCGTGAGCCCAGGCTGTTTACCTTATATGAGCGTGCAGGTAGTGTGGGTAGGGAGGTGGGGTGTTGACACACCCTTGCTGTGAAGTTATCCATCCCGCTTTCTCCCCTGCTCTGGAAGGAGTGCCAGCAGGAGCATGGGCTGGGCATTTTGGTTTCATTCTCACTTGATACTGTAGTTGCTGTTCTTCCACTGAAGTATTTCAATTATTAAATTTATAGTACCTGGCTCTTAAGACTTCTCAAAGCAGATGGTGCTCCTTTAAAAACCTTAATAAACAAAATGTTTAGGTATTCCCCTGGTGGTGGGAGAGTCTCTCGGCAGGAGATCATTCCAGCAGGCATTTGCTACCAGAAGTGTCATAGCAGCCCATGTATGTTTCCACAGAGAGTTATGTCTCAGCCTTCCTTCACCAAACTCATTCGTGGGCGTGTGTGGGTTTGGAGGAAATGACTCCCAGAAAATGGCTTTACAAGGAAGGAGTCTGCCCATTAGGTGCACCATGGAGGCTGAGTTGAGTGCATGTGATCCATTTTTTCTTAGTGATTGATTCCACATTTGGTTTTGAGGACTTGAATGTTAAAGCCTAACATTCTAGTCCTGGTACAAATCCTTCTAGATTGGGAAAAGAATTCTGTTTTTTTTTTTTTTTTAATTGAAGTATAGTTGATTTAGAATGTTGTGTTAGTTTCAGGTGTACAGCAAAGTGATTCAGTTATATATCAATATATACATATATATATATATATATATATATATATATATATATATATATATTCTTTTTCAAATTCTTTTCTCTTATAGGTATTAAAAAATATTGAGTATAGTTCCCCGTGCTATACAGTAGATCCTTGTTGGTTATCTATTTTATACATAGTGGTGTGTATATGTTAATCCCAAATTCCCAGTTTATTCCTCCCACCTCCTTTCCCCTTTGGTAACCATAAGTTTGTTTTCTGTGTCTGTGGTTCTATTTCTGTTTTGTATATAAGTTCATTTGTATCTTTTTTTTTTTTTTAAGATTCCACATATAAGCAATATCATATGGTATTTGTCTTTGGCTTACTTCACTTAGTATGACAATCTCTAGGTCCATCCATATTGCTGCAAATGGCAATATTTCATTCCTTTTTTATGGCTGAGTCATATTCCATTGTATATATATACAGCACATCTTCTTTATCCATTCATCTGTCGATGGACATTTAGGTTGCTTCCATGTCTTAGCTATTGTAAATAGTGCTGCAATGAACATTGGGGTGCATATATCTTTTCAAATTATGGTTTTCTCCGGATATGTGCCCAGGAGTGGGACTGCAGGATCATATGGTGGCTCTATTTTTAGTTGTTGTTTTTTTTTTTTGACAAAGTTTTTATTTATTTATTTGTTTTTTAAAAAAAATTTTGGTTGTGTTGGGTCTTCGTTGTTGTGTGTGGGCTTCCTCTAGTTGCGGCGAGCAGGGTCTACTCTTTGTTGTGGTACGCGAGCTTCTCATTGCGGTGGCTTCTCTTGTTGCAGAGCACGGGCCCTAGGGGTGTGGGCTTTAGTAGTTGTGGCACATGGGCTCAGTAGTTGTGGCTCACAGGCTCTAGAGCGCAGGCTCAGTAATTGTGGCACACGGGCTTAGTTGCTCCGTGGCATGTGGGATCTTCCCGGACCAGGGCTGGAACCCGTGTCCCCTGCACTGGCAGGCAGATTCTTAACCATTGCGCCACCAGGGAAGCCCTACTTTTAGTTTTTTCAGGAATCTCCATACTGTTCTCCATAGTGGCTGTACCAATTTACATTAGACTGGGAAAGGAATTCTAAAGCCCCAGGATGTTCCTCTCTGGGCTATTCTTGGGATATACAAATATTTGCATAGTCATTTTCATCTGACTTGCATATGATTCACATATGCCTACTGAGACAAGTCTCTTCCAGGCAGTTTGCAAGTAGAAATTTCATTCCTTCAACTAGGGTTGCCCTTTCCTGACTCCTCTCATCTCCTGTCACTTCGTGTGTTCTTACTCCACTCCTGTCACTGAGTCCAAGGACCATGTCCTATCTTCTATCTGCAGCTCCAAGCACAATGCCTCTCATAGTAGGTACTCATTAAATACTCAGTGACTGAAGTAATTCTGATCCCTTGAGTTGACTCACCGTAGCCAAGTCACTGGTGTTGGAGGACAGGAAAGGACTAACTAGAGTTCTATAATCTCATAAAGAAAATGGAAAATAACATAAGCGTCTATCTTTCTGTCTTACAGGCAAGGAAGGACTTCTTAAAAAAAAAACTTCAAAAAATGTAAAACACAGGGCAAAAATGGATTTCCACTCAATGAAGGATACCACAGTTAATTAACAGGTGACAGATGGGAAAAGGTATTCAAAATGTCTAAAACTGAGAGAGGATTCACATCTACAACATACCAGCAACAAGTGCAAATCAAAAAGAAAAATGGCAGCAACCACACAGAAAAATGGGCCAAGCAGCTAAGCCGGCAATTTACAGAAAAAGAAACCTAAAAGGCTCTCCATTATATGGAGAGGGGCTCTTTCCGGAGAAATGCAAGTTAAAACAACAGAAAGATCACTTAAAACCTATTAGACTTCAAAAGCTGGAAAGCTGGATGCTGCCAAGTGTTGGCTGGGATGTGGGATGCAGAGCCCTCAGCACTGCTGGGGGAGTGCAGCCACTTAGGAGGGTAGTAGGGGAGTACTTAGTTCAATTTAGAAAAAACCATAAACCACATGACCCAGCAGTTCCACTCCTAGGTATAAATCCTGATAAAATTGCCAGACCAATCCTTAAGGGAACATGCATGGGGATTTTGGAGCATTATTTGATGTGCAAAGTTCAAATCGGTGTCTCTCACTGGGAGCATTGGTAGGCAAACCGTAGTGGCTACACCTATGGAGCCCTGTAGGTATGCTGCTGAGTGCAAAAGGTAAGAAAGAGAATGAAATACAGTTAGGTAAATTATTGATAAAAATATATGCACACATTGGACTTCCCTGGTGGCGCAGTGGTTAAGAATCTGCCTGCCAATTCAGGGGACATGGGTTCGAGCCCTGGTCCGGGAAGATCACACATGCTGCGGAGCAAGCCCACGTGCCACAACTACTGAGCCTGCGCTCCAGAGCCCGCGAGCCACAACTGCTGAGCCCACGAGCCACAACTACTGAGCCCATGTGCCTCGAGCCCATGCTCCACAACGAGAGAAGCCACCGCAATGAGAAGCTCGTGCACCACACCGAAGAGTAGCCCCCACTCACCGCAACTAGAGAAAGCCCGCGCGCAGCAATGAAGACCCAATGCGGCCAAATAAATAAATAAATTTATTAAAAAAAATATATGCACACAAACACGCACATTTTGTAAGAACACAACAAAGAGAAAGATACACATTAAACATAAACCAATAATCACCTATGATGGAGGGAAAGGGCTAATGGGAGAAAAGGAAATGAATAGATGAGTAAATAAAGTAAGAGAGGGCCTTGCTCAGACTCATGGTGATAATGTGTCATGAACCAAGGAGTACGGTTAATTCACCCTCTGCTCTTGAGGATCTCAAACCAAAAGAAGCAACTCACCACCAACAACTTTAAAAAATTTAAGTTCTGGCCCAGAGCTTGGCGTTCTGCCTCCCTTTATACACATTCCACCTTCAATTTGATTAAAGAGTTCACACTTACATTTGGAAAAATCAATGTCTTGCTGAATAGGCTGCTGCTCCCAGACGCTGTTGCTTTTTCAGAGTTAACACAAGAGAGTAAATAGAAGTTGGTGTTAAAGAAAAAAATTGTTCTGACACTTGTTAAAGTGGTAAGGAAGACTTTATTCAGGGCTATTGCAATAGGGGAGAGAGATTGGGCTTCTGAATACAAGGACAACAGAGATTTGTAGCCAAGGAGCAGGGTGAAGGGGCTGGTGATGGAAAATCACTAAGAGTTGATATCAAGGGTGGGGGGATTTTACTACACTGACTTAATAGGATTCTTGCTGAAAACAGCCCAGGGAGATCAGATATCAAGAGTGGGAATTCTCTCCAAACCAACTTAGCAGGATTCTTGCTAAAACTAGACTCTGCAAGGATGGACACGGAGCCCAGGGCTGAAGCCTAGTTGAGAAGAGGGCTCAGAAGAGCCTGGTCAAGGAGAGAGCCTTGGTCACTGGTAGAGCCCAGTGCCTGTCTGCCTTTCTTTTTGTAGTATCTCCAGTTCATACCACAGTGCCTGGCAAATGGTAGATCCTAGTAAGTATTTTTTGAGAATGACTAATGATGGCTCTTCCTGGGAGATTCTTTGGGGTGTGGGAGCCTCACTGATGCATGTTCACACTCACCCTTGGGTGTGCACTCCCCCCAGAGCTCGGGCCCGCTGGCTGTGGAGTGCTCCAGGCCGGGGGGCTGGAGGAGGCATTTGCTTGCCCCAAGGAGCAGAGGACCCTGGAACCAGAAGGAGGAGCAATTCCAAGAGCCATGTGGGAGGCTGATGGCCAAGACCCCAAAGGATGTCTGGAGGGTCCCCGAACCCTTCAAGCCAGAAGTTCCTCCTGAAATCTCATGTCTGAGAACCAAGGATGGCAGAGCAAACACAAACTTGGTAGGAGGAAGGGGGAACTGGGGCTGGCACTAGTTACTTAGAACACTCTGTGGTTTGCGACTTGCTTCATGTGGTGGGCTGTGGCGCTGCAGGTGCTGGCTGAGTTGGGGGCTGGGAGGAGCAGACGACTGATTGAGTGGGACCGGGAAGACCCCAGAATGCTGCCTGCTGCTGCCCTCCTCCTGTTATCGAGTCCAAGCTCGTCCAAGCTCGTCCTGCTCACCACAAGACAGGTCAGTAAATCGAGAGGCGAATTGTTGGGACAAGGAGTAGTGACTTTATTTGGAAAGCCAGCAGACTGAGAAGATGGTGGACTAGTGTCCCAAAGAAACATCTTCCCCAAGTTAGAATTCAGGCTTCTTTTTTTTTTTTTTAATTAATTTATTTATTTATTTATTAATTTATTTATTTTTGGCTGTGTTGGGTCTTCGTTTCTGTGCGAGGGCTTTCTCTAGTTGCGGCAAGTGGGGGCCACTCTTCATCGCGGTGCGCGGGCCTCTCACTATCACGGCCTCTCTTGTTGCGGAGCACAGGCTCCAGATGCGCAGGCTCAGTAGTTGTGGCTCACGGGCCCAGTTGCTCCGCGGCATGTGGGATCTTCCCAGACCAGGGCTCGAACCCGTGTCCCCTGCATTGGCAGGCAGATTCTCAACCACTGCGCCACCAGGGAAGCCCCAGGCTTCTTATATACTAAAAGTTGTTGGTTGTTGCAGACTTCTTGGTGTCAGAATCCTTTGTTCTTGCAGCTGTCCCTATAGGTGTCGATAGGTCGTGATGGTCCTGTAAACCTCCAACAAGACGAATGTTATTCTCTGTTCTGCAACTTTTTATCTCTGTGTGAGTGGAAAAGTGTTATACCTTTAAAGTTCAGAGCCTTGAGAATGGGCTATCCTGTATATTTCAGGCTATAGGCAATATTCTTGTAGAAAAAGCAATAGAATACAAAGGTTAAAGTAAAAGAAACAGATCCAATATGGAGTCAGATTTGTTCTTCCCCATTACACTCCCACCCCTGCCTCACTACATGTATTCTTCAGAGGGGCTGCCTTGCCCACCACAAGTCAGCAGAAGGTGGGGGGCCTTCTCATCCCCTCCTCCCCTCTGGATCTCACCCTGACCGGGATGGCTGCTGGCTGGAGCTGGGGACTGCCCTGCTGAGTTTTGGCAGGAGAAAGTCGGCTGGGCCTGCCTGGTCTCCTGCTCTCTTGCCTCCCATCCCAGATGTGCCTGGCTCTGGGGGGGGATCTTTGTTTTCTGTTAACTAGATGGGGACCAGGGAAGCAATGTCCGAACCACCTGTGTCTGCAAATTCTGGCACAGGCCATGGCAAATAGGCCGTGTCCTGTGTTCCCCAATTTGTACTCATCATTCAGGTCTAGGGGCTGGTCTGGGGGCAGCTGATCCCAGCCTCCCTCCCAGCATCCCAGTGTTCGGTCTCCCACCCGTGACAGGATGGGCCCTAGCGCTTTCTCACCCACGCGTGTCCTCAGAGCGGCTCTGCCCTTGGCTCCTACCTACATCCTCCTTCCCTAAAGTGCCTGGGTTCTCCTGGATCCAGACTGTGTGATGCTAATGACTGTGCTCAAAATCCTGGAGGTGGGGCCCAAACATCTGTACGGTGGTAATAACTACAGCGATAAAAGCAGTAATTAATATTTATTGTTGCTATGCACTAGGCATTACGCCCAGTGCTTTATGGACATTATTTCATTGGATCCTCACAGCCACAGTAGGAGGTAGGAACCCTTACTGTCTCCTCTTTGTATCTGAGGACACTGAGGCTGGAGAGGTTAAACAGTTTGCCTGCAGTCACTCAGATAGATGAGGTGGAGTTTGGATTTGAACTGAGAGTTTCTGACTCACGGGCCCATGCTGACCATTCTGCCGTGTGGAGCCTTGTATATAATGGCAGTTCATTCCTCATCCAACACCATCTTCATTTCTCCTGCTCTGACACTGTGGTCTCTGGCACCTCATTTCACGTGGCAACCAGTTGAGGTGAGGAGAGTTATTATTCCCATTTTGTGGATAAGGAAACCACAGCCTGGGAAAGTGACAAGAAAAGCCCAAGGTTACACAGTTAGTCCCTGCAGGGTAAAGACCCCACCAAGCCCTCCTCCGGGTGCAGGGCTCTTCCCTCTAAAAAGGCAGCACCTGTCGTGATGCAGGGAGGCATGGAGCCAATGGTGGCTCACTCTGTGATGGTGAGAGGAAGGGGACATGGGGCCTACATGCGTGGTACCCATGAGTGTGGAGTCCATGCTGCTTTCTTCTTGGGGGTTCAGGTGTGGCTTAGCAAACAGTTGACTGTAGCAGTTTAGAATCAGTGAACAGAACCTTTAGGACTCTTCAGCTGCTCCAGCGTCAGACATAAAAGCGACACTAAACCTAAGCCACATGTGTTACAGCCAATAAAGCTGTTCCCGTGCCCCGTCTCTCTCCCATCCGGTGGAGCTCCTGACTCTCAAAAACGGCCCCAAGTCTTGGGCAGTGGTTTGAAGGAATTGCTCTTGTTGGGACACGACATGGAGAGGAAGTAAAAAACTGACTTCTTTCTAAATTAGAAGTATATTCTTAGTGTGGCTTTAGGGAACTTACAGGAAGGCTTGTGGTGAGTATAAAAGCCTGCTTCCCCGGGGAGGTATTTATTTTGGGTCGGAAATGCTCCTGTCTGTTTCTTTCACACTAACTAACATTCACTGGTGACACCAAAAGCCATTTTTTCCTGATAACATCTTAGGTCACAGCAGCAACGGTTTCAGCTGTTTTGCAAGTGGACTCTTATTTGTTTCCCAGGGTTGCCTTAACTAATTACCACAAACTAGGTGACTTAATTGGAATTTATTCTCTCATAGTTCTGGAAGCTGGAAGTGTGAAGTCAAGGCAGGGCCCTGCTCCCTCTGACAGCTCTAGGGAAGATCCTTCCCTGTGTCTTCCAGCTTCTGGTGGCTCCTGACAACCCTCGGTGCCCCTTGGTTTGTAGCTGCATCACTCCCCATTTCTGTGTGTCCTTTTCTGTGTCTTATAAGGATGCTGGATTTTGGGCCTCAAGTCTAGTATGATCTCATTTTAACTGATTACATCTGCAGAGACCCTATTTCCAAATAAGGCCACATTCTGAGGTTTTAGGTGACTTTTGGCGGGGGACACTATTCAACGTATAACATGGAGAAATCAAGAGAGAAGTTCTGCCCAGGTGGCCCTACTGCAGATAGGAGTCTGAATGCACACCTGGGTGACAGAGCTACCCCTGTTGATAGATGGATTGGTAGGCGGAAATTCTGGGGGGCTCAGGCCCCACGTGTCCTCTCGTTAGAAGACTTTGGACAGCTTTTCCCAGTGTCCGATTGCTTTCTGGGGTGGGTTAGCCCCAAATCATTCTCTGGCTTCCTGGGTCTGACTAGCCAGGATTCCTGGTTTTTTCTCATGCTGCCTCTGACCACTGACTTTTCTTTTGGGTGAATTAGCGGCCTTGCAGAAAGGACCCAAAGATCGTCATCCCACCACCTACTCCTCAGTGTGCATACCTGACACTGCTTTCGCACACACTGACCTATCTTATCAACGTCCCCCTCGGTCACAACCCTTTGTTGGATTGTGAGACCACAAGCAGCAAACGCACTCAGTTCTGCGAGTAACGTAGAGGCCGTATCACCAACGGAGCAGTTGGGCTGAGCGGGGTCTCAGCTCACAGGTCTGCTTCGCGGAGCCGGTTAGATGAGTCCCACACAGGTGAGATTCTTGGCCAGCCCCGCTCTTGGCCTCACCCCCTCCCAGTGTCTCTTTCTGTCACTGGGCTTCAGCTGCCGTGGCCTTTCTGCACCTCATCCCTGCCGACCTTGTTTCCCACTAGGGCCTCTGCAGCGTAACTTCCTTCTGGAAATTTCCATGTCTGGCTCCTGGTCATTCAGCCTCTCACCTGAAACGGCACCTCCTCCAAAAGGCCTTCCTTGACCACCCTCCAATTCTAGGTCTTCATATCACCCTGTTGTATTATACTTTCTTCAGGCAGCCTATCATTTTAAGATATTTTTCTTGTTTATGTATTGATTCTGTCCCCTGCCCCTGTCTGTGAGCACAGGGGCCTTATCTTCTGGCTCACTGCTGTATTCCAGAGCCAAGAGCAGTGCCAGGGACATGGTGGGTGCCTAGGAAAGAGTCTTTTGGGCATCTTTAATAACTCTACACTTTCTTTTAACGATTTCAAGTCACAGAGAGACAACGCACTGTGCTACACGGAGCATCAGCTGACCAGGATTCAGAAACCCGGTTCCTGGTGTGGGCTGTTACTCGCCCACTGTGCCATGGCCAGTACTTCATTCAAACGCTCTGCCTGGGGCTTGGTGTCCCGCACTGTACACTAGGGGGACATCCCCGTCCAGGGCACGGAGTCCTTGTGCAGATGGAATGTTTCAGTGAGATAATGTGATACAAATCCAAGATTGTGAGGCTTCAACCAGTGTAGATCTTTCAGAAACCAGAGGACACTGTGGAATGAACACAGGGGAGAGAATGTTCCAGACAAAAGAGGCTTCTCTGAATGCTAAACTCTGTGATGGGGCAGCCCTGGGGACTTATTAGCTGATGGAGGTTGAATTTTCCCTCATTCTTACTCTTCCAGGAAGGTTTTTTCATAGTAGAGCACAGTTATTTTTAGCAGAATAAGGGTTTCAGACAAGCAAGGTAACTTTTAATCTCCTAATTATAAACGCTGTGCGTCTAAAGAAAGAAGGCTTCTTGAGATGCTTTGTAGAGAATTTCTGTAATTCCCTGCCTCCTGAGGTGGGTCCAGGCTGCTCCCTACCTCGGGATGAGGCCCGATGGGATGGAGGCTGTCTAGAGTTAGGGCTGACCCACACCCGGCTGACATTGCACAGGAGGGGCTCTAATCCCTGGTGAGGCCCCTCACAGGGCCTTCATTTAACCAGTGAATTTTTATTGAAGTATATATAGTTGGTTTACAATGTTGTGTTAGTTTCTGGTATACAGCAAGGTGATTTAGTTTTATATATAAACTTTTTTAGATTCTCTTCCATTATAGATTATT
Organism: Eubalaena glacialis; assembly: GCF_028564815.1. Lineage (NCBI taxonomy): Eukaryota > Metazoa > Chordata > Mammalia > Artiodactyla > Balaenidae > Eubalaena > Eubalaena glacialis. The sequence continues at coordinate 23,077,404 of NC_083718.1, forward strand.
ACAAGATATTGAATATAGTTCCCTGTGCTAAACAGTAGGACCTTGTTGTTTATCTATTTTATATATAGTAGTGCATATCTGTTAATCCCAAGCTCCTAATTTATCTCTCCCCCCTTTCCCCTTTAGTAACCATAAATTTGTTTCTATGCGTGTGAGTCTATTTCAGTTTTGTAAAAAAGCCCATTTGTATCATTCTTTTAGATTCCACATATAAGTGATGTCATATGATATTTGTCTTTCTCTGTCTGACTTACTTCACTTAGTATGATAATCTCTAGTTCCATCTATGTTGCTGCAAATGACATTATTTCATTCTTTTTTTTATGGCTGAGTAATATTCCATGGTATATATATATACCACATCTTCTTTATCTATTCATCTGTCAATGGACATTTAGGTTGCTTCCATGTCTTGGCTACTGTAAATAGTGGTGCCATGAACATTGGGGCCCATGCATCTTTTCAAATTGGAGTTTTCATCTTTTCCAGATATATGCGTATGAGTGGGATTACTGGATTGTATGGTAGCTCTATTTTTAGTTTTTTAAGGAACGTCCGTACTGTTTTCCATAGTGGCTTCACCAGTTTACATTCCCACCAGCAGTGTAGGAGGGTCATCTTTTCTTCACACCCTCTCCAGCATTTACTATCTGTAGACTTTCTAATGATGGCCATTCTGACTGGTGTGAGGTAATACCTCATTGTAGTTTTGATTTGCATTTCTCTAGTATTAGTGATGTTGAGCATCTTTTCATGTGCCTATTTGCCATCTGTATGTCTTCTTTGGAGGAATGTCTATTTAGGTCTCCTGCCCAGTTTTTTATTATTATTATTATTTTTGATATTGAGCTATATCAGCTCTTTGTATAATTTGGAAATTAATCTCTTGTCATTTGCATCATTTGCAAATATTTTCTCCCATTCTGTAGGTTGTCTTTTCGTTTTGTTTATGGTTTCCTTTGCTGTGCAAAAGCTTATAAGTTTGATTTGATTAGGTCTCTCTCTCTTTTTTTTTTTTTGGTTTTTTGTTTTTTTGCTTTTATTTCTTTTGCCTTAGGAGACTGACCTAAGAAAACATTGCTATGGTTTACATCAGAGAATGTTTTGCCTATGTTCTCTTCTAGGAATTTTATGGTGTCATGTCTTATATTTAAGTCTTTAAGCCATTTTGAGTTTATTTTTGTGTGTGGTGTGAGACAGTGTTCTAACTTCATTGATTTACATGCAGCTGTCCAGCTTCCCCAGCACCACTTGCTGAAGAGACTGTCTTTTCTCCATTGTATATTCTTGCCTCCTTTGTCAAAGATTAATTGACTGTAGGTGTGAGGACTTATTTCTGGGCTCTCTATTCTGTTCCATTGATCCATATGTCTATTTTTGTGCCAATACCATGCTGTTTTGATGACTGTAGCTTTGTAGTATTGTCTGAAGTTGGGAGGGTTATGCCTCCTGCTTCGTTCTTTTTCCTCAGGATTGCTTTGGCAATTCTGGGTCTTTTGTGCTTCCATATAAATTTTAGGATTATTTGCTCTAGTTCTGTGAAAAATGTCATGGGTACTTTGATAGGGATCACATAAAATCTGTAGATTGCTTTGGGTAGTATGGCCATTTTAACAATATTAATTCTTCCAAAGGCCAGTGAATTGTTGATTCGTGATCCTGGGGCCGGGGGTGCTGGGGAGCAGCTGGAGGGTTTGGGTCAGGACTTTTGGGGATGAGTTAGCCCAAGATTAGTGGTGGCAGGGTCAGGGCTCAAGGTTCACAGAAACAGCTTCACATCGAGTGTGTTTCTCTGCTTGGAGCTCCCTTCCTTTCTGGACTTCTCTGTGGACTCCCCGGCCCCTGGCTCTGCCTCTCTTGGAGCCTCCAGCTCTGTACACAACTAGGTCCTGGCATCTGACCTTCTCTCCCTCTTGGGCATCATCTCCTGCACAGCCCAGCCCCAGGCAAGGTCATAGACAACCTGATTAGCTAGAACCTTTGTTATGCAGCTTGTGGAAGAACTGTTTCTCTCGCTTTGTTTCCACTGTTCAGCTGCTGCCTTTTCTAGCCTTTTCTGCGCTCACTCAAGCCTCCATCTCAAACGTTTAGCAAGAAAACCAAGAGGGGAGATACCCTATGAGGGAAAATGAAACAAGCAGTGAGGGTGGCTCTGAATATAAATTCGACCTATAAATTTGACAACTTTGATGAAATCAGCCAGTTCCTTAAGGTCACAAATGCTCCAAGCTCATGTAATAAGAAATAAATAAACGGATAGTCCTAAATCTATTAAAGAAATTGAATTTGTAGTTTAAACCATAAAGAAAACCCTAGGTTTTAGAAAAACAACCTAGGAGAAAATCTCTGTGGCCTTATGAGTTCTTAGATCCAAACGAGTTCTTAGATCCAACACCAAAAGTGTGATCAATATAAGAAAAACTGATAAATTGGATAAACTGATAAATGTTAAAATGAAAAACTTTTGCTCTGAGAAACATCCTGTTAAGAATGAAAGGACAAGATACAGAATAGAAGAAAATATTAGCATACGATACAAATGAGCTTATTTACAAAACAGAAATAGACTCACAGACATAGAAAACAAACTTGTGGTTACCAAAGTGAAAAGTGGAGTGGGGGGGATAAATTAGGAGTTTGGGATCAGCAGATATACACTACTATATATAAAATAGATAAACAACAAGGGCCTACTGTATAGCACAATATCTTGTACTATACTCAATATCTTGTAACAAACCATAATGGAAAAGAATATGAAAAATAATATATCTATATACATACAGCTGAATCACTTTGCTATACACCAGAAACTAACATAGTATTGTGAATCAACTATTCTTCAATTAAAAAAATTTTTTAAATTTGCAATTTGCATATCTGACAAAGGACTTGTATCCAGAATGTATAGAGAATTCTCAAAAATCATCAATAAGAAAACAGCTAAATTAAAAAAAATAAAATGGGCAAATGATTTGAAAACACACTTCACCAAAGAAGACACACAGCTGGCCATTAAGCCCATGAAAAGATGCTCAACATCATTAGTCATTGGAGAAATGCAAATTAAAATTATAATGAGATACCTCTACACACCCATTGAAATGGCTAAAATAAAAGAAACTCAAACTGACAATACTAAGTTTTGGTGAGGATGTGGAGTGACTGGAGCTCTCATATGTTGCTGGTGGGCATACAGAATGGTACAGCCACTTTGGAAAAGAGTTTCTCCATTTCTTTTATAAACATACACTTACCACATGAACGAGCGATCCATTTCCTCTTTGCCCAAGAAAATTGAAAACTTACATTTAGATGAAAACTGTCATGCAGATGTTTCTAGCAGCTTTATTCATAACTGTAAAAACCTGGAAACAACCCACATGTTCTCTAACAGGTGAATGAATAAACTGTGGTTCGTCTCTGTAACGGCATACTACTCGGCAACAAAAAGGAACAAACTGATGATACAGGCAGCAACGTGGCTGAATCTTAAATGCATTACCTTAAGTGAACGGAACCAGACTCAAAAGCCAGGATCCTGCGTGATTGCACTTAAATGACTTTCTGGAAAAGACAAAACTCTAGGGATGGAGAAGAGGTTCATGGTTGCCGGGTCGGGGTAGGGGGTGGGGGTGAGATGGTTAGGGATGGGGGAAGGGTTGGCTCCAAAGGAGCAACAGGAGAGAATTTTGGGGGGTGATAGAACCGTTCTGTGTTTTGATTGTGGAGGTGCTGCACGTAGTGAGCGTGCACTAAATGTTAGATATTATTATAGTCGTCTTGCTTATATAGCACTTATCACATTGTAGCAGAATGATTTGTTTACATGCTTGTCTTCCTTTCTAGACCAGGAACTTGGTGAGGACAGGAACTGGATCTTGTTGATTTTTGTACCTGCAGGGGCTAGCCCAGTCCGTGCCTGTGTGTAAGAGATGCTCACTGAATGTTTGTCAAGTGAAGGGAAGGATCATTTAGTGAGTGGTTACCGGGGGCAGGGATGCTGAAAGCCTTTATCCTCATTGTGCACATCGCCATCACCATCATCAGAAAACAGCCACAAAGTACCCGTTATCTCATGGAGCTCGAAGACGTAAGCTGCCCTCTGGCCTTCCTTTCTTCACACCCTCCTCCAAGTCGGGACCTGAGTTGGGCAGTGGTTGCCCGCTGTCAGATGCACTTAGCAACTCAGAATCCCCATGGCTCCTCTCCTGCTGCTTTAAGCACCGGCAGCCTTTGCTCCCTTCAGCCCAGACCCACGTCCCGGCACTTAGACAGGGACACGGGCCCAGGTCAGGGCTGGAGGCGGGAATTACACAAGTGTGCCTTCAGTCATGGCCACGACGTAGAGCTTGACTCCTTCCGTCCATGAGCTCCCGGCCTCTTTGGGGAGCTTATATATGCTGCACCAACAGTTATGGGGTTCTAATGCTATCCAGAGATTTACTTTCAGTTGACTGGATCAAAATATGAATTGTCTTTATAATTAGGTAAATAATGAGCCGAAAGATTGCTTATGTCAGCCTCCTGGGAGCTAGGAGTGGCGAGCTTTGGGTTCTGCCCTTGGTCCTGCTCTGTTCGTATTTAGATCACGGTGAATGTGGAAGTTGAGCACATTATGTTCATTAGGATTTGTAGTTGAGAGATAGATCATATCTCAACAGATTGGACCCATAGGGAGGAATTAAAAGGGATAAATGTCAGTTTCTGCTCTTAGGTGCCCAAATCCAATAATGGGCATGTTGGAATGAGGTGGGCTTAGTTAAACTGAAGCACATAAAAAAGACCTGGGCTTTTAGGCAATGCAAGCTCAGTATGAAGCCAGGAATGTGAGGTGGCTACCAATAGGCTAATGCAATCAGGTTACATTAACAGAGGCATAGTTTACAGAACAGAGGAGGGGAGTGATACTTTTACTCTCTGAGCCAGCTGACCTCACCTTGAGTATGGTGTTCAGTTCTGACAGTCATGTTTTAGTAAAGACATTTACAAACTGTAATGTCAGTAAAGGGCAATCAGAATGATGAGGTGACTTAGTGCCAGTTAATCTAAGTAAAGGTTGGAGAGATTTCGCCTGAAGAAGAAAGATTTGCTGGGTTCACCGTAGCTGGCAATACTTAAAGGGGTTTCTTGTGGAAGAGTGAGTCAACAATTCTCTGTGCCTCTAAAGCAGTGCTGTACAATAGAACTTTCTGTGATAATGGGAATGTTTTATATCTGTGCTGTTTAATAGCTACTAGACAGATGTGATTTTGAGCAATTAAAGTGTGGTAACTGAATTTTACCTTTAATTTTAATTAATTAAAATTAAAATTAAAATAGCCAAATGTGGCTACCGTATTGGACACTGCCACTCTAGAGGAGAAATAAAAGAATAGAATATGGGTTGGCAAATTTTTTTTTTGTAAAGGGTGAGATACTAACTATTTTGGGCTTTGCTGGCCATATGGTGTCTGTGCAGCTACTCAGCTCTGCCATCATAGTGTAAGAATATAGACCATGTATAAAAGAATCATTGTGTCTATGTTCCAATGAAACTTTATTGATGGAAACTGAAATTTGAATATGATATAGTTTTTACATGCCACAAAATAGTATTCTTCTTTTGACTTATTTCTACTATTTTTTTTTTTTTAAACATCTTTATTGAAGTATAATTGCTTTACAATGGTGTGCTAGCTTCTGCTTTACAACAAAGTGAATCAGTTACACATATACATATGTTGCCATATCTCTTCCCTCTTGCATCTCCCTCCCTCCCACCCTCCCTATCCCACCCCTCTAGGTGGTCACAAAGCACCGAGCTGATCTCCCTGTGCTATGCGGCTGCTTCCCACTAGTTATCTATTTTACATTTGGTAGTGTATATATGTCCATGACACTCTCTCACCCTGTCACATCTCACCCCTCCCCCTCCCCATATCCTCAAGTCCATTCTCTAGTAGGTCTGTGTCTTTATTCCCATCTTGCCACTAGGTTCTTCATGACCTTTTTTTTTTTTTTTTTTCCCTTAGATTCCATATATATGTGTTAGCATACTGTATTTGTTTTTCTCTTTCTGACTTACTTCACTCTGTATGACAGATTCTAACTCCATCCACCTCATTACAAACACCTCCATTTCATTTCTTTTTATGGCTGAGTAATATTCCATTGTATATATGTGCCACATCTTCTTTATCCATTCATCCGATGATGGACACCTAGGTTGCTTCCATGTCCTGGCTATTGTAAACAGAGCTGCAATGAATATTTTGGTACATGACTCTTTCTGAATTATGGTTTTCTCAGGGTATATGCCCAGTAGTGGGATTGCTGGGTCATATGGTAGTTCTATTTTTAGTTTTTTAAGGAACCTCCATACTGTTCTCCATAGTGGCTGTATCAATTTACATTCCCACCAACAGTGCAAGAGTGTTCCCTTTTCTCCACACCCTCTCCAGCATTTATTGTTTCTAGATTTTTTGATGATGGCCATTCTGACCGGTGTGAGATGATACCTCATTGTAGTTTTGATTTGCATTTCTCTAATGATTAATGATGTTGAGCATTCTTTCATGTGTCTGTTGGCAATCTGTATCTCTTCTTTGGAGAAATGTCTATTTAGGTCTTCTGCCCATTTTTGGATTGGGTTGTTTGTTTTTTTGTTATTGAGCTGCATGAGCTGCTTGTAAATCTTGGAGATTAATCCTTTGTCCGTTGCTTCATTTGCAAATATTTTCTCCCATTCTGAGGGTTGTCTTTTGGTCTTGTTTATGGTTTCCTTTGCTGTGCAAAAGCTTTTAAGTTTCATTAGGTCCCATTTGTTTATTTGTGTTTTTATTTCCATTTCTCTAGGACCTGGGTCAAAAAGGATCTTGCTGTGACTTATGTCATACAGTGCTCTGCCTATGTTTTCCTCTAAGAGTTTGATAGTGTCTGGCCTTACACTTAGGTCTTTAATCCATTTTGAGTTTATTTTTGTGTATGGTGTTAGGGAGTGTTCTAATTTCATACTTTTACATGTACCTGTCCAATTTTCCCAGCACCACTTATTGAAGAGGCTGTCTTTTCTCCACTGTATATGCTTGCCTCCTTTATCAAAGATAAGGTGACCATATGTGCGTGGGCTTATCTCTGGGCTTTCTATCCTGTTCCATTGATCTATATTTCTGTTTTTGTGCCAGTACCAAACTGTCTTGATTACTGTAGCTTTGTAATATAGTCTGAAGTCAGGGAGCCTGATTCCTCCAGCTCCATTTTTCATTCTCAAGATTGCTTTGGCTATTCGGGGTCTTTTGTGTTTCCATACAAATTGTGAAATTTTTGGTTCTAGTTCTGTGAAAAATGCCAGTGGTAGTTTGATAGGGATTGCATTGAATCTGTAGATTGCTTTGGGTAGCAGAGTCATTTTCACAATGTTGATTCTTCCAATCCAAGAACATGGTATATCTCTCCATCTATTTGTATCATCTTTAATTTCTTTCATCAGTGTCCTATAATTTTCTGCATACAGGTCTTTTGTCTCCTTAGGTAGGTTTATTCCTAGGTATTTGATTCTTTTTGTTGCAATGGTAAACGGGAGTGTTTTCTTAATTTCACTTTCAGATTTTTCATCATTAGTATACAGGAATGCAAGAGATTTCTGTGCATTAATTTTGTATCCTGCTACTTTACCAAATTCATTGATTAGCTCTAGTAGTTTTCTGGTAGCATCTTTTGGATTCTCTATGTATAGTATCATGTCATCTGCAAACAGTGACAGCTTTACTTCTTCTTTTCCGATTTGGATTCCTTTTATTTCTTTTTCGTCTCTGATTGCTGTGGCTAACACTTCCAAAACTATGTTGAATAATAGTGGTGAGAGTGGGCAACCTTGTCTTGTTCCTGATCTTAGTGGAAATGGTTTCAGTTTTTCACCATTGAGGACAATGTTGGCTGTGGGTTTGTCATATACGGCCTTTATTATGTTGAGGAAAGTTCCCTCTATGCCTACTTTCTGCAGGACTTTTATCATAAATGGGTGTTGAATTTTGTCGAAAGATTTCTCTGCATCTATTGAGATGATCATATGGTTTTTCTCCTTCAATTTGTTAATATGATGTATCACGTTGATTGATTTGCGTATATTGAAGAATCCTTGCATTCCTGGAATAAACCCCACTTGATCATGGTGTATGATCCTTTTAATGTGCTGTTGGATTCTGTTTGCTAGTATTTTGTTGAGGATTTTTGCATCTATGTTCATCAGTGATATTGGCCTGTAGTTTTCTTTCTTTGTGACATCTTTGTCTGGTTTTGGTATCAGGGTGATGGTGGCCTCGTAGAATGAGTTGGGGAGTGTTCCTCCCTCTGCAATATTTTGGAAGAGTTTGAGAAGGATAGGTGTTAGCTCTTCTCTAAATGTTTGATAGAATTCGCCTGTGAAGCCATCTGGTCCTGGGCTTTTGTGTGTTGGAAGATTTTTAATCACAGTTTCAATTTCAGTGCTTGTGATTGGTCTGTTCATATTTTCTATTTCTTCCTGGTTCAGTCTCGGCAGGTTGTGCATTTCTAAGAATCTGTCCATTTCTTCCAGGTTGTCCATTTTATTAGCATAGAGTTGCTTGTAGTAATCTCTTATGATCGTTTGTATTTCTGCAGTGTCAGTGGTTACTTCTCCTTTTTCATTTCTAATTCTATTAATTTGAGTCTTCTCCTTTTTTCTCTTGATGAGTCTGGCTAGTGGTTTATCAATTTTGTTTATCTTCTCAAAGAACCAGCTTTTAGTTTCATTGATTTTTGCTATTGTTTCCTTCATTTCTTTTTCATTTATTTCTGATCTGATCTTTATGATTTCTTTCCTTCTGCTAGCTTTGGGGTTTTTTTGTTCTTCTTTCTCTAATTGCTTTAGGTGCAAGGTTAGGTTGTTTATTCGAGATGTTTCCTGTTTCTTGATGTAGGCTTGTATTGCTATAAACTTCCCTCTTAGAACTGCTTTTGCTGCATCCCATAGGTTTTGGATCGTCGTGTCTCCATTGTCATTTGTTTCTAGGTATTTTTTGATTTCCCCTTTGATTTCTTCAGTGATCACTTCGTTATTAAGTAGTGTATTGTGTAGCCTCCATGTGTTTGTATTTTTTACAGATCTTTTCCTGTAATTGATATCTAGTCTCATAGCGTTGTGGTCGGAAAAGATACTTGATACGATTTCAATTTTTTTAAATTTACCAAGGCTTGATTTGTGACCCAAGATATGATCTATCCTGGAGAATGTTCCATGAGCACTTGAGAAAAATGTGTATTCTGTTGTTTTTGGGTGGAATGTCCTATAAATATCAATTAAGTCCATCTTGTTTAATGTATCATTTAAAGCTTGTGTTTCCTTATTTATTTTCATTTTGGATGATCTGTCCATTGGTGAAAGTGGGGTGTTAAAGTCCCCTACTATGATTGTGTTACTGTCGATTTCCCCTTTTATGGCTGTTAGTATTTGCCTTATGTATTGAGGTGCTCCTATGTTGGGTGCATAAATATTTACAATTGTTATACCTTCCTCTTGGATCGATCCCTTGATCATTATATAGTGTCCGTCTTTGTCTCTTGTAATTGTCTTTATTTTAAAGTCTATTTTGTCTGATATGAGAATTGCTACTCCAGCTTTCTTTTGATTTCCATTTGCATGGAATATCTTTTTCCATCCCCTCACTTTCAGTCTGTATGTGTCTCTAGGTCTGAAGTGGGTCTCTTGTAGACAGCATATATATGGGTCTTGTTTTTGTATCCATTCAGCCAGTCTGTGTCTTTTGGTGGGAGCATTTAATCCATTTACATTTAAGGTAATTATCGATATGTATGTTCCTATTCCCATTTTCTTAAATGTTTTGGGTTTGTTATTGTAGGTGTTTTCCTTCTCTTGTGTTTCTTGCCTAGAGAAGTTCCTTTAGCATTTGTTGTAAAGCTGGTTTGGTGGTGCTGAACTCTCTCAGCTTTTGCTTGTCTGTAAAGGTTTTAATTTCTCCATCAAATCTGAATGAGATCCTTGCTGGGTAGAGTAATCTTGGTTGTAGGTTTTTCTCCTTCATCACTTTAAGTATATCCTGCCACTCCCTTCTGGCTTGCAGCGTTTCTGCTGAAAGATCAGCTGTTAACCTTATGGGGATGCCCTTGTGTGTTATCTGTTGTTTTTCCCTTGCTGCTTTTAATATGTTTTCTTTATATTTAATTTTTGATAGTTTGATTAATATGTGTCTTGGTGTGTTTCTCCTTGGATTTATCCTGTATGGGACTCTCTGTGCTTCCAGGACTTGATTAACTATTTCCTTTCCCATATTAGGGAAGTTTTCAACTATAATCTCTTCAAATATTTTCTCAGTCCCTTTCTTTTTCTCTTCTTCTTCTGGGACCCCTATAATTCGAATGTTGGTGCGTTTAATGTTGTCCCAGAGGTCTCTGAGACTGTCCTCAGTTCTTTTCATTCTTTTTTCTTTATTCTGGTCTGCAGTAGTTATTTCCACCATTTTATCTTCCAGGTCACTTATCCGTTCTTCTGCCTCAGTTATTCTGCTATTGATCCCATCTAGAGTATTTTTAATTTCATTTATTGTGCTTGTCATCGTTTCTTGGTTCCTCTTTAGTTCTTCTACGTCCTTGTTAAATGTTTCTTGCATTTTGTCTATTCTATTTCCAAGACTTTGGATCATCCTTACTATCATTATTCTGAATTCTTTTTCAGGTAGACTACCGATTTCCTCTTCATTTGTTAGGTCTGGTGTGTTTTGACCCTGCTCCTTCATCTGCTGTGTGTTTTTCTGTCTTCTCATTTTGCTTATCTTACTGTGTTTGGGGTCTCCTTTTCACAGGCTGCAGGTTCGTAGTTCCCGTTGTTTTTGGTATCTGTCCCCAGTGGCTAAGGTTGGTTCAGTGGGTGGTGTAGGTTTCCTGGTGGAGGGAACTAGTGCCTGTGTTCTGGTGGATGAGGCTGGATGTTGTCTTTCTGGTGGGTTCGTCCACGTCTGGTGGTGTGTTTTGGGGTGTCTGTGGCCTTATTATGATTTTAGGCAGCCTCTCTGTTAATGGATGGGGCTGTGTTCCTCTCTTGCTAGTTGTTTGGCATAGGGTGTCCAGCACTGTAGCTTGCTGGTCGTTGAGTGAAGCTGGGTCTTGATGTTGAGATGGAGATCTGTGAGAGATTTTCGCCGTTTGGTATTACGTGGAGCTGGGAGGTCTCTTGTGGACCAGTGTCCTGAAGTTGGCTCTCCCACCTCAGAGGCACAGCCCTGATGCCTGGCTGGAGCACCAAGAGCCTTTCATCCACACGGCTGGGATGGCCACACAGCTACGTATTTCTACTATTTTAAAGGTGTAAAAACCATTGTTATCTCACAGGTTGTACAGAAATGGGTGGCAGCCTAGATTTGGCCTGCAGGCTGTAGTTTGCTGACCCTGGCTTAGCATGTGGGTGGAAACCTTAGGGAGTTATATGTAAGTTCAGTAAAGGACGATAATGATTAATTAGAGGTAGCCAGGGACAGAAGGAGCATCTTCAGTAAGTGGTGAGTTTCTTGTTACTAAAGGGTTCAGGTATAGGCTGGATAATGAACTATCTGGAGAGGGATGATATAGAAATGTGTCTATTTAATACGACTTGTACTAGAATTTCCCCCTAATTCTGTAGGAGTATTGAAATCAGAATGATATGTGATTGCTCTAAAAGCATACTTGCTTTTTCAAGGGAAGCGTGCTGTTTTCCCTCACTTGGTACTTACTTTCACCTCCATGCTGCAGGAACAGGGACTGTTGAGGGTGGGGTGGCAGCTTCACTGCTTCAGCAATTCTGCCAAGTGTTCAGGGACCCCTGGGATGTGCCTTCCTGGGGGAGTTGGTTTGTCCATTTGTGTGCAGCCCAGGAGAGGACCTAAGATATCGACACCCTAAGAGAGGACACTCTACTGTCTGAATACCACCTTGTTCTGTCACTGAATCTCCCTGGGGACACCTGGGGGACAAGGTGGCCGGGGTTAGGAAGCTTCACCTCTAGTTCGTTCTTTCTGTGCCTGGGTCATGCCTCGTTCTGTGACTAGAGAATGTCACTTCCAACATTCTCCCCTCCAGACAAAGGGGGAAACCGTTGCTCTCTGGGGACCTCTGAGTCTCTGTCCAGAATGACCTTGAGAACCCAAGTCCAATGGACCAAGGTGTGACGCCTTGACTGTCCAGGAGCTGATCGTCCGGGCTGTGGACGGCTAGAGATTGGGTTGTTTCTATTCCTGTCAACGCTGCTGTCTTGATTTTTCTCTTCTCCCGTTTGCCTGACTTCTATCCATTTAACTTCTAATCAGCATCTCTGCCAGAATAAACAAAAATAAAAAGTAAACAGCTTTTTCCTGAAGGAGAAAATGGAAAGTGCTGGTTTGAAGTTTTAAATTTTTTTTTTTTTCACACACACACACACACACTGTATTTTATTTTTACAAGAGATAAATAGACTGACACCAAGCATTGTACATGGATGACCACAACAAAAGCAACAATGATTGCAATTACCAAACATGAAATACACTCATACTATGTCATAATATTGACATTCAGTCCAGTAATCCTCCACTGTAACAGCTCCTTTACTTTGCAGTGAAAATTGATTTGTATATTCTTTGCCTCTGAGTCCTTGTGGGATTTTTTTTTTTTAAATTCAAACAGAAAGTCACAAAAATTATACTCATCCTCATCAGTTCACTCAGTCCCATGTAATTAATTTTTCTTTTTCATCTTGATCTTTTGTTAGCACTTTTATGAGCTCATCAGTTTTTCATTAGAGTTCTGAAAATGCTTATTCATTCAGTTCAGCAGTACAGTCAGTTACCAGAAACCTGTGCTTGTCAGAGTCTTTTCCATGAATTTCTTGAAGATAAAACCCTTTTATAGGAACATATTTGCAAAAGCATCAGAGTACACCCAGAACTGTCTGTAATTGACAAAAGACTTAAAAATGCCCACGGTTAAAGATTTGATGAAAGTTCATAATAATGCAGTTGACAAGAAAATTAGTTATTTCTGAGATATATATTTTAAAGTAATAACTAGGATTATGACTTATAACATTATACCAGAACATACAAGATTTTTAGAAATTTCATGTAATGTCTGAAACATTTATATTAACATATTTCCATACAAATAACCCAATGAAAGTTTAGTATTAGTTGTTTTGTTTGTTTTTTTATACTGCAGGTTCTTATTAGTCATCAATTTTATACACATCAGTGTATACATGTCAATCCCAATCGCCCAATTCAGCACACCACCGTCCCCACCCCACCGCAGTTTTCCCCCCTTGGTGTCCATATGTCTGTTCTCTACATCTGTGTCTCAACTTCTGCCCTGCAAACTGGCTCATCTGTACCATTTTTCCAGGTTCCACATACATGCGTTAATATACGATATTTGTTTTTCTCTTTCTGACTTACTTCACTCTGTATGACAGTCTCTAGATCCATCCACGTCTCAACAAATGACTCAATTTCGTTCCTTTTTATGGCTGAGTAATATTCCATTGTATATATGTACCACAACTTCTTTATCCATTCGTCTGTTGATGGGCATTTAGGTTGCTTCCATGACCTGGCTATTGTAAATAGTGCTGCAATGAACATTCGGGTGCATGTGTCTTTTTGAATTACGGTTTTCTCTGGGTATATGCCCAGTAGTGGGATTGCTGGGTCATATGGTAATTCTATTTTTAGTTTTTTAAGGAAACTCCATATTGTTCTCCATAGTGGCTGTATCAATTTACATTCCCACCAACAGTGCAAGAGGGTTCCCCTTTCTCCACACCCTCTCCAGCATTTGCTGTTTGTAGATTTTCTGATGATGCCCATTCTAACTGGTGTGAGGTGATACCTCATTGTAGTTTTGATTTGCATTTCTCTAATAATTAGTGATGTTGAGCATCTTTTCATGTGCTTCGTGGCCGTCTGTATGTCTTCTTTGGAGAAATGTCTATTTAGGTCTTCTGCCCATTTTTGGATTGGGGTGTTTGTTTCTTTAATATTGAGCTGAATGAGCTGTTTATATATTTTGGAGATTAATCCTTTGTCCGTTGATTCGTTTGCAAATAATTTCTCCCATTCTGAGGGTTGTCTTTTCATCTTGTTTATGGTTTCCTTTGCTGTGCAAAAGCTTTGAAGTTTCATTAGGTCCCATTTGTTTATTTTTGTTTTTATTTCCATTACTCTAGGAGGTGGATCAAAAAAGATCTTGCTGTGATTTATGTCAAAGAGTGTTCTTCCTATGTTTTCCTCTAAGAGTTTTATAGTGTCCAGTCTTACATTTAGGTCTGTAATCCATTTTGAGTTTATTTTTGTGTATGGTGTTAGGGAGTATTCTAATTTCATTCTTTTACATGTAGCTGTCCAGTTTTCCCAGCACCACTTATTGAAGAGACTGTCTTTTCTCCATTGTATATTTTTGCCTTCTTTGTCATAGATTAGTTGACCATAGGTGCATGGGTTTATCTCTGGGCTTTCTATCTTGTTCCATTGATCTATGTTTCTGTTTTTGTGCCAGTACCATATTGTCTTGATTACTGTAGCTTTGTAGTATAGTCTGAAGTCAGGGAGTCTGATTCCTCCAGCTCCGTTTTTTTCCCTCAAGACTGCTTTGGCTATTCGGGGTCTTTTGTGTCTCCATACAAATTTTAAGATGATTTGTTCTAGCTCCGTAAAAAATGCCATTGGTAATTTGATAGGGATTGCATTGAATCTGTAGATTTTTGTATGCCTTTATCCAAACCCCAAACTACTCTCATCGAAACAGAGTTTTCTCTACATTTTTGTGAAGCACAGGAAACTTAAAAAACTTTATTTTGGGGATTTAAAAAATTGAGATATATTTGACATACAGCATTGAGTACATTTAAGGTGTACAACATAGAGATTTGCTACATTTATGTTGCAATATGGTTGCCACTGTACCGTCAGCTAACACCTCTATCCCATCACATAGTTATCATTTCTTCAAGTACTGGGAACAATTAAGATCTAGTCTCTTAGTAAGTTTAATGTTTATAATACGATTTTGTTGTCTATAATCACTGTACTGTGTTAGGTCTCCAGGACTTATTTATCTGCTAGTTTTAAGTATCTACCCCTAAACAACATCCCTCCCGTTCCCTCTTTTGGGGATTTTTAAGCATACACAGACGTAGACAGGAGAGTACAATCAACCCCAGGTGCCCATTACCAGCTTTGACAGTGATTGACTCCTGGCCAGTCTTGTGTCATTGATACACTTCGCCCGCCTCCTGAGTTATTCTGGACCAAATCAGAGGAAGCTTTTGATGTGGTGTATTGACACTAACATCTTGATTCTGTGTTTTCTGTTTCAGATAATTGCCTTTGATGAGTTAAGGACGGATTTTAAGAACCCCATCGACCAGTGCAACCCTGTTCATGCGGTAAGTGGTGGGTGCTGGTGGCCGGAAGGGTGGTGTCACCCCAGGCCACCAAGGGCCTGTGAAGGAGGGCGAGGTCTCGATGAGTAGGGTGGGTGAAGCGTAGGCTCGGCCCTGGCTGCACCTCCGTGCCTGGCTCAGGGCGGTTGTTCCTGAGGTGGCTGAGGTCTCTATTTATCATGCAAAGTCAGGTATAGCAGTCCCAATACCCGGGTGGGAAAGGTCTGTGTGCTGTGGCTGGGCAGTCCTCAAGGCCCCATGTTAGTGGGTTTTGGCTACGCATCCTTGAACAAGGAGAGAGGCTCAGGCCGGCCACCATGTTGGCAGGTGTAGGAGCCTCACCATGGTCGTCCCCACTCTGTACTTCGCCAGGTTTCTCAGAGGGAGGCTCGCAGGGGGGTTGATGTGTGCAGCTCCTTGCCCCATATCCGTCACCCAGGAAGCATTCGTCTCAGGAGGTTCTGCGGGCCTGAGGTCAGCTTGCCTCCCCCTGGGGAACCTGATGCCGTCTGGTTGTCTGGTCCGGCTTCCACACGTGAGAGACCTCCTGCCCCAGCACCTGCTGCCCCCAGACCTCTGCTGCTCCATCCGGCTTGTCAGGCCGCGCCTGCTGCCCTCCCACGTGCCCTGGAGTGGATGTAGAAAGAGGCCTCGATGCGGGGAGAGGAGGAGGACCTCATGCCTGTTGAGTGGGAGTGGGTGTCGGCTGTCCGCCCCTCTGCTCAGCGCAGCCCACCTCCCAGAGCCAGGCACCAGCCCGCCTGTGGACAGAGCCTTTTCCGGACACTTTCCAGACCAGGACCACTGGGCCCGAAGGATGGAGCTCACAGTTCATGCGAGTCTCTCTCTCAGTCTAAGCTCGCTGGGCCTGCACGGAGTTGAACTTCCTTCCAGGCCCTGGTTTCCAGTGCTAAGGCACGCTTGTGTTTGAATAGTTCTGTTGATAGTTTGATAGTTTCAGTCAAAAGTTTTAGAGAGAACACCAGGATTTTCTAGTGTGAATATATATATATATGAAAAATATATATTAGTATGAATCTTAACCTGGAAGGCTTATGACATCATTCTTTAGTGACAGGGACAAAGAGGTCTGTTCTGCTTAGCGGCAGGCCCCCTGAAGAAGGCTGTGCTCTTAGGTACCAAAAGACCAGGGGAGCAGGCTTTGGTGTCACCCTCTGTAAAGTACAGGGTTATTATTGGAGTTGTTGTTTTGAGTTTTTACTACATGCTGGGAACTATATATATGTAACCTATAATCCTCACAGCTTTGCTAGACAGGCATTGTTTACCCAGTTTATAGACTCTTATCCAAGGACTCAAAGCTCATGAGCGGTGAAGTCAGGATTGGAGCCCAAGTCTGCCTGTGTTCTTACCACCTACTCTACGTTGTCCCTTTAAGAGCCTGATTTTATAATCCCTTTGGCATCAAATGCTTTGATTCTATGAAAGAGAGCCTAACCCTTTCCAAGTCAACCGTGTGAAGCGGAATTTTGTGACAAGTTGGAAGAATCCCTAAGATCCACCTGAAAACTTACTATAGCTTATGAAACTTGTCATTATTAAAATCCATTTTGTTTCCATCTGCCAGCCTCACCACCACTTGGCTAACTTGGCTCCTCCAGGCCTGAAAGCGTTGCCCCTTGGGTCTCATTTCTTTCTGGATGCTTTTGTGTGTGGCCCCAGCATCACACACTTGGCTCGTCAGCATCGACCAGGTGCACAGAGCTGCCCTAGTCCGAGAGGGCGCTTCCGTTTGGAATGCCAGGGAGTCAAGAGCCTGCTTTCCTTCCTCCTGGTGGCTTGGGCTCAAATTAGAAAGCGGCTCACTTAGAACACCCAGAGTTTCTTGTGTGATCTCAGGGTAAATACTAGTGAAGAAATAGTGTCCTGCCCCTCAATTCCATCATGCGAATTCAACACTGGGGTGCAGGAGGTTGGCAAAACCATGAGACAGGTTTGTGGAGCCCGTTTCCATCTCACCTTGGCAGGTTCCTTAGCTCAGGCAGAATAAAGAAAATTAGGACCAGTGTATGTCCCACTGGGAGCTTCTGTGCAAGGTCAGTGCAAGGACAGAAACTGCACACAGTAGGTGCTCAAATAACTATTTGTTGATGAAAGAATGAATGACTGAAGGGTGAGGTTGCATAGCAGAGAAGCTGGATCTCAACTCTTTATTCCTATTATTAAAGCCACACTTCTTCACAGGTGTAGGAAACAAACTTATGGTTACCAGGGGAAAGTGGGGGATGAATTGGGAGATTGGGATTGACATATACACACCACTATATATAAAACAGATAACTAATAAGGACCTACTGTATAGTATAGGGAACTCTACTCAGTACTCTGTAATGACCTATATGGGAAAAAAAATCTTACAAAGAGTGGATATCTGTATACATATAACTGATTCACTTTACTGTATACCCGAAACTAACACAACTTTGTAAATCAACTATACTCCAATAAAAATAAAAATAAATAAAGCCACATTTTTAATTAGTTAATGAATTAATTAAGGAGTCTGGGCCCCGAAGGCCAGACATCTCATGGATAGACTCAAGCCCTTAAGTAAAGGACTCTTGTCTGAGATTAAAAAAAAAAATCCATAAAAACCCTAAATGGAAGTGTATTAGACACATTTCCCCCAGTTTTTATGATGTTACGCCCTGGCAGGAACTTAAACGCTTTGGAAGCCTCATTTAAGTCATCTTTAAGCTCTTTGGGCCCCTGGAGATCCTCTGAAGCAGCATCTCAGGCTCAGGTGGCTTGACAAAGCTGCTTCGCTGCTCGGTAACTCCAGCCCTGGATGGACTTGTGTTACAAACAATTGCCGATTGGTGTGATGCATTTCTAAATGAATATGCATGAGGCCCACTGGTTCTTTGGATTTAAGCTCCAAATATTGTTGGACCCTCTGGGTGGACCCCTCTTCCATGTGGTAGGAAGAGGAGGAATGTTTGTTTTTACTCCTAGTTTCTCATGTTAACCCTTTCCCCTTCCTTTTGCCAGCTGGGCATTTAATATCACTGTAAAGTAATGAGAAATGTCCTTTAGAGGATCTGACTTGCTGGGGAAGGAGCTAGCGTGTGTCCTGAACCTCCCTCTTACATGCCTGTTATCTCACACCTTTTCCCACTATTCTCCATTTAGGCAGCCTCGATGCCCAGCTGTGTTTGTGCTTGTGTGTGCACGAGGATGTGGTCTGTCTTCCTAGCCATGTGGATGCTAATTTGTCCTGATGTGGGCTCTTTCCTCTGGGCTTAAAGGGTGCACAGGAATCACTATATTTATGATTTAATTAGGGAAATTGAAGTATCCCAGCCACCTGTCTTCTCCTGATCCACGAGGAATCTCATTATCATCACATCTACCGCAACCAAATTGCCTCAGTAATGAAGCACTGGGAGATGCCACAGCTGTGTTCAGAGTGGCTGCAGAAATCGCAGAAGTCACTGTGGGAAAGGGGAGGCAGCACTTAGTGTGTTAGGCAAGCATCGTCACCTGTCCAGCCCCGGAGCATCTTCCTTTGGCAGCGAGCCAGACTCTGGAGATGGACTTGGGCATCTTGAAAAGTCTTAGCCCCGGGGCACTGCTGGTGTCTAATTGAGTGGGAAGATTGCTTCCTCTAAATACAGTCACTTTAGAAAAATAAAACCAATGGGCAGAGAACTTCCACCCCTCACACACTAATCAGGCACACATGCTCTTCGTGGCTTGAATGGGAAGCCCTCCCGGGGACCCGACCGCAGGCTTTGGATTCATGAGCATGTGGTGCCCGTTCTGCAGTTTGACTGTCTTATAGGGACACAGAGGCTGTAGGAAAAAGTACAGAAACCTGTGCTGGGCTGAGAGGGAAGCTGAGCCCATGCTGTTTGCTGGGAAAGTTCAGTTAAGAGCAAGTAACTATGACAAGGTAGATGGAGAAAAGCTCAAAGCTCTTTTTTTCTTTCAATTTTATTGAGATATAACTGACATATAGCAGTGTATTTAATTTAAGGTGTATAGCATAAGGACTTGACTTACATATATTGCAAAATAATTGGTTAACATCCATCATTTCATACAGATACAAAAGAAAAAAGAAAAAAAGTGATGAAAATTTTGGGATTTATTCACTTAGCAGCTTTCAAATATGCCACACAGCAGTGTTAGCTATAGTCATCACGTTGTACATTACATCCCCAGGAATTACATCTTATGACTGGAAGATTGTACCTTTTGATCGCCTTTATCCAGTTCCCTCTCCAGCTCTGACAACCACAAATATGAGTTGGTTTTGTTGTTCTTGTTTTGTTTTGTTTTTAGATTCCACATGTAAGTGAGATCATACAGTATTTGTCTTTCTCTGTCTGACTTATTTCACTTAACACAGTGCCCTCGAGGTCCATCCATGTTGTTGCAAAAGGCAAGATTTACTTCTTTCTTATGGCTGAATAATATTCCATTATATATGTGCATACCACAACTGCTTTATCCATTTATTTGTCAATGGACACTTAGGTTGTTTCCATGCCTTGGCTATTGTAAAAAATGCTGTTATGAACATGGGGGTGTAGATATCTCTTCAACATAGTGATTTTGTTTCCTTTGGATATATCTGGAAGTGGAATGATGGATCATGTGGTACTTCTATTTTTAACTTTTTGAGGAACCTCCATACTGTTTTCCACAGTGGCCGTATCAATTCACATCCCCACCAACAGTGCACCGGGGTTCCCTTTTTTCCCACAGCCTCATCAGCATTTGTTATCTCTTTTCTTTTTGAGGCTAGTCATTCTAACAGGTGTGAGGTGATATCTCATTGTGGTTTTAATTTGCATTTCCCTGGTGATTAGTGATATTGAGCACCTTTTCATGTACCTGGGGGCCATCTGTATGTCTTCTTTGGAAGAATGTCTATTTTCCTCTGCCCATTTTTAATTGGATCATTTGGTTTTTTGCTGTTGAGTTGTATGAGCAGAAACTCTTGTTAGGGAAAGCCACTTGAGTGGGAGCATGAAGGTCATGACTGGGAGGGATCTGTGGTGGGTTCTGCCTCCTCTACTAGGGGCTGAATGTGGGGCTTCTCATGTTCTTTCAGCAGAAAATCTAACCTCCCCTCTCTTTCCTTTCTCGTGCATCCTGATAGAGGGAACGGCTGAGGAACATCGAGCGCATCTGCTTCCTTCTACGAAAGGTCAGTGCAAGCACCCAGTGACGGAATTTGGATGGTCACATGGTCACGATGGTCACACAGTGAGAGGGGCTGGTGAGGCTCAGTGTCTGCTTCGGTCCTGTCTCCCCACAAAGGCAAATGGTGGCAGGCGAGGAGGAGGTGGGAGCACGTGATCACTTCTTTGGAAACCTCCAGAGACAAGAGGAGCTAATTAAAAGGGATGGCCATCAATCAGTGTCAGGACAGCACTGGATATTTGCAAGTGCCCTCTGGTTGCATTTAGAGGTTCTTTATCTTTGCATGATGATGGATGGCATTTACAGCTGATGTTGCCTCACAGCCTTTGTTCCTGTCTGATGCGGGGCTCAGAAACACTCCCACCTTGGCTCAGCCAAGTTTTTAACTGGTTGTTGGGTTTCCTTTGAGGTTTCAACCTGCCACTCAGCTTTGCAGTTTGATTGACAGCATCATCAGGAGTGTCGGAGGGGTGGGAAGGGAGATGTTATTAAAGGGGGAGCCAAGCATTCAGAGAGTTGCTCTGAATGGATGGGCAGTAGGTCACAGCTGCCCTCAATGCATTCAGGAAGCACACGTGTGCACGCATATCCATGTGTGCATGCATGTGCAGCTCACGTTTAGTATTTAGCAGGACTCTGTGACGTAGCTGCGGTACCCCTGTGGCAGAGAGACCAGTCTGCCACTCTCCGGTAAGGAAAGCGAGTACTTTCTTCCAGCAAAGTGTGGATAACAGCAACTTGCATGTAAAACTAACAGTGTCCATTGCCTTGAGCCAAAGGACATCCCCTATCTCTGTTCAGAGCAGATGTGCTACAGGCCATAGGAAAGCCACCTGTCAACCCAAAAGAAGTTTTTGAGCCTTATGTGAATAGGAGAGAAACCAAATGCCGTGCCAAAAATTGATGGAAGGGAAACAATTTTGCAAGCTTTTGAAATCTTTTCTATATTTCAATTAATGATACCTTTCCTTGGGAGAGAGAGCTTAATCAAGAAGTCAATTATTTTTCTAGCTAATTACTTGTCCTTTAATGTTTTCCAAGAGACTCAGTATGTCATAGTTCCACATCTGTGTCACAGTGGGGAAGTAAGCTCAGATAATGAAAATACTAGTGATCCAAGGAATAAAAAATGATTAAGAAAATAGCGTATGACATTTGGTATTAAGGGTACTTCATGAATTTGTAAATTATTTTCCCAGATAATGTCTTGGACACCAATAACCTGCTCCAGCTGTCACTTCCATAGACTCTAGTTTGTTCTTTAAGACTGACACCCAAGTGTCTTTCACACTGCAAATTGCCCTTTTTTCGCCATTTTGAATGTACCATCCTGAATTCTCTGGCAGAGCAATAACCTGCATCCATCACATTTGAGCCTTGCTCATTTTTCTGTGTTGCTTGACCACTTACTCTAGCCAGACAGCAGGCAATGGCCTGTGGCTGCCTCTGCCGAGGTCCTACCTTACAGTCCTGTGTTACACGGTAAATCCTGTTACTTAACCTATTTTGTGTAAAGGAGTTTGTATCTGCTAATCCCATGCTCCTCATTTGTCCTTCCCCTCCTCCCTTTCCCCTTTGGAAACCATACGTCTGTTTTCTATGTCTGTGAGTCTGGTTCTTCTGTTTTGTATATAGATTCATTTGTCTTATTTTTTAGATTCCACATAGAAGTGACATCATTTAGTATTTCTTTCTCTGTCTGACTTACTCAACTAAGCATAATATTCTCTAGGTCCATCCATGTTGCTGCAAATGGCAATATTTCATTCCTCTTTTATCGCTGAGTCATATTCCATTGTATATATACATACCACATCTTCTTTATCCATTCATCTGTTGATGGAGATTTAGGTTGCTTTCGTGTCTTGGCTACTGTAAATAGTGCTGCAACTAACATTGGGGTGCATGTATCTTGTGGAATTATAGTTTTGTCCGGGTATATGCCAGGAGTGGGATTGCTGGATCATATGGTAGCTCTGTTTTTAGTGTTTTAAGGAACCTCCATACTGTTCTCCATAGTGGCTGCACCAATTTACATTCCCACCAACAGTGTAGGAGGGTTCCCTTTTCTCCACACCCTCTCCAGCATTTATTATTTGTAGACTTTTTGATGATGGCCATTCTGACAGGTGTGAGGTAATACCTCGTTGTAGTTTTGATTTGCATTTCTCCAGTAATTAGTGATGTTGAGCATCTTTCCATGTGCCTATTGGCCATTTGTATGTCTTCTTTGGAGAAATGTCTATTTAGGTCTTCTACCCATTTTTTTTTTTTTTTAATTTTTTTTAAATTAATTTATTTATTTTTGGCTGTGTTGGGTCTTCGTTTCTGTGCGAGGGCTTTCTCCAGTTGCGGCAAGCGGGGGCCACTCTTCATCGCGGTGCGCGGGCCTCTCACTATCGCGGCCTCTCTTCTTGCGGAGCACAGGCTCCAGACGCACAGGCTCAGTAGTTGTGGCTCACGGGCCCAGTTGCTCCGCGGCATGTGGGATCCTCCCAGACCAGGGCTCGAACCCGCGTCCCCTGCACTAGCAGGCAGACTCTCAACCACTGTGCCACCAGGGAAGCCCTCTACCCATTTTTTGATTGGGTGTTTGTTTTTTTTTGATATTGAGTTGTATGAGCTGTTTGTATATTTTGGAGATTAACTCCTTGTTGGTTGCATCGTTTGCACATATTTCCTCCCATTCCATAGGTTGTCTTTTTGTTTTGTTGATGGTTTCCTTTGCTGTGCAAAAGCTTTTAAGTTTGATTAGGTCCCATAATAGTCTTCTCATTTCTTCATTTCAACAGTGTCCATGACATAGCACAAAACTTATATTTTACCATATGTACTCCTTACATCAGATTTGTATTTTAAAATCAAATTTAACTCTTTATTGTATTCATTACGACACAGAAGGTCTCTAGCCTACAGTTTCCATCCCATTCCTTTCCTCTGCGTTTATGCCCTCTCCCCTCTTTGTAGTCTGTATTTTAACGTTACAAATAAATTCTCAAGCCAGTTCTGGTTCCTTGCACTGGAGAAGTGGTGGAGGGTGGTGGGGACGTATACAGGCTTCTGCTGCTTCCTGCCTGTGCCCTGATTATCTGTGTAACCCTCAGTGTGACTCTGAAGTGGGGGTGATAAGCACAGCACCCTCCTCGTGGAGTTGTGAGAATTAAATGAGATAATACATGTGCGTCTAGCTCATCAATGCTCGGGACGTACTAAATGTTGTTATTATTATATGACACTTAGCTGATACCTAAAACTTCCTGTAACATCCCCGAGCACACCCGTGGTGCTGAAGGAAGCTGAGGTAATCCTCGGCTGGTGGCAGCCCCCTTAACACCCCCTCCCATTTTCTTGGGTAACTGTCATTTGATGTTTGAGCAGAGTCACAGGGCAGGAAGGCCTGGGCCTCCTCTCTCCTGGCTCATTTTGAATGGGCTTCTGAGTTCAGATTCCCAAGCTGTGAGCACGTGCTGGGGGCGGTGGAGAGGGTTGATGGACTTGGTTAGCATCACCACCTTCTGGGAACTGTACCTTCCAAGAAATTTCTTGGAACTCATCTCGTAAACACCCCAGAGTGTAATGCATCTCAGCAGCTGATTGTTGTTAAACCACCTCCTCAGCTTTCTCGGGAGAAAGGAAGGGATTTTCAAAGTGGATCCATTTTTAGCTCTATAATTATCAGAAAATGTGTGCTTTGGGTAATTGTCTGAACTGCAGGATTCTTGTGTCGATTTGTGCTTATGATTCATTTTTTCATGGCGAGAGCCACTTGCCTCTTGTGCTGTGCTCCCCACTGGGCATGCTGTCACTCTGAGGGTCGCTGTCAAGTGCGGGTTTGGGAGCGGGGAGAGCGTGGAGAGCAGACGTTGGTTAGATGGCAGCTCTCGGGCACGCGAAGGGTCCTTGTGGGGAGGACGCTGACTCGGGGCCTCCTGTTGCATCTCCAGGTTCAGGCAATGGTTAGAGGAAGTGAACTTAAGTGAGAGCCGGAGATCGGCATGAGAATAAAGAGACACTTTCTTCGTAAGCAGCTGTCATCTAACCTTGAGGTCGGTCATCCTGGGGGCTAAGAAATGTTCACCTCCCTTAGGCGGAGTTAGACAGCCTGATGTCTGAGATGGTTTTGAGTTAGACGGAGCCTGCCTGAGAGGGGCGACTTAGTTGCATAGTTTGGGGCATCCCTTTGGTTTGACAAATCTGTGATTCTCCATTTCACCCCCTGATTTCCCCGAGAGTGTGTCCAGTCTCACTGCAGGTTTTCTGACATTGGTGGCTGTAAAAAGCTCTAGTGTGTGGATAATTCTCACTCTCTTCATTGAGCAGTTGCAGTTGACAGGAAAGAGGAGGATGAGCGGGTTGAGGGGGAGGGGGAGGGTGTTGAGTCCCTTGGGGAGGTATAACCAGTTTGGTGGCGGGGGGCCAGGTGCTCCAAGTTTAATTCTGGAGAGAACAAGGCAGTGGTAAGGCCACGAGTGTAATCACTGATGGCCACCAATGCCCCTCCCTGTTTCACGCTTATCAGAACCACACGTCTGTCTTAGGGGAGGCATCAGGGTGTGAAGTGAAGCTGAATGGTGTGAACCTGGTTCCACTGCAGAAATTTCCGCGATGTGCTTCTGAAAGCAGGGGTTGGGGGAGCTGGGGAATGGATATGACACTTCTATAGTGTAAAGTCAGTTTGTTAAGTAGGAAGACTGCATTATTGTTCCCAATTCTTCACCCTCCCCCGTATCCAGGACTGGCTATGTAATTTGCAGGGCCCAGTAAAAAATCAAAAATTTGCAGGGCCCAGTAAAAAATGAAAATGTGAGGCTCCATGACAAAAAGTTATTAGGAATCTTACGAAGCTGACAGCAGAGGATTCAGCCAAAGGTGGGACCCTTCTGAGCGTGGGACCCAGGTGCATCTGCATGGGAGACATGTCCCTGAAGCCGGCCCTGCCTGTATCCATGACCTTTGCATATGATTTTGCAGTTCCTCCTGAGAGAAGCAGAGTACATTTCCCCTCCCTGCTGATGGAGGGCTCTGCCATGTGATGGGCTGTGTCCACTGGAATGTGGCTGGGCTTGTGTGTACTGAGGCCTTAAGAGTTACTGGGTGTTTCTGCTCTTTTTCTTGCACTTCTGACATCATCAAGGCCAGCCCTCTGGTACAAGGAGCATGAGAGGCAGGGGATACAGACCTGAGCCCACCTGTAGCTCAGAGCCAAGCGCACTAGATCAGGTGACCCCCAGTCAACCTCTAGATGCGTGGGCAAGTATAAATGATTATTGTTTTAGGGCACTGAATTTTGGAGTGATTTGTGATGCAGCATTATTATGGCAATAGCTAACTGATACTATAAGCATCTGCCACATTTATAAGGGGGAAAATCTTTTTTTTTTTTAAAGAGATTTTATTCTGTGCCAGAGATCAGCCATTTGCTGACTCTACAAATTTATAAAATAGACAGTTTCAAACTCTGTCCCAATTTCTTTGACCTAAGAAGAAGCTACCAAATACATTTATATACCAGAACCTAGAGAAAGACTCATGTCACTTTGGAGCACACAATTTGTCATGCATTAAATACTTGGGAGAATGATGATGACGGTGCCTTTTCTCTAATTACTGGCACTCCCTGCCACAAGGGATTGTCTTGATTTCCGGTCTTTTTAGCCATTAACACAGTTCTTCCTGCAGGGCTCTGGAGGGAATGGTCTATTTTCATGGAGAGACATAATACAGGGAAAAGGGACACAAAAACTCAGAGGCAGTTGTGTGGAATGCCTTTGAGAGGCCATCCTTGATCAGAAGTTTTCCAGATCAGAATTCTCTGTGGCTTGGGGAATTTCTAAGGCGTGACAATGCTGCTTACTTTTCCTGAGTGACTACTGTATGCCTTTGAAAGGATTAACTCTTTTAATCCTCACAACATTTCTATGAAGTAGTCATGATTAATAGCCCCACTTAAAAGATGAGGAAATCAAGGTTTAGAGAGGTTAAGTATATATCCCGGAGTGTCATATTTCATAAGCTGGTAGAGCTGGGATTTGAAGGCAAGTCTGTTTGAAAAGAGTCCACATTTTCAATCACCACATTAAAGGGGAAATTGTTGGTTCGCTTTGAAACATGCTTCTTAAGGACCACTACTACAACAATATTGCTCAGCTATTTTAAAGGGAAGATACAAATACCAGAGCTACAGAGGGCTTCAGGGACCCTATAGTATGCTTGGCTCACCATCATGGGGCCAAGTGGATTCCCTTAAGGCTCTTTTCTAATTCTATTTAATTTCTTGGTGGGATCGTTCACCCCTAGAGGGAATGTTTGAAGAAAAGTAAAAATATCCTGGAATAAAACTTGCAACTAGTTCAGAAACCATGTCTCACGTATAATTTATTTTCAGATGCTTTCTGTGCAAACTCCTTGTTAGTCAGAGGGAAAGATGGGACATTTTACTCACTGTGTAAATAGTGATGCTGTCACGGGGTTGCTGAACCTGAAGCCAGAGGAAGAGCCCTGTCCTCGCTTCACTCCACTCCCAAGGCTGCAGCAGGAGAAGCAGAGGACTTCACAACAGCTGCCTTACATATGGGCTCTGGCTTCTCACTCGAATCTGGGGAGCTGGTTGGCCCTATCCTTATTAGTTCTCCATTGCCATGATATTAGCAGCTCAGGACAACTACGATTTATATTTCTCATGAGTCCATGGGTCATCTGGTGGTTCCACTGATCTTGGATGGGCTTATAGGGAGAAGGGGGTGTTCTTCTGGTCTTGGCTGGGGCTCATTCATGTGTCTGGCAGGCAGCAGACTGTAAGCTAATCTAGGATGGCCTCAGCTGGGATGGGCCATCTCATTCTCCAAAGACTAATCTAGACTTGTTCTCATGGTGTCATAGAGAAGCAAGAGAAGAAGTGGAAATACACAAGAACTTTTTCAAGCTTTGGTTTGCATCAGATCTATTAGTGTCCTATTATTGGCCGAAGTGAGTCACATGGCCAAGCCCAGGGTCACAGTGGGAGGGACTACAGAGTTACAGGGCAAAGGGTGTGGATACAGGGAGACCATTAATTGGTACCATGAATGCCATCAATCTATCATTTATTTGTAGTAAAGGGATGAGTTATCACCTTACTCCTGTTAGAATGGGGATGAGATAGCAGATGCTAGTGAGGATGTGGAGAAAAGGGATTCCTTGTGAACTGTTGGTGGGATTGTAAATTGGTACAGCCCACTATGAAAAACAATATGGAGGTTCTTCAAAAAGTTAAAAATAGAACTTCCATGTGATTCAGAAATTCCACTTCTGGGTATATATCCAAAGGAAATAAAAACACTATGTTGAAGTGATACCTGCACCCCCATGTTCATAGCAGCATTTTTTTTTTACAATAGCAAAGACATGGAAACAACCTAAGTGTCCATTGACAGACGAATGGCTAAGGCACTTGTGATACATATATTTCAGACATAAAATAGAAGGAAAAACTGCCATTTGTGACAACATGGCATTGTGCTAAGTGAAATAAGTCAGACAAAGACAAATACTGTATGATCTCACTTATGTGTGGAATCTAAAAATAATAAGAATAAAAAAACAAACTCATAAAAAAGAGATCAGATTTTTGGTTATCAGAGGGGGAGAGGGAATTTGAAGAAGGTGATCAAAAGGTACAGATTTCCAATTTATAAGATAATTAAGCACTAGGGATGTAATGTACAGCATGATGACTATAGTTAACTGGTATATGCTATATTTGAAAGTTAGGAAAGTAAATCCTAAGAGTTCTCATCACAAGGAAAAAAACATTTTTCTTCTTCTTTTGTATCTATATGAAATGATGGATGTTAACTAAACTTATTGTGGTAATCATTTCACAGTATATGTAAGTCAAATCATTATGCTATATGCCTTAAACTTACACAGAGCTGTATGTCAATTATATCTCAATGAAACTGGGGGAAGAAGGCTCAGAGGTTGGAAATTTTGCAGATTTTCTCTAGGATGGTAACATAGACTCTTCGATGTGTGGGTCTACACCTCTATGGTGGTACTTGCAACACTGCATCATTGTCTCTTTGGATGCCTGCCTCTCCCATTAGTTTGTGAGTTCCACGAAGGAGGAACCCAATGTCTTATTCATCTTTGAATTCCCAGCACATAGTGGGACATAAGGTTGATGTTCACTATATGATTAGGAGATGAAACGCTAGAACTGGAACAGACCTTGGAGGTCATCTAGCCAGATCCCTCCTTTTCAGAGGGGAAATTGAGACCAGAGGGCTAATGGTGAGGTGACACCAGAACCAGTGTGTCCTGGGCTGCTCGTCCAGCTTGGCCACAGTGCCATTCTCAGAGACTGGGGTCACTGAAGCTGAACAGAGCTCGACTCAACAGCAAGCTCTCTGGAGGCAGGGACCATCCCTTCCTAGTTCACTAGTGTGTCTATAGAACCAAGCGCGGTGTCTTTCAATGAGTAACATTTCCCCCATCCCTACCCCCTATCAGTGGCCATTTCACTGTGAGTAGCATTTACTATGCATGAATTCTGTCTTTCCTCCCTGGGTACCGATCTCAGAGAGACAGCAGTGAGCGGTCTTGAAGAGACATCTTAGTTCCCTGCCCAGGAATTGGACCTGGGGAGCCTGGGTGAAAACCAGGAATCCTAGCTGATAGTCCAGCAGGGGCTGGAGGCTAGAAGCAAAGTTCCCTGGCTCTTGCCCCATTTGAAAGCAAAAATGTTTCAAGGAGGCAAAAACTGCAAAAAACAGGTACAAAATTTATTATTAGAGACACAGCACAATAAGTGGGAGAGCACACAGAGAAGGTTTGTTTGTTTAATACAGAAGCGAGGCAGGAATACACACCTGGAGAGAAGGACTTTGGGCGCCCTCTCTAATGAGGAGGAGCCCTGTAAAGAGGTGATTTAAATCCCTTATGTAGGACAGTCCTTCCGGGTCTTTGTTTACCTTTGGCCAATTATCTCATTTCTTTCCCCACATCTGACCTGTTCTAAGACCCTCCCCAACATGCGTGCACAACTTTTTGCTACGGTGGATTCCACTGCAGAAGCCTGTAGGGATATGTCCACACTTATTATGGGGTGGTGCCTCTTCCCTTTTTGACCCCCAAGGAAACTTCCTGCGCATGTGCAGACAGGGAAGTTTTCCTTGACCTCAAGAGTAGTCATCTTACCTCTTTAGTCCAGCAGAGCTCAGCTTCTGCCACTAGCTTTGTCTTTGGCGTGTCTGGGGAAAACAAAGTTTCAATTTTACTCTGCTTAACAAACACCAGCAGTCCAGCCCAGGGGTCCATCTGTCTCCTACCTCAGTACAACCCCACACCAAGTTGGCGTCTGATAGGCCTGGGAATAAGGCTGCACATCTTTATATTTTGGAGTTCCAGGCAAAAATTGTGGAAAAGATCGACAGAGAAAGACCAAGCATAGTATGATATCCCTTTCGTGCAGAATCTTTAAAAAATGATACAAATGAACTTATTTATAAAACAGAAACAGACTCACAGACATATAGAGTGAACTTATGGTTACCAGGGGGGAAGGGGGGGAATAGCTTGGGAGTTTGGAACTGACATGTAGACACTGCTATATTTAAAATAGTTAACCAGGACTTCCCTGGTGGCGCAGTGATTAAGAATCTGCCTGCCAATGCAGGCGACACAGGTTCGATCCCTGGTCCAGGAAGATCCCACATCTTCCCGGACTAGGAAGGCAACTAAGCCCGTGCACCACAACCACTGAGCCACGAGCCACAACTACTGAGCCCGCATGCCCCAACTACTGAAGCCTGTGCGCCTAGAGCCCATGTTCCGCAACGAGAAGCCACTGCAACAAGAAGCCCGCACACTGCAACGAAGAGAAGCCCCCGCTCACCGCAACTAGAGGAAGCCCATGCGCAGCAACGAAAACCCAACACAGCCAAAAGTAAATACATATATAAATAAATTTTTAAAAAGGTGCTTTAAAAAGTAACTAAATAAAAAAAATAAAATAGATAACCAACAAGGACCAACTGTATAGCACAGGGAACTCTGCTCAATATTCTGTAATAACCTAAATGGGAAAAGAATTTGAAAAAGAATAGGTACATATAGATGTATCACTGAATCATTTTGCTGTACACCTGAAACTAACACAACATTGTTACGTAACTGTACTCCAATATAAAATAAAAATTAAAAAAGAAGCAAAATAAGGAGTTCTCTAGTGCAAAGTGGTCTCTTTTAGGTGGATTCATGGGGGGCAGGCCCTGCTTGGGCAATATTATCATCTGCAACAGAATTCCAAGTGTGAGGAGAGTTCTGTAAACATTCCTCCAGTGAATACTCTACATATCCTCCTGTTATGACAACTATACAGAAATCTTAGTTCCTTCCCATCATAAGAGGTGGTCTCATTAGTACTGTAAGTATTCAAGGACTTTATTTTCATAATTCTGACTATCTGTGAGCAGCTCTGAAGGTCAGCCACATGTGGTAATCTGCAGTAAATCGGCATCGTGAATTTGAACCCTGCATGTTTTGAGGCTAGTGGCATGAATGAGCCTAGTCAGCTGCCTAGCACCCTCATCTTAACATGCTTCGTTGTTCTCCACTCATTATTGTACACCCAGAAATTCTCATCAGTAGCTCAGAGAGAGCACTTGGAATTTACTGTGAAACTTTGCTGCCTTGATTGTGAAAACTCATATGCTAGGATAGTGTCAGGAAGTGGCGAACAGTAGAGTTCACTGTTCTGTTGTGTTTGTCATTAGTGGCACTGGTGGTTTCTAATCGTTATGCATCTCAAAATCCCCCATGGAGATTTTCCAGCATACATCTGCTTAAGAACCACTTCCAGAAATTCTGCTCTAGTAGGTCTTGGGAGGGTCCAGTCATCTGTATTTAGAAAATGCCCATATGTGCTTCTCATGGGTGGCCAAGGTGGGGGAACACTGTGGGAAATATTTGGTGAGGTGGGTGGTTGGTGAATGTGCTGGTGATTCATAAGCAGCTCCCCAAAAGACCCCCAGGATCTGGAGAATTGAGTCTGCTGAGGGAGAGGGGAAAGGGAGAAGAGCTTCAACCCAGAGAGGCTGGCAGTGGGCAGGCAAATATGGCCAGCTGCCGACTCCTTTGTGGATTGCCTAGGATGTGCTGAGCCCTGGGCTTGAGGAACATCTCCCCAGCCTGCTCCATCCTGGCTGTGTGTGGAGGAAGCATCTTCCTGACTCATGACATGATGGAAGGTTGTGCCGGTCAGCTTCACAACGGAAGTCCAGAGGCCCTTGTAGTGGTGGAGGAAGAAATCCTGAAACCATGATTGACCTTAGGGTGCATCATTGAGAGTGGTCCCCAAATTTGACTCTTCCTCACATCACATCTGGACAGGTTATTAAAAATACAGAATCATGGGACTTCCCTGGTGATGCAGTGGTTAAGAATCCGCCTGCCAATGCAGGGGACATGGGTTCGAGCCCTGGTGCGGGAAGATCCCACATGCCTCAGAGCAGCTAAGCCTGTGCACCACGACTACTGAGCCTGAGCTCTAGAGCCCGTGAACCACAACTACTGAGCCCACTGGCCACAACTACTGAAGCCCGTGTGCCTAGAGCCTGAGCTCTGCAACAAGAGAAGCCACCACAATGAGAAGCCCACACACCACAACAAAGAGTAGCCCTCGCTCGCTGCAACTAGAGAAAGCCCATGCACAGCAACGAAGACCCAACGCAGCCAAAAATAAATAAATAAATGAATTAGTTAAAAAACAAACAAAAAAACCAACTTTAAAAAAAAATACAGATTCATGAATGCTCACCCCCTGTGATGCTTAATTTTATATGTCAAATTGGCTGGGCCACGGTGCCCAGGTATGTGGCTGGACATTATCCTAGATGTTTCTTTGAGGGTGTTTTTTGGGTGCGATTAATGTTTAAATTGGTCGACTTTGAAGAAAGCAGATGACCCTCCATAATGTGGGTGGGCCTCATCCAATCAGTTGAAGGCCTCAATGGAAAAAAGACTGACCTCCCCAAATAAGAGGGAATTCTGCAGCAGATGGCCTTCAGACTTCAACTGCAAGGTTGGCTCTTCCTGGATCTCCAGCCTGTTAGCACCCCTGCAAAATTTGGCCTTCCAAACCACTACAATTGCCTGAGCTGATTCCTTAAAATCTCTTTCTCTCTCTATCTCTCTCTCTTTATATGTCTATATCTCTCTGTATCTATAAACACACACATACATGCATCCTGTTGGTTCTGTTTCTCTGGAGAATGCTAACATATCCCCATCAATCCTGGGAAGTTCAGGTTCAGTAGGTCTGTGGAGGGGCCCTGGGCCTGCTGTGTGACTGAATCTTCTGTGAGTTGGATAAAATGACCTGCCTTCACCAAAAGGTAAATATTTGCCCCAGGTCACCCAGCTCATGGGTCTGGTTCCAGAGCCCATGCTTACCCCCCTTCTCTCTTGCTGCTTCCGTCCATAGGAGCTGGTAACTTTGCACACCTTTTGTAGAGCTTCTGTTGACCCTAGTGGTCAGTCTCTACAGGCCGCTAACCAAGAGAGTGACGACACTCAGTTTCCCCTGTGGTCTTCACAGACTGTGTGGACCAGAAGAAGGAGGCTGGTTAACTTAACCACGTTCATCGGCAAAGCAGATTCTCACAGCCTGACCTAAGCAGATTTATGGACTCTCAGTAGTTTTGCTATGAGAAGTCACCAAGTCATTGACCGTTCTGACAGAAATCATTTGCTTTTCTGTCACACCTTTTTCCTCTCCTTAATATACTCCAGGTATTGTAGGACGTGATGGAGGCAGGAAAGCATATTGGGATATGGGTTCCACTGTGAGTAAAAGATACAAGGGAGCCTGCTCTGTCTGGGGGGGAGCCCGTCCAGGCTGAGGGTAGGGTGGGAGGGGGACCCTGCCTGCCAGGGTTGTCTGGGGACCCAGGCTCCTCCTGCCCTCAGAGCTCTGCCATCGTTAGGGCATTTTCTGGTCCATGAGGGCGTCACACCATGATGTCCTTTCAAGCAGCAGGATGGAGGGGGAAGAGGAAAAGGGCCACTTCTGTGAAGGATGTGACCCAGAAGCTGCACACATCACTTCCGCTTAACTCATCAGCCAGATCGTAGGCAAATGGCTACATCTGGTCTTTTGGGGGGGTCTCTATACTCTCAGCTCCAAATTGAGGATTTTATTCCATAGAGAAGGAGGTGTGGACGCTGGATGACAGCTGCAGGCCTCGGTCTCAGGGAGGAATTCAGTCAGCAGAGTGGCCAGGGCAGGGCACCCAGCCACCGACGTGCACCCCAGAACTCCAAGGGCAGTGTGAGGTGGCCAGTGGGGATGGCGGGCAGAGAGACTAGGCACTAGAGGTTGAGGTGATGTCTGATGGTACCTGGAGGAGCCTGGGCATGGTCGAGGGTGGAGAAAGGAGCTGGGGAGTCCTGGGTGTTGGTCTTGACTTCCGATGGGAGCCAATCTGAATTTCTCCATTCATTCAACTGGAGTTCCTTTAGACCTGCTATGTACATAGTCCTGTATTATGTGCTGATGGGTGGGTGTGTGTGTGTGTGTGTGTGTGTGATGTGTCAGTTGTGAAGACCTCTGTTCAGCTAAAAGGGGTCTCGTTTTTCTCTCTGATTTCCTTCCTGAGAGTTTCAAAGCTCTGATCACACAATATCATGTATTACAGTCACTTGTACACATTATCTTCCACAGCTGTATTGTTGAAGGTGGGGATCATGTCCTCCTAATTTTTGTATCTGCTGCGTTGCCTAACGTGGTATCTGATTCATGTTAATTAGCTAAATGTTTTGGTGAACATGAGCCCGGCAACCACACAATGGCTTGGATTATTAGTTTCATAATGTGTGTGGCAGAATTATCACTGCTGAGCATGGGATTAAGGCAAGTGAAGGAAACCAAAGAAAGGGCCATGGCAGGTGTGATGTGCTTTGTCTTATCAGAGCACCTTCACTGCCCAGAGGGTGAGCATGGGAATGGATGTAGTTAGAGGGATGGTTCTCAAGCTTGGCTGCACCTTGGAATCACCTGGGGAGCTTAAAAAGAACTGTTCCTGGATCCCACCCCCAGAGTTTCTGTTTCGTTGGTCTGGAATGTAGCCTGGGCATTGGCGGGGGTGGAGGGGAGGTTTGAAAAACTCCCTAGGTGATTCTAATGTGTAGCGAGGCTGCACATCACTGAGTTGGAGGGTAGGGCAGCCTTTGGCAATGCAGGTGGGGAGGCATTTTCCTTTTCTCGGTCCCCCAGGGTATGATTTAGAGAGCCGTAATTTTCTAAATGGTACCAGAGTAAAAGCAATAATTTACCAACGGGTGCCCAGGTGGACTGAAGGAATGAGTGCCTGACTTCCTCCTGCTTCCCAGGAGATGGTCAACCCAGCAGGTGACTCATTGCAAGTAATCCGCAGACAACTTGTTTTCTCGGTGGGAGGTTTGCTTCTGGATGCTCCCTTTTCCAAAACGTGATGAGAAGTAAAAATTCTGTTTTTCAACCCCCCAAATGCTCACCCTTTCAGATACTCATTCTTGCCCTTTCTAAATTGCTGAAAAAGCAAGAAACATTTCTGGGTCACGTTTCTAGGCCACAAAATGTGCCAGTATTACCAAATCCTAATGGCCTCTTATTCCCTGTAGCAGTGGCCAGTCTCTGTCTCTCCCTACAGTTGGAACCGGGTACCAGCCTCTACCCAGGCAGGGTCAACAGGAGAGCCCTGCAACTCGATGAGAACTCCTATGGGCTCCCGGCTTGCGCTGAATTGATTCCGATGCTCCAGGTGTATCTTCTCCCCATGGCATAGCTGTATTGCTGCATTACCATGCTGGTTCCATTCGCAACTTGTATGGGGTTTGTTATTCTTTAAGCAGTTTGGGGCATCGGGCCTCCTCCAGCACAGTTTCAGTGGCTCTGATTCCTAAGCTGTCTCTATGGCACAGGCAATTACAAAACACATGGGGTTTTGTTTCATTAGGATAAAACCCGGCCATAGACAAGAAAATGTACTGAATACGTTAAATGTGCTATACAAATGCAAAATGCCATTATTATGAAGGGACAGAAAAAGCCATACTGTTCCCTTTCTGCGTCTGCTAAATGGTCAAAGCAGTGATGAAATTCTGGAAGACAATGATCACCGATTATAGCACAGGGAGGTGGGCGGACAACACATAGCAAGAGCAGCTCTGCTATTGTGGCCTTTTTAGTGGTGATATCACTGCTGTTACCACTCAATGCATCAGCATAAAGTGGCGCCAGTGCCACTGGTGTCCTGGTAGAAACTAAATAAGGGAGCCACTTAGGCAAGGTTCCTGCCTTCGGGGATGTGTACGCTGTTCAGATGATGTCAGCAGGACGGACTGATACAACGACCGACAGTGCATTTTCTGCGAGGGTCTGTATGATCCTCTTTGTATAAACTAGACTTTAATACACACAAGACTGTGGTACTTCAAATGCTTTCTGACAGCGGTGATGCCAACTGTTAATAGAGACCAAAAGCGATGGACGTTGGGTTGTTTTCAAA
This sequence comes from Eubalaena glacialis, assembly GCF_028564815.1. Taxonomy (NCBI): domain Eukaryota; kingdom Metazoa; phylum Chordata; class Mammalia; order Artiodactyla; family Balaenidae; genus Eubalaena; species Eubalaena glacialis. Next base: position 23,113,515 of record NC_083718.1, read on the forward strand.
CACTTGACATTTGTGTTATTCAAGTTACCGATAAAGTACTTCAAGCCCAAATATTCTGGACTTTCAAAGGAAGGAAGTGTGGGAGGGGAAAGTCAGAGGTATGATTCTTTGTAAAATGTTTGTTTTCCTTAGTCGACTATAAAGTCGGTGAGGGCAGGGTTCTGGGTATCTTGTTCACCGCTTATCATTTTACCTAGAAAATAGCACCTATTCAGTAATTCTTTGCTGGCAGAGTGGCTGAATGTGCTCTGCACTTTACCCACAGTCTTTGATTTATTCTTACACCAACTCTGTGAGGTGAAGATGGGGAACTGAGACCCGAGGGCTTGCATCACTTGCCCAGGTCACTCAGGTAGTGAGTGCTGGGTCTGGATTCAAATCACTCTGACTCCCAGACTCCTGCCCTTTCCAGCAGTCCTTATGTCTCCAGGCACTAGGGATTAAAAGCATGTTTCTTTGCATTTCCCAGGACAGTTCCATACTCTGAGTTTTGCAGAGCACACTTGCACACAGCCCTCTGACACACTGGCATCAGACGATCCACTGTCAGCCACGTGCATGTGCGTGCCTTGCTCTTCTCCAGTCTGACTCTCAGAAAGAGGTGTAGAGGTTTGGACTAAAGGCTTCTTCTCAATTTTAAGAGACTGTTGGGAAGCAGAGGCTTGGGAGAAAGAACCTACAGAAGACACTGTACCCTGTAGTGCTGGTGCCCTTGGGATCTGTGTTAGTCTGCTAGGGCTGCTGTAGCATAGTAGCCACGGGTTGGGCAGTTTAGACAACAGAAATTTATTTCCCCACAGTCTGGAGGCTGGAAGTCCAAGATTAAGGTGTCAGCAGGGTGGGCTTCTTCTGAGGCCTCTCTTCTTGGCTGGCAGATGGCCACCTTCTTTTTGTGTCCTCACATGGTCATCCCTCTGTATATCTGTGCCATAATGTCCTCCTCTTATAAGGACACCAGTCATATTGGATCAGGGCCCATTCTGATGACCTGATTTAACCTTAATTACTGCTTTAAAGACCCTCTCTCCAAATACAGTCACATTCTGATTTACTGGGGGTTAGGGCTTCAACGTATGAATTTTGGGAGGCAGGGGCAGGGGGGACACAATTCAACCCATCACAGGATCCACGCACCAGGGAAGAGTTTTTATGGAAATGACATCCCCTTGGTTAGGAGCAGGGATTGGCCTTACCTTGGATTCTGCTCCTTGGCAAGTAGCAAACAAGAGTGAAAAGTGAGCCCCTGGGTTTAGATTTCAGGAACATTTTCTTATCATCCACAGGTGGAATCTGGTGAAAGGGAAGGCAAGACTCTGATTCTTTCTGTTGGATTTTATTGCATGTTTATCAGAATAAAGAGCGAACATATTCTGAGCAAAGCCTGTGAAGAATTGCTCCCATCATTCTCCAGGAGAGATGGTCTGAACAAAAGGGACAGAGCCTGGCCTCTTCATGCTGTCACACCCCTTGCAGGGAGCAGCGTGTGAAGCCAGTCACCCAAGTGTAGACAGTTGACTCAGCGCACGTGGGACGAGCCTGGGTCATTCATCATTCTAATTAGCTCTGGCTCCTCTCTCCCCAGCAGGCCCAGGGTCAGGACCAAATCAAGGTATGTGTTGTGAGCTTGTGCAGAAGGGCCAATTGCTAAGGTGGACTGAAGTTATATAATTATCGTAACTATTTTTGTTTATAGGACATCTTTTCCCAGGAGAGAAGCACTTCCCTTCCCAGGCACTTCCCTGCCCAGAAGTTGTCACTTCGTGGCAGGACAGCATGACCCATTCTGGGGCTGGAGGAAGTAATAAAGAACACTGCCCAGCCATAGGGCCATGCAGGCTGCACAGAAAGTCATTATATGCATGGCTCCAGGGAAGGTCGACACGAGGTTCCTTCTGCAATGCAGACAGTGACAAGGGGGCTTGGGTTCTTTTTCTTTGCTGGGAGAGGTGAGCTTACCTAGACGTAGAAGGTTGGTCCTTAGTGGCCTAGGAAAAGTGTTTGTGCATGACAACAATGTTTATGAAGTTACTGCATGTGGCCTAGAATATGCCAGACGTTGTGCAAAGAGCTTGAATGGGTCATCTCACTTAATGCTCATCTCTGACGTGGGTGCCATTATGATGTGGGCATCACTGTGGTCCCCTTTCACCGATGAGCATGTTGAGGGCAGAGGGGTGAAGGAACTGAGGCTAGTACACGCAAAGCCAGGATTTGAATCTAGGTTGTCTTACCCCAGAGCTTGCTCTTTGGGTTTTCTTCATTAATTATTTTAATTGTAGAAGTAGGATGTCCTTATTTTTAACTAGAAAGTGATGCTCAGTTAATATGAAGAAAATACTAATAAGCTCCCAACCCCTCTCTATTCCTGACTCTCTGACATAACTCATGTTAAAAGCTTGGGTCTCTGCCCTGCTCCTATCTCCATGCACAAACACAGACAAATGTACACACACGTGTGTATGTACATACACTCAGAGTTGGCCTTTTGTTTTTTTCCCAATAATTGAAAAAATTTTTCCTATAACTTTTCCCGCCACATACCATTTCGTTATGGACACCCCTCTAGATCAATATAGTACTAGAGATCTAACTCTTTTAAAAATAACCGCACAAACTCTCATAATATTCCATAGTACACACAATTGAGTCAGTCATGTCCATATTTATGGACATTCTGTCTGTTTTCAGTTTTATTTGGCCCCGATCAGTAACCCTGCAATAAACACCTTCGTGTGTTTATATCCTAGGAGTGGGGTTATCGGGTTAAAGAGTATATGAATTTGTACTTCTTAAAAATTTGCCAGATTACTTTCCCAAAAAGGTTGTAGCAATTTGTGTTCCCACCAGCGGTGTAAGAGGGTGTCTGTTTCTGACATCGTCGCCACCATGGTGGGGTGTTATTGGGGAGCCCTGCCCCGCTCGCTGTCTGCAGGTACAGCCCCGAGAAAAATGCAGAGGTCAGCGGTCGGGGAGTTGTTCTCATAGACCCGAGTTTCTCTGTCTTGGAAGCACATTTGAATCTCCTGGGGAGATTTTAAAATCTCGGTGCAGGGGCCCCATCCACAGAGAGCCTCTCTTAATTGGCCAAGGGGGCACAGGCAGCGGTGTTTGCCAAAGCTGCCCAGGGGATTCTAATGGTCCGCCAGGGTGGAGAGCTTTTGAGAGCGATCCTGCAGACACCAGGGTCCTTCCTCACTTCCCTTTCTCCTTCCCTCACTCCCTCACCGCTCACCCCTAACCCTAACCCTAGCCCTAACCCCCTCATTGCCCTTTCTCTTCCCCTCATCCCTTCCTCCCTCTTCGGGGCCCTCTCCTCGCAGGTCAGTGGAGTCTTTACTGGAAGCTGCAGGTACTATCCTTCCGCCAGCAGCCTCTCACTCACTGTCCTGGTCCCACAGAAGCACACTGGTTGGAAGGGCTGACTTTAGCCCTTGCAGCACGTGCCCTGCTGGAGAGCCTTCAGGCCCTTATACGGCTGATGCTCTTGTGAGAGCCTTCTGGCTCGTGCCAGTTTGGAGCACTGTCTCCGGGAGAGAAGGGGCTGTGCATCACTCCTCTTTCAGGACCAGAGAAGCATGGAAATGCTGCCCTCCTGCTGCGTTGGTGACGTCATTTTCATCCCACGGTCTACAGACCTTCCGTTCTTCCACCTGGCACCCCACCCCTCGTCCCCTGCAGTGTGTGCACTGGTGTGACCCACACAACTGCCTCCAGAATAGCAGCCCAAAAGCCCTCACTCTACTGTAGGTATACAGACCACCTGCAAAGTCTAATGCACCGGAACTTCAGCCTCTTTCATGGCCTGATTGGTACACAGCTCTTCACTGCCATCCAATGCTTATCCTGAGACAGAACATTTAGAGTGCCCCACGGGCTGCTGTGGGGAGCCTGCAGACCAGCAGCGACCCAGCTGTTTTATACACAGGGCGTGTGTGTGTTTGTTTGGTGGCGGGGGTGTGTCTGTGCCGGTGCTTACCTTGTTCTGCCTAAATGCCCGCTGGGTGTTGACCCAGCCCATGGCTGGATGGGACCGGCAGAGTCCTGCAGAGCTAAGAGATAGGTCACATGTATGAAAATACTAGGAATAGTATTGCTTTATGAAAGAGGATGAGCTTCTGGACTTCCCTGGTGGCGCAGTGGTTAAGAATCGGCCTGCCAATGCAGGGGACATGGGTTCCATCCCTGGTCTGGGAAGATCCCACATGCCGTGGAGCAACTAAGCCCGTGCGCCACAACTACTGAGCCTGCGCTCTAGAGCCCGCGAGCCACAACTACTGAGCCCACGTGCTGCAGCTACTGAAACCCGTGCGCCTAGAGCCCATGCTCCCCAACAAGAGAAGCCACCACAATGAGAAGCCCGCACACTGCAACAAAGGGTAGCCCCTGCTCACCACAACTAGAGAAAGCCTGCGTGCGGTGATGAAGACCCAACGCAGCCAAAAATAAATTTAAAAAATAAAATAAAAATAAAACATAAAAAAAGTGAGATACCAGAAAAAAAGAGGACGAGCTTCTTTCAGGAAACAAATTCCTTCAGAAGCTCTATTCTTAGCTCCAGAACTGGTTAGGATACTTGAAAGAGGCAAGCAGGCAGGTAAAGAGACCTGTGATAACGGAAAATCTGTAGCTGGCCATCACCGATGTCAGGCCCACATAATTATTTACCACGGTATCTACCATTTGCAAAACGCTCTTTAAGGCACTGTTTTTCAAACTTGGCTGCACATTGGAATCACTTGGGGAGTTTTAAGAAATTTTGATGCCTGAGTCCCATCTCCAGAGATCCTGACTTAGTTCATTTGGAATAAATCCTGGGCATTAGGATTTTTAAAACTTCCCCTGGGTGATTGTAATATGCAGCCAAGTTTGAGACCCTTAGCCAAGCAGGGTTCAGCATTCAGGTTCATTACTGCATGTAAGTGCCCTGTGTGGCCTGACTGCTGGGGCTCAGTGGGGCGGGGGATTGAATCCCACCTTGGCCCTGCCCCTCCCCTCCCTAGTCAGGGCCAGGCACAGACACCTGGTCATTAGCTCCCCCCAAATCTCCTGGCACCCCCAACTGTTGGAAAAGCCTTTGAGCAGCTGGGATAGGTAGGCTTTTAGAGATCAGAGGTATTTCCAGCTCCAACAAGAAACAGGGCAGTGGTTTTCATTCTTGCCTGAACCAAGTACCCTCTTGGCAGTGTTCATAAAATGCTGGGGTGCAGTCCCCACCCTCTGAGGTTTGCACATGGGAACTTAAAAATTTTTTGGGGGGAGAGGGAGAAATGTCAAATGTAAGGGGATGTTTGAAGAGTAGTATAACGAATACCTAAATAGCTTTCACCAAGAGTCATCCCTCGCCACGTTGCTATATCTGTTCTCCCCACCCCTCCCAGGTATGGAGCACACACTCTTTTTTTTGCTGGACCATTTAGTTGCACATATTGTGATTCTTCACCCCTAAGTACGCTTTCCAATATCACCACACTACCATGATCACACTCAAGGACATTGTCATAATAATGTTATCTGAATGTCGTTTGTAGTCGCATTTCCCCAATAATGTTCTTTATGGTTTTAAAAAAACATCCAGGACCCAATCAAGTATCATACGCTGCATTTAGTTGCCATGTTTCCCACTTTCTCCTTTAATCTAGAACAGTCTCTCCAATTTTTTTTTCATGACACTAACGTTTCGAAAGTGTCTCTGAATGTGGGTAGTTTTCTAAAGTTCCCCAGGTATTTCCCATGGGCAGCAGCAGGGTTGAGAAGCCCTGCATCAGAGGACTGTGCATGGTGTTTTCCCCACAGAAATATTTCTGTGGGGGAACCCTGGGGGCTGCCCCTTCCTGCTTCTCCGTCCTCAGAGTGGGCTGCCCTGTTTGCTCTTTGGACAGCTTTCTACGCGCAGCACAGCCCTGACCCGTGATGATTTTTAATTGCTCTAGAGTCACAAGCCCCTCTGATCATTACCTTCTCTGGTTGCCCATCACCTTCACCTCCTCCTTTCCTCTCCCTGCCAGCATCTCCTGTGCCCATTCTGTTTTTTGTGCTGGATCTTCAGGATTTTGAGCCCTCCATACGAATTGCTTGAGGCAGCCTCGCAGAGGTGGGCAGGGCAGGGGTGCTATCAGCAGCTGCAGTGGGTGGTGGGGAAGGCTCTGTGGAGGGGGTGGTCCTTCGGAGGCTGCCCCCCTTCCCCTGCTCTAACCACACCCAATTAAGCTCCATTCACTCTCCCCCTTCCTGCTCATTCCTCCTTGACTTTTTTTTTTGGCTGAACCTACCCATTCTTTGAAACTCAGCTCATGTCACCCCTTCTGGGAAGCCTTTTGCCTCCTTCCTTGGTTGGGGTCTGGGCTCTCCTGTGGGCTCCCCTAGCGCCTGGGCTGACGTCCATCCTAGCACGTACCAGGCAGCATTGCCTTTTCTTCTCCCCAACTAGACCATGAGCTGCTGAAGGACAGGGACTGAGTCTGGTGTAAGTCGAATTCCCCAGACTTTAGCGTGGTGCCTGCACCCTGTGGGTGCTGAGTCAGTGTTCCGTGAGTGAATGCAAGAGAGTGGAAGGGGAGTTGGGTCCAATTCTGAGAATCCTATAGTCACAGTCTTCAAGGTTAGAATCCTAGAATATTAGAGCTGGGAAGGGCCTTCGTGAATTCTGGTCCAGCTCCTTCACTGAAGATAAATGAAAGTGCAGAAAGACAGAGATTCAATGCCCCCAAATGGCAGAGTGAAATCTAACTGTGTCTCCTCTTTACTCTGAGTCCTTTCCCCCCAACTCACCTTTACTGCATTGGGCTATTTACTTATTTCATATTTCTAAATCCTGTTGACTTTCCATCATTCACAGATGGATAATCCTTCATATTGTCTACTGCAATATCCAACCTCTGGTTGGCTATCTCTCCTTTCTGACCATGGGAAAGAGAAGTCCACTTTAATGAGAGTGTAAACAAGACGTAATCAGGAGAGCAAATTTGTTGGATGAAAACCAGCAATCACAAAGCCACTCCTCAACCTTGAATAAAGGCTTCTGTACTGCTTTGGAACATCACAGGGACCCCCTCTATTGGTATGGACAACTGAGAGTTTACCATCAAGTTCACGGAAGCAGTTTTTCTCTTCTCCCTCCTCTATGTGGAATTGGCCAACTAGCAATGGGAGTCCAGCGGCACTGGCATCACCTGGGAGCTTGTGATAAATGCAGACTCTCAGGCCCCACCCAGACCTATGGGATCCTAGTCTGCATTTTAACAAGATCTCCAGGAGATCCGTATGCACATTATTTTGAGCAGCATGGCTGAGGCCCCTCACTGTCAAATACAGAGCTGACTGGCCACACTGTTCTTCAGTATTTACCGAGTGCCCACCATGTAGCCTTGTAGGAAGGAACAGCAGGAGTGAACACCTTGTCCCGTTGAGCTGCCTTTCCCACCTCGTCAGTTCCACTCTGCTGAGTCAGAATCAGGCACTGTCCACCCGATTGCTGCCCTCTCCCTGCAGCGGGGTCCTCACTGCTTGCAGCTGGCCCCTGACTCATCCCTACACCACTCCTGTCACACTGCCTCATTGGTTGCTGCAGACTTTCTTTACTTTCCTTAAGTGTCCAAACTGCCCTGCTGTTCCTCAACAGTGACCCACTTCTGCTTGTAAGTGGAGGCTATTGACACTGGGTTCCTGTCTCTTTCCTGCTCTGCTTTACATCCTCATCTCTCGGAGCCTTCTCTCCTACCTCTGGGGCCCTTCTCTGCCCCTTCCATGGGTTCCCTTGATTCAGTCTCCTTCTGACTCAATCTGGAGCATATCCAAACTAGCTCCCTCTTTCCGGAGTACCTTCTCTCTCTCATTGCTATCCAGCTCTTTTTGCCCCCATCTTTAAACACATCTAGTCTTCCTTGTTCTAAAAAGTTTTGTTGACCTTGGTAACCCTTCATACGACCAACCCACACATTTCTTCCTTCTTATTTTGCCAAATTCTGGGAAGAGTGATCAACACCCCTTACCTGCACTTCCTCCCTCCTACTCATCTCAGAATCCCTTGCAATGTGCCAGATGCTTCTTTCATTTTATTGAAACTGATATCTTGAAGGTCACCAATGATGTCCCAATTCCTGAGTCCAGTAGATCGACTTCTTCATTCCTACCCCTTTGACCTTTCTGTAGTGTGACATTACTAGTCACCTCCTTTTTTTGGACTTCCTGGCACAAGACCATTTTACTTTCCCTTCTGTCTTGTGCCCACTCATTTCTATCTCCTTTTTGACTCCTCTTCTCTCACACCCCAAATGCAGGTGTTCATTGATGTTCTGCCCTTGGCCTTGTTATCTTCTTGTTCTATACTAGGAGTTGCAATCAGCAGCCTGTGGGTCATATATGGCCCGCAAATTTATTTTGTTTGTCCCATTTAATATTTTAAGAATCTGAAAATTTCGTACAAAAATCTGGATTTTCAGCTTCTTTTGGGGAAAAATTGCAAGGGATCTGGCAATATTGGAACCATATCCCTCAAGGCAGCCATCAGCTGGAGTTAGGTAGTGGATGACCCCTTTAGATGGGAACTATGTCCTTCAGATCACCTCCACTCCGACCACTCCCCCACCTGCCTAGTACTGTATGCATTTGAGTGTAATATTCTGCTTTCTCTGAGCTCGTCCCCTCCAATGCTGGAGCTTCTATCATCATCCATCTTAGAGTGGCCCCCAAACGTATACCTTCTCTCCTACTCTCTCTTCCTTTTGAATTCCAGGCAAGCATTTGAAGCCTTCTATTGAGTATCTTTACCTGGTTCTGCTCCTTGTACCTCAAACTCAGCATTGGGGGTAGGAGTGCTGATGAATCAGACTTCTCTACCTCTTTGGATTGCACCAATTGAGAACAGACATGAGTCTAGATGAGGCTTGAAATACAGTGTCATATCCATCCAGCTCTATGGATGGTCATGGTAGGACTGCAGCACCTTCAAGAGTGAGTGCCAAAGATGGGTGGGCTCCAGGCTTGTCTTGCCATGGAAGGCAGGCTTTGGACCCTGACCACATAAACCTACCACATGCTTGCAGAAGTGGAAGAAGAGAGTGCCTGCAGTTTAGGGACAGGCAGTCCCCAAAGCAAGATAAGTGAGGCCACAGGCTTCCTCCTTAATACTTCCCCAAGATGTGGAAAGTGTTGCTTGGAATTCCGATTTTATGGAATGGGGTAGGGTAGGAATGCAGAGAAAGGAAGTGAAGGGCTCAGAGTTCTCCCTTCATTCACCTGTCATAAACTTATTATAGATTTACAGCCTGCTCTTTTAGTTAACCCATCTTGGTTAACGGAGACACTGTCTTTCATGCCACTCAGGTTTAACACCACATCTGTTGTTGGTGTGTGGATTCTGTTTCCAAAGCGCTTCGTGAATTGCAACTCTCTTCCCCCAAGCCACTTCCTCGAGAGCTCAGACTCTCATTTCTTTTGCCTGGACTATTGCAGTAGCTTCCTCGGTGTTTTTTTTTCCCTCTGGCTTTTGCTCTGCTCCCTGGTCTTCCTCCTCGATTCACCCTGCACATCATTGTTGGAGTGATCTAAGCAAACCTTTATCGTGTAGAGCTTCCTTATCGGGAAGCCTTCTCGGGATCCCAATTTTGGAGAGTAAATGACCAATACTTAGCATTGCTTCTAAGGTCCTCTTTGATTTCCTAACCTCTCTTTTAACCTTTACTGAAATCTACTTCCTTTCAAACACTCATTTGCTCTCCCAACATTTAGCGAGTACCTACTATGTGCCAGGAATTGTGCCAAGTACTGTGGATAGAGACATAAGACTGTGATTTTCTTTCTTTGTGCCTTTTCTTACACTATTTCATCACTTGGAATGTTCTTCTCTGTTGGCTAAAATGTTATCTTTTAGTTTCAGCTCAAATGTAACCTCTTCCATGAAATCTTTTTTAATCTACTGAACAAGAAATAGTATCTGGCTTCTCTGCCTTACTGGCTTTTTAAGTGGTCTTCCTACATAGTGATATCTTATTTACATATTTGATTCCTTACCTGGCTGCAGTCTTCCCGAGGGCCAGTGTTATGTCTTCTTCAACCTTGCGTTCTCTGTGGTGCCTTTGCTGTCCTAACACGTAGGAGGCACTCTACTGATGAGTTTATAAAATTGCATTTTCTCCAAAGCTGGAAATAGAACAAACCCAGAGAAAAGTGTTTAAGAACACAAATAGATTAAGCATGATCCTAGGTATTACTAAATATAGCTGTACAGAGACAAATATGTCATGACTAATTAACAACACATTTGTGAGCCACCTACAATCCGTTCTGAAATAAAGCAGTATGTTAAGACGTTAAATAATGTTTCTTTACCTCTTCCTTTTCATCCCTACTGTAACCAACTTCGGTTTTTAATCTCTTTACTCAAGAGCCAGAGGTTTCCTTATAAACTTCTTTAAAACCAGATGCCAACTTTTGCCGGTCCATCCACTGTAACTCTGCCAAATTATTTCTGCTAAAACTGCTGTACGCACAGTCCCTCCTGCATTTAGAGACCTTTCATTGTTTCTCATTGTCTGTTGCATCGGGTCCCAGTTTCCCTTGACCTTCCTGGCCCTCCCAGGGGCCTTTCCCAGGCTGTTGTCCTGCTTCTCCCCAGCTTGAACTCAGGCCAGCCAGGTAATACCCCCTCCACTTGGGTACCATGATCTTCCCTAGACTCTAAAGGCTCACCTAAAGCCCATCCACTTCCATGAAATCTTTATCATTTCAGCTGAGGGTAAGTTCTTCTTCCTCTCACTGTTAGCAGCTGTTTCCAAACCTGGTTACTCATCAGAGTCAGATGCACAGCATTTCAAATCCAGATCCAAATTCTGCAGTAAGGTTTGGAATTCTGCACTTCTGTAAAGCTCTACCAAAGGATTCTGATGTGCAACAGTTTTGGGAACCAGTGACTTTCAGAACCCTACAATTTCATGATAGGATCTCACATTGCCTTGTGTGGTATTTATGGATCTATCTAATCTCTCCTTCCTGAAGGACTCTTCCTAAAGTCGGGACCATGTCACTGAGTTATCTTGCCTTTGGCAGGATGTCTGGCTCACGGTAATATGATAAATTACTCAACAAGTGTTTGTTGAATGAACGAATGATTGCATGCATGTATGAGAGGCTTTTTCGAAGAGATGAGATGACGGGTAGAAGGAACTTTTAATGCAGCCTGAAATTGAGAGGAAATTCAAGTGGAGAGAGGAGCTTTAAATTTCAATATTTTGTGCCAAAGGCAGGTGATAATCAAAACTTCGGGGAGTCACTTTGAAATCTGTTTGCTTCCAAGGTCAAAATATTGCTCATAGATGGAATTACTTCCAGTTTTGAGAAAATGCTTATCTTTATAAGAATTTCCAATGTGTATCCAATTATTTGGTTGATTCATTTCTGGCTTTCTGATGATCAACTGGGTGTTTTTAAAATAGAATGTTTCAGCTCTTCCAGGATCTGGTCCCTGAGGTTGCTCTGGCAACCACCTTGAAAACTCCGGAAAGCTTTATCTGAAGTTTCCAAACTTCTCAGATTTTCCAGCTGCCACATCGTTTTTTAGCAGTTGCCTTGACTGAAAGATTAACATTAAATCTTAATTAATTTAACTAAATTTCCTAAAACTCCTTCAACCAACCCCCCCCGGCCCCGCCCAGCATTCCGAGCAGCATTGTTGTATATGCCTCTCTTGACTGTACTGGTGTTAAACCCTGGATCTTCAGGGAAGTATGATCTTCAGCAGCGTGTTAACCAGGCCTCAGACACACACTGCCCGGGAGACCTCCCTCTGCGGCCTGCTGGTTTATTTAAAACATAATCACTGCACCTATGGCTTCCAGGCATGTCTCTGGTTTTACTGAAAAGCCAAATAGAGGAAAGAAGCAGGTCACTGCTGAGAAGCACGTGTGGTTTTTGATTGTCACGATGAAGTCTTTGCACAGTTGCAAGCAGCATGGTGGACATCACAGCTCTCACCTTGTTTAGCTTGTTCAGTGCGTGTTGGTTCATACACTGTCCCCTGTATATGGAGGGCAGGGAGAGACCGAAGAAAAAGGCAGACCACTCCAGACTGGTAGGTGGCAGGTTTAATAAGCAAGGGCGCTTACCTACAAGGTTGTTTTGGGTGGCAGCAAGATGAGCAAATCTCCACACCCGCCCCCCAGCATCTTAAAAGTTTATATAGAGGCCTTAACTGGGTCAGTCATGTATTCAGGCCACAGGGTCTCAATAACACCCCACTCTCAAGGATATGTCCTTGGAACAGGTCCCACTGTGAGAACAGTAGACAGAGTGTATATTCCAAGGACAGGGGAGGGGGTGAGGAGCCTTTGATTCCCTGGGCCCCCGCTCAAGGATCAGCCAGCAATCACGTCCTCTGGATGACCTCCTCCAACACTTCATCCTTCATGACCGGCCATTGCAATCTTATATGTCCCCCTTCCATAATGTGCCCTGAGTGGTCAGCAAGGGGTTTCCTCAGCGCAGAAGTGGCTCGTTTGGAGGCTGTCTGGCTGCATTGAAAACGGATGCCACAGTCTAGACACATGCAAGAGAGAACACAGATTAAGGTAATGATTCCTAAAGTAAGTAACAGTTTTTTTTCATCAAGAGCCCTGTTGGAGCTCAGGGCAGGCCACCCCAAACTATGCCTCAATGGCATATTGATTATTTTGAATTAAAGTTACTTAAGAAATGGTTGATGCAAAAGAGACAATTTCACCCTTCTCTCTGTTTCCCTGAAAAGCAATAAATAGTCTCTCATGTGAAAGGTGCACTCCCTGCATCTGGATGTAGAAGGTCACCCTTATCACCAGAGGTAGGGAATTTGGGGCTGAGAAGCCAGGTAAACATACCTTGTTACTGCTTTCATTTACTACCCCAAGACCAAACTGTTTAGATTCTTCACTAATTAAGCGCCCAAAGCTTAATTTCTTTGTCCTGTCAATTCCTCACAAATCTATTGTTTCTTTGTCTAAAAAGTATAAAAACTGCCTGCCCCTGGCCACGTCTTAGGTCCCATTTCTGTAAGACCTCCATGCAGATGAATTAAAATTTGTTTCTTTTTCTCCTGTTAATCTGTTTTGTGTCAATTTTATTATTAGTCCAGCCACAAGAACTCAAGAAGGGTAGAGGGGGAAATTTTCCCCCTCCCCGACGGCCCTATGATCTGAGTCATTGATTTATGAAATCCCCTAGGCTGGGGGTCGGGTCACTCGGGGCCTTCATCTGTGCCTTTGTGGGATTTAATAAAGATGACACATCGGCAGACTCATCAGGTATGAACATACTACATTCTGCTTGGAAAATGGCATGGGTGCCTCTCCTTAAGACATAATGTCCAAGGCCATACTCTTCTGGAGGACAGCTTTTCTCATTAGAGACGTTTCAGTGTTCAGTAAGGGCAGGCTTTGTTGGCTTAAATCATTTGAAGCTTGCTGGGTGAATTTTGTAAGGGCTTCTGTGTGTGTGAAAATGTCCTCCAGGCCAATGGAGAGGACAAAGATGGTGGCCAAATGATTGTACCAGTGGAGAGCAGAATGTGTCCATCTGGCCTTGAGGAGAGGGGAGGCTGGCAATTTTAGGACTTGAGCTGGTCGAACGTACCATCCATGTCAGCTGGAGGAGGGAGGCAGCATTGCCAGGCCCCAGAGATGGATTGGGGGCCGGGGTATGCCAGGCTAGGACCCGCACCTTCTCCCTCTTCCAATGGTACATGTTCCACTCCAGCTACAGTGTGTTTTAACAGACCCAGCTTGCAGCAGGACAATGGGATCCCACCAGAGACTGAGTCGTTACCCCTTATCCCAGGGGGGGGGCCAGTTAACTCACCCATCCTGGTGGTATTTCCTACTGCAAATTCCAGTAGGTAACTTCTTTCCCAGGCGCGATGGGGCTTGGGGTTCTGAGCAACAGAGCAGGTTGATACACAGTGAGAGTCGGGGCAGTGGCTGTTTCTTATCATTTCCACACCTTTGTAGTGTTGGGTGCATCAGGAGGTGCCCCCAGTCTAGTGTATGTGGTAACAGGCTCTACTGGTTGATCATTCAAATCCATTAAATCCTGGAACAGTACTTTAGTCTACCTGGCCAAGATCATTTTGCTTGTTAGGAATTTTATCTGCTGCTTTACTATTTCATATTATCTTTCTATTAATCCTGCTGCTTGTGGGTTATAGGGGAGATGGAACCTCCATTTAATGTCATGTTCTTCTGTCCAATCTTGCATATCATGACTTTTGAAGTGTGACCCCTGATCACTGTCTGATCGATGAGGGTATCCATACATGGTACTCAGTTTCTTTAATCCTTTAGTGGTGGTAGCCTGGTTTGCATGGCAACAGGGAAAAGCTTGGGTTAAGCCAGACGCAATGTCTACACAAACCAAGCCATGCTTAAAATGTTTGCTCAGAGGGAGGTGGCCAATATAATCAATGTGCCAATCCCTCACTGGTTGGGAACTTTGTGGATGGTCCCAGACTCCTTTGGCAGTTGCCTTGGGTATAGTTTTGAATACACAGGGCATGCTGTTACTGCATTAACCAAGTCACTGTATTTCAAGGGCAGCCTAGCATTCTTGGTAATGTGTCATCCCACCCAGGTGCTGTGGTAGCTGCTCTTTCTATGTATCCTATCTTCTGTATATACTGGAGAGTCAGTTGCTAGGGCCCGTACCCGAGCTAGGGCATCAGTTTCCTGGTTGCTGGGGGTATCAGCGCCTTCTGAGCTGGGGCATGGATGAGTGAAGACTGCCTCAGGCTCTAGCAGATGAACCCAAATGTCTTTCCGTGTACCCTGACCCCACAAGGGTTTATTTATGATCACCCATCCCCTGACTTCCCATTGTCTAAGCCACAGGATTAATTCCTTTAGAACAGCCCAACTGTCAGTGTAAAGGGTTAACAGCCTAGGCTCATGAGTAATCACCAGCCAAACTGCTCTGAGTTCAGCCCATTGGCTGGTGTGGTTTGTTCCTGTTTCCAGGCATCTGTATACCAAGCATCAGCGGGAAACTCCCCCATTCCATCTCTGTAGGCCATAGGGACTGCTATGGGAATAGAGATAGGGTCATTTGGAGGATATACGTACTTTACAGGGTCTAGTAACACCTGCATTTTTAGAGACAGTGGGCTGGTGGACAGGTGCTTCTCTGCAGCAAATGAACATGCCATTGAGTCAAAGTGGGAGCCAGGGCAGAGGTGGGTCAATGGAACGTGTTCCAATCCATCCCTTGACAGGAAGGGATGTTCTTACCATGATATGCTGCTCCTTTGTGAGACATTCTACCTGGAGGATTACTGTGTACATTGCTAGGAGCTGTTGCTCTATGGGGGTGTGTCAAGTTTGTGCCCCCTTTTAGAGCTGGGACCAAAATCCTCGGGGGACTCTCTCCTTCACTTGTCTCTGCCATAGTGCCCAATACCTAACTTCCAGAGTCATAGATTCATGTAACTCAAATGGTAGACCTGCTGGGGAGATGCCCAGAGCTTTAATCTGCTTCCCTAGGATTTTTGCCTTCTCAAAGGCGGCTTGGTGCTGTGATCTCCACTCCCACATGTACCTTCTCTTTCCCAGGCAGAGAGGGGATGGAGGCACCCTGCCAGGTGGGGAATAAAAGTCCTCCAAACCCCAAATCCCTGCAAAGGCTTGCATCATTTTCATGTTCTTAGGGGTTTGGATAGGCTTGTATCTTATCAGTCACAGCTTCTGGGACAACATGCATCTTACCTGACCAAATGATTCTCCAAAACTTTGTGGTGACGCCCGGACCTTCAGTTTCCTACATTTTTACCACTTATCTCTCCCTCACAGATATTCCAGCAAAGCCTGCAGAGTGTCCTGCAGCAGAGGCAAGTCTTCATATGTTAACACTGTATCATCACTAATAGGCCTATTTTACTGATGTGGGGAAGAAAAACAAGGACAGATCTCAGGTTACCATCCCATGATATACTAGGATGCTGTGCAGGTAGCCTTGCAGGAGTACTTGAAAGGTCCATTGTTGTCCCTCCCATTTGAAGACAAATTGATTTTATCAGAAATCTGTACTTGTCAGAGTCCTTTCCATGAATCTTCTTGAAGATGAAGTACTTTTTCAGGAACATTTATATTGATGACATATATTTATATAAAATAACCTAAAGAAAGTTTAGCATCATTTCTTATTTGATAATGTTTCCCATGTAACTTAACCTATCGAATAAGCCTAATTAGTTTAATATCTCTCTTTTATAAGGAGAGAAAACACATCTTTTGTGATGTTCCAGGGGCCCTCTGGAAAACCCCAAAGTTAGTTCAAAGTCAACAAGACTTCATTTAGAATTTGATTTTGGAGATTTTTAAAATTTTGTCCAAAATTTATAGCTGATTCACTTTGTTATAAAGCAGAAACTAATACACCATTGTAAAGCAATTATACTCCAATAAAGATGTTAAAAAAAAAATCAAAAGTTTAAAACGCTTGATTAATTAGGGTTATAGGTCACTGTGAAACAATACTTAGTTATCCATTTAACTAAAGTGACAACTAAAGACTTCAAAGGCAAATGCAGAGTTATATAGTTGTAAAAAAAAAAAACTTAGCTCTTTTAATAGAGAAGATTCAGTTTTCTCAAGACCTGATAAAGATGATATTAAGCACAGGAAATTATTTTTATAAAACACAGAATCTTTGTTTTCTAGGCAGATTACTTAAAAGGTAAAGAAAAATCTTTCATAATCTTATCAAGAACAGACCAATAGTCCAAAAACCCTTTTTCCTTTTAGCAGATGAAAGAAAACTGAGTTTCAGTTTTATATAAGTACATTATTGATATTAAAGATCATTTTTTTCTTTAAGCCAATTAAATAGGGCTCTTTTATAAAGTAACTTTGGTGATACTTTCCACAGGTAGAAACACATCACAAATACATAACATATATACACATACATACCTAAACAGATGGACCCAAACAGAGACCCCATAGCTTTCATTCCAAAACTTTAGCCATGAATTAGGTTCTCATTCACATGGCTAAAGCTTTTTACCAATATTTGTGAGGAAGACTTTTAAGATTTACATTTGCCCTTGATGAATACTGTCAAGGAGGCTGTGGAGCTTCTATAACAGCTTGCATTTTAAAAAGCCTCTTTCTCCCCCTTTTTTTCTTCAGTCTTTGTGGGCAGTGACTTAGTTATCTCTTGGGTGTTTACATTTCAAAGACATGACAAGATTTACAATTTCAAGGGACAGAGGAAGAATGCAAGTTTGCTCCTAGGAGTTTTGGGTGGATATTTATCTACTCTCAGAATTCTAGGGTAACTGCTATTGAAAATTTTCCTTTGTATTAGGGGTTGGATGACATGGGGCACTCTGTTTCATTGTCAATTACCCTAACATCCTCCCCTTCATTATCCTCACTTTCCCAGGGATTCTACCTCTAGTGTCCTAACCAGGCTTTGTCACAAGTGCTCAGATCTCAATCTGCAGCAGCTTGTGCCCTCCTAGCTTTGCAAAATGGCATACTAAGGTCTCCAATTTTCTATTCTGTTCTCCCACCTGATCTGCCAGCCCCAAAGCTAGCAAAGTAGTGGACAACTGCAAGTTTTGTTTTTTTTTTTCTAATTTCTGCTCTTCTTCCAACTCTCCAACCTGAGCTTTAGCCTGCAGTCGGGCATTGGTGGCCACTGACCTGCCCACGGTAAAGGCCATTTACTGGGGCAGCCATTCTTTTCTCTTCTTTGCCACAGTGTGCTATGCATAGTTTTCCAAACAAACACATTAAAGCAGTGGCATTCTGGGGGCTGCCCATACTCGTGCAGTGGTCCACAATCATCTCACATCTAGGCCAACTCTCCCCACATAGAAGTTTCTGGCCAACATGGGATTTCCCTCGCAGATGCCTCTTTCCTAAAGCCCATTTCTTTAGTGTCCTGGCTGGCTCACCAATTTTTGCTTTGTAAATTAGTCTTTGTATACAGAGGGCAAGGAGAGACCAAAGAAAGAGGCATATCGCTCCAGATTGGTAGGTGGCAGGTTTAATAAGCAAAAGAACTTATTTATAAGGCTTGTCTTAGGTGGCCGTAAAATGAGTAGATCTCTGAACCCACCCACCAGAATCTTAAAGTTTATGTAGAGGCCTTAATGGAGTTCAGTCTCATATTCAGTCCAGATGGTCTCAACAACACCTTACTCTCTCAAGGGTGCATCCTTGGAACAGCTGCCACTGTGGGAACAGTAGGCCTAGTATATCTTCCAAGGTCAGGGGAAGGGGTAAGGAGCCTCCAGTTGCCCCGGTCCAGCTTGAGGGTCAACTGGTGGTGATGTCCTCTTGATGACCTCCTCCAATACCTTGTCCACATGTATGTGACGTGTGTGTGTGTCCAGGGGTTTACTTCTGTGCGTCCACACTCAGTAGTCCTGGTTGAGTCAGGGCCAAATGACCTTGGGCAAGTTACTATGACTTCTCTGAGCTTCAGTTTCCTGCTCTGTAAAATGAGGATCATAAAAGCACCTACTTTAGAGCTCGTTGCAAGGAATACATGAAATAAGGCAGTAAACACTTAACATAGTGGTTAGGGCTGAATAAACATTAGCTGTTATTATTATTATCAACCAACATATATGCATATAGTCGGCTTTATTGGGAGAAAGGAGAAAAGCATGTGCTATTTATTACCCAGTACTAAATCTGTCTGTTTTAGTACTTTGATCTGACTTTTGATCCTCCTGTTTCAGTGTAATTTTTAATTGGTCTGAAACACATAGCATTAATGTATATTCTAAGCAGCCTCTACAAGGCCTGGGCTCCCTGAAATTAAAGCAGCCTTCAGAAACCAGCTTGGGAGTCACAGACAGGATGACACCAGTAGCCCTTATATTTTAGTCAAACATTTCCGGAGTTCTCTGTCTGAACAGCTTCACAGAAATATACACATTCATAAGACCCCCTCACTCCTTAAACTCACTGAGAATCATCTTATTGAGACAGATTTCTTACATGGCACCAGGGAAAATGTGAAAGATGCTGAGGAGTCAGGAGGAGATGTGTACTGGCCCATTTCCTTTGCTCTTTGCACGGAGGTAAACACACACTGTGGACCCTCACTTTGCAAGGAGTGTGAAGAGCTGCATGCTTTGCACTTCCCAGGTGGCAGGAAGATGTGTTTTGAAGGACTTGCTGTGTCTCCCACATCTTTACTCTGTGAGGTGGTATAAGGCTGACTAGCCCAGGCCTTGGTACATGCTAGGCCCTGAATAATATCTGTTGAATGAGTGGATGGAATGAATGAGCTGACCACGCTTAAAATTCCAGGGAGAAGTGATTAATGGGACCTACGGGTCATTCCATTCATGCACTCATTGATGAGTTATCATTGAACACCTACTCTAGGACACCTGCCAACACTGTCCCCGAGAGCTGCGGGGGCACAGGAGAAGCACGGGCTGTCCCCAACCTATAAATGGATTGTTTGCCTTCCAGAAATTCACCTGAAAGTTGATTGTTTGATTTAAAAACCCCTTTTCCACCTGCTGTTCAGTCTTTAGGCCAATCCAGAGATTCACGTCACCTATGCGGTGAGGGATAGTATCACTATTACTGTAGAACTTTATCGCCACATGAAGTTGTGTTTATCTCATGTACCTTCCCAAAGACAAACAAACAAACAAAGCCCTTATTCCCATATGCCTGTCTAGCTACTGCCCTTCACCAGCCTCCTTTTCACAGCCACACTTCTCCCAAAAGTGAATGAAGTGGCAATCACTTCCCTGTCCCCGAATCCGATGGGCGTCTTTCCTGTGATGTTCATCTTCCCCAGCAGTGTTTGGCTGTCCATTTCTCCTTCCATCTTTAACCACCAAGATCCCCTGGCTTTCCTGACCCTGTGTCCTCTGGTCCTGCCTGTCTGGTTGCCCTTTCTTAGCCTTCTCGGTCTGCTCTTCTTTCTGTGCTCACCCCTTGAATATTGGTGAACCCAAGGACTTAATCCTGGACTTTGTTCTTGATCTCATCTCACTCTGCTTTCTCCTACCAGGTAATCTGAATTTCATTTACCATCAATGTTTCTATAACCTCTAAATCCCTCTTCTGAGGACCAGTTCTCTACACCCAACTCTCCTACAGACACCTCAAATCCTGACCAATCCTGAGCCCTTATCTTCCACCCACCCCCCACAAAACATTTCCTCGTCCAATGCTACTCATCTCCATGAATCCATGTTCTAGCTGTTGAAGATTTCTGAGAGTGATCCTTGATTCTGCCTCTCCCTCACACTCACCTCTCATCTAATCAATTACTAAGTTCTACAGATAGAGCCTCCTAAGTATTTTTCAAATCTATCAGTGTGACTCCATCCCCTCTGCACCCATCCTGACCTAACCACCACTCTCTCTTGCCTGCACCACTGCAAGGAAAGGATGAGGCCAGAGGATGACTCTTCCTCTTCAGGGCAGCCTTCCCAGAATTCCAGACCCCCAGACCTTCAATCATCTGTTTTGCCACCCATTTTACCACATTCTTCTTCATAACAGTACGTGTTTTCCACACTAGGACATAAGCTCCATACAGACAGGGGTGATGTCTTATCCCCTTTTTCGATAACCCTCACAGCATATAGGACCTGGTATATAATGAATGTTGGGTGAATGAGTGAGTGAATAAATACAATGAATATGTGTCTGAGTTTTGCTTGGGAATCACAGAAGCCAACTCTCCCTACTGTAGCCTTGGCTTCTCAAAGGACAAGTTAGCTCCGGGAGTGGGGTGTTGGGGGCAGATGCATAGAGTACAAGATTCTTGGGATTATCAGCAGGGATGGAGATTTGGGGAAAGAATGGAGTACAGTATGAAGACTTGCGGGTTTATAAAGCAGACTGAGAACTTTGGAAGGAGGTTTCAAGGAGCCTAGAAGGGAACTGAGAGGCACTCCCATGGAGCGGAAGGAGCTGTGGGGCAAGGAGTGAGGTCCTCAAGTGGGATCTGTCTTTCCATCCTCTCCTGCCCTTCTCTGCTACTTCTTGGCTGCCCAGAGGTGGGAATGATGAGAAATGGAGATGAGACAGGTGGGGAAATGTTGTGTTCTTGCAACGATCTAGTGCAGCTTCTTGTTGGGCCCCATTGGAGCTCCTACATCTATCGAAAGGACTAATGGGAGCCCCTGCTGGGAGCCTGGAGTGGGGACCTCAGGAACAGCAGAGGGTTCTGGACAATAGCTGGGGACAGGTGACAGGTGGCCTTTTGTTGCTTTCTCATAACACTGGCCAGCCCATTCTGCTGCTTCACACCTGTGCCCTGACAGTGGGGAGAAGTAGGAGGAGGCTACCCTGAGGCACTCACTGTGTATGTGTGTGCATCTTAATATGCTCGGGCTGCTATAACAAAACTTCCATAGACTGGGTGGCTGAAACAACAGAGATTTATTGCTAAGCTGGGAAGTCTGAGATGAAGGTGGCAGTGTTGTAGGGGTCTAGTGAGGGCTTTCTTCTTGGTTTGCAGATGGCCATCTTCTTGCTGTATCCTCACATGGCAGAGAGAGTGAGATCATCTCTCTCATGTCTCTTCTTATAAAGGCACTAATCCCGTTCATGAGGGCTCCACCCTCATGACCTAATTACCTCCCATAGGCCCCACCTCCAAATATCATCACATTGGAGACTAGGCTTCAACATATGAATTTTGGGGGGCAAGTTCATTCCATAGCACTGCTTATCCTAGCAAGGGCTGGTGTTAGCAAATCTATTTCCTTCCTCCTTTGAACCTACTATGCTTATACTTCCATTTTGCTTGTCTCCACCTTCTGCTATGGATTTTATAGTCACTTAGGTGTTCAACCTAAGGTGAACACAAGGTGTCCCCTTGTCTATTGTAAGCTCTTTGGGTCTTACTCATTGCTGGGCCTCCTGCCATATTTAACGCAGCACCTTGGGTGCTCAGAGCTCAGAGAGTTGAGCCGAGTTTGAATTTGCACTGATTCTCCTTTGCTCAAGCCCTTCATGACCAGTTGTACACATCTGTAAGGGACCAGCCAGGGCTGGGGCTACAGTCTGTGGATGTGCGACAAACAGATACTAAACTGGCACCAGACCCACTGAACCTGAGGCTTGCTAAATTAGTGTTGAACTGGAACTATTTTTTAGTCTACTAAAATGGCTCTTATGGTTTTTCATACTCAAAAATTAACTTGATGTTGGTGATAGCTTTGTTTGTGTGGGGTAAAGACTAGTTTATTTATAAACTCAACAAAAAATTGCCCTGTGTGCCAGCCATTGTTCTAGGCATTGTGAATAAAGTTATGAACAAGACAGGCTGCCCTCATGGAACAGTCTAGTGTGGGAAACAGACAACAAACAAGTAAACAAGTGCATAATTGATGTATTTTCAAGAAATGATGATAAGTGCCATGAAGAAACTAAAGCAAATAAGGAGAGAACCATGTCGGATGGAGAGGGAAGGCTCATGTAAGGAGGTGACCTTGAGTAGATTCCTGAATGATGAGGCGGAGACAGATGTGAGAATGTCTGGGGAGGGCCTCTCCAGTCAGAGGCAACAGCACACGCTAAGGCCCTGAGGTGGGAACAGACAGGGAGGGTATCAGGAACAACAAAGGGACAGATGCCACTGGAGTAGAGTGAACAAGGGAGCCATGGTGGGGTGTGGGGTCAGAAGGGCACAGAGGCCAGATCATGTAGGCCCTTAGAGGTCATTGTAAGGAGTTTGGGTTTTATTGTAGGAGCAATGGGAGGGTTGAGCAAAGAAGTGACATGATCTAATTTACATTTCAAAAAGATCTTTTTGGCTACTAGGTGAATATAGATTGGGAGCAGGGGTGGGGTGGAAGAGGGGAGCCGGGTCAGGAAGAGACTGCCATTGTTCCTATGAGAGCTGGTAGAGGCTGGGACTGGCCCAAGGTGTTTCCGTGTTTCTGCAGCAGGTTCTCTTTCCCCATGGCTGCCCGCTAGGCTGTGTGCCTGCCTCTGGTCTTCCACTGCCTCTGATTCAGGCTGTTTCTTTCGACTCCTTTGCTTCCCATTGTCTAAGTGCAGCCTGCAGCACATTCTGTTGTTCAGCTGTTGGTCTCTCCCACCAGCCTGGGGATGCCTGAAGCATGGTCACAGTACTCATCTAATGCGTCCTGGCGCCTCCAGTGCCTGCCACAGTGTTTGACACCTCATGGTAGGCTTTCACTGCACGTTTGTTGAATGAATAAATGGTGAGTTTGCTGAGCACTTACTGTGTAATGTACTGATAGAACAATTGTATGGAGAGAGACCCACAAAGACACGTACAGACAAACACAGACATCCACATGCACAATAGTGACTCAGGAAAGATGAGGAAATCATTCTTCAGGAGCACGGGGAAGTATGTTACTTAGGAGTCATTATTATTGGCACACAAAATGATCAGATTCCACAGAACACATGTTTCTAGGCATAGGAATTAGTGGAGGAAGAGGATTTTAAAAATTTGCAAACACCTAGAAATAGATTGGAGAGGGAAAAGGAAGATACATTGGTTAAATTTTCAAGGAAGTTTAATCGCTGCTTTTAACAAATTATATGGAATATTTGAGCTGAAAAGAACTGTAGGGGTTGTGCAGTTCAAACACCCCTTCTTACAAATCATAGTTATTATTTATGGAGTGTTACTATGCGCCAGACGCTATTTTAAGAACTTCACACATATTAACTCATTTAATACTCATAACAGTCCTATGAAGTCGATACGATTATTATTTCCATTTTATAGATGATGAAACTGAGCCCATTGAGATTAAATAGTTCACCCAAAGTTCTACAGCTTAATAGGCAGGTCTAGAGCCCAAGTCTCTTGTTCCTTAATCTAATACTATTTTCAGTAAGAAACTGTCACTCGAGCCCTTACTGGAAGCAAAAGTTATGTTATTATTTTGTATTTTTTTCACAATATTAATTTGCTAAATCAAACTTCTGGTAAACCTTGGCACAATCCAGCTAATATTAATCTTAGACAGACTTTGGACAAACCCATCTGTGTGTACTTGCATTCAGACCACCCCCTTACCTGGGCAGTCTGGAGGGCTATATTGGAATATTGTTGACTTAAAATATTATGTTAATTTCAGGTGTACAACGTAGTGATTTAACATTTAGATACATTATGAAAATGATCACCATGATAAGCCTAGTAACCATTTGTCCCCGTACAAAGTTATTACAATATTATTGACGTATTCCTTATGGTGTATATTACATCCCTGTGACTTATTTATCTTATACTGGTAGTTTGTACCTCTTAATACCCTTCACCTATTTCACCCAACCCCCCCCTCCCCTCTGGCAACCACCCAGTTTTTCTCTGCTTCAATGACTCTGTTGTCATTTTGTTTTATTTGTTTTTTTTTTTAGATTTCACATATGAGATCATACACTGTTTGTCTTCCTCTGTCTGACTTATTTCATTTAGCATAATACCCTCTAGATCCATCCAAGTTGTTGCACATGGCAAGATTTCATTTTTTATGGCAGAGTAATATTCCATTGTAGACATGTACCACATCTTCTTTATCCATTCATCTATCCATGGACACTTAGGTTGCTTCCATATCTTGGTTATTGTAAAAAATGCTGTAGTGAACATAGGGGTGCATATATCTTTTCAAATTAGTGTTTTTGTTTTGTTCTGTTAAATACTCAGAAGTGAAATTGCTAGATAGTATGGTAGTTTTATTTTTAATTTTTTGAGGAACCTCCATACTGTTTTCCATAGTGGCTGCACCAATTTACAATCCCACCAATAGTGCACAAGGGTTTCCTTTCTCCACATCCTCACCAACCCTTGTTATTTGTTTTCTTTTTGATGAGAGCCATTCTGACAAGTGTGAGGTGATATCTCATTGTGGTTTTGATTTGCATTTCCCTGATGATGAGTGATGTTGAGAATCTTTTCATGTGTCTGTTGATCATCTGTATGTCTTCTTTGGAAACTGTCTATTCAGATCCTCTGCCCATTTTAATTAGATTGCCTTTTCTTGATATTGAGTTGTCTGAATTCTTTATATATTTTGCATATTAATAACCCCTTATCAGATATATCATTTGCAAATATCTTCTTCCCATTCAGTAGGCTGCCTTTTTGTTTTGTTGATGATTTCCTTCACTGTGCAAAAGCTTTTAGCTTGATGTAGTCCTATTTGTTTATTTTGGCCTTTGTTGCCCATGACTGAGGAGACATCCAAAAAAATATTGCTAAGACTGATTTCAAGGAGCGTACTGTCTTTGTTTTCTTCTAGGAGTTTGATGGTTTCAGGTCTTACATTTATGTCTTTAATCCATTTTGAATTTATTTTTTACATGGTGTGAGAAAGTAGTCCACAACCACATGATTCTTTGCATGTAGTTGTCCAGTTTTCCCAACACCATTTATTGAAGAGGGTGTCTTTTCCCCATTGTGTATTCTTGGCTCCTTTGTCATGAATTAATTGACCATATGAGCATGGGTTTATGTCTGGGCTCTTTATTCTGTTCCATTGATCTATGTGTTTGTTTTTGTGCCAGTACCATACTGTGTTTTGATTACTGTAGCTTTGTAGTGTAGTTTGAAATCAAGGAGCATTATACCCCCAGCTTTGTTCTTCTTTCACAAGACTGTGCTGGCTGATTGGAGTCTTTTGTGGTTCCATACAAATTTTAGGATTATTTGTTCTAGTTCTGTAAAAAATGCCATTGGTATTTTGATAGGGATTGCATTGAATCTGTAGATTGCCTTTGGTAGTATGGACATTTTTATAATATTAATTCTTCCAATCCATGACCATGGTGTATTTTTCCAGTTGTTTGTGTCATATTCAATATCTTTCATCAGTGTCATAATTTTCAGAGTACAGGTCTTTTACCTCCTTGGTTAGATTTATCCTTAGGTATTTTATTCTTTTTGGTGCAATTGTAAATGGAATTGTTTTCTTATTTCTCTTTCTGGTAGTTCATTATTAGTGTATAGAAACACAATAGATTTCTGTCTGTTAATTTTGTATCCTATAAATTTACTGAGTTTATTTATTAGTTTTACTAGTTTTTTTTGCAGCGTCTTTAGGGTTTTCTCCATATAATGTCATGTCTTCTGCAAACAGAGATAGTGTCATTTCCTTTCCAATTTGGATTTCTTTTATTTCTTTTTCTCATCTGATTGCTGTGGCTAGGACTTTTAATGTTATGTTGAATAAAAGTGGTGAGAGTGGGCATACCTATCTTTTTCCTCATCTTAGAGGAAATGTTTTCAACCTTTCACCATTGAGTATGATGTTGGCTGTAGGTTTGTCATATTGGCCTTTATTATGTAGAAGTATGTTCCCTTTATACCTACTATATTGAGAGTGTTGATCATAAATAGATGTTAAATTTTGTCAAAAGCTTTTTGTGCATTTATTGAGATGACTGTATGATTTTTATTCTTTAATTTGTTAATGTGGTATGTCACATGGATTGATTTGTAGAGACTGAACCATCCTTGCATCCCTGGGATAAATCCCACTTGATCATGGTGTGTGATCCTTTTAGTATATTGTTGAATTTGGTTTGCTAATATTTTATTTTGTTGAGGATTTTTGCATCTATATTCATCAGTGTTATTGGCCTGTAATTTTCTTTTTTGTAGTGTCTTTGTCTGGTTTTGGTATCAAGGTGACACTTGTCTAATAGAATGAGTTCAGAAGCATTGCTTCCTCTGCAACTTTTTGGAATACTTTGAGAAGGATAGGTGTTAACTCTTCTCTAAATGTTTGGTAGAATTTATCTGTGAATCCATCTGGTCCTGGACTTTTGTTTGTTGGGAGTTTTTGATTACTGATTCAATTTCATTACTGTTAATTGGTCTGTTCATGTTTCTTATTTCTCCCTGATTCAGTCTTGGAAGACTGTATGTTTCTAGGAATTTATTCTAGGTTGTCCAATTTGTTGATGTATAGTTGTTTGTAGTAGTCTCTTACAATCTTTTGTTTCTGTGGTGTTGGTTGTAACTTCTGTTTCATTTCTGATTTTATTGATTTGGGCCCTCTCTCTTTTTTATTGATGAGTCTGGCTAAAGGTTTATCAATTTTGTTTATCTTTTCAAAGAACCAGCTCTTAGTTTCATTCATCTTTTCTACTGTTTTTTTTAGTCTCTATTTCATTTATTTCCACTCTGATCTTATTATTTCTTTCTTCTACTGACTTTGAGTTTGTTTGTTCTTCTTTTTCTAGTTCCCTTAAATGTAAGGTTAGGTTGTTTATTTGATATTTTTCTTGTTTCCTGAGGTAGGCCTATATTGATGTAAACTTCCCTCTTAGAACTGCTTTTGCTACATTCCATAGATTTTGGAACATTTTATTTCCATTTTTATTGTCTCAAGGTATTTTTTATTTCCTCTTTGATTTCTTCAGTGATCCATTGGTTGTTTAGTATCATGTTTAAACTCCACAAATGTGTGTTTCTTCTAATTTTTTTCTCAGAGTTGATTTCTATCCTCATACCTTTTTGTTTGGAAAAGATGCTTGATATGATTTCAATCTTCTTAAATTTATTGAGACATTTTTGTGGCCTATCATGTGATCTTTCTTGGAGGATGTTACATGTGCACTTGAAAATAATGTGTATTCTGCAGTTTTCGGATGGAATGTTTGTATATATTTATTAAGTCCACCTAACCTAATGTATCATTTAAGGCCTATGTAACCTTATTGATTTTCTTTCTGCATGATCTGTCCATTGAGGTAAGTGAGGTGTTAACATCCCCTGCTATTATTGTATAACTGTTAATTTCTACTTTTATGTTTGTTAATATTCAATTTATGTATTTAGGTGCTCCTATGCTGGGTGCATAAATATTTACAAATGTAATATCTTGTTGGATTGATCCCTTTATCATTATGTAAAATGCTTTTTTTTCTTGTTACAGTCTTTGTTTTAAAGTCTATTTTGTCTGATATAAGTATTGCTATTCCAGCTCTTTTTTTGTTTTCATTTGCATGGAATATCTTGTCCATCACCTCACTTTCACTGTGTGTGTGTGTATCTTTAGATCTGAAGTGAGTCTCTTGTAGGTATCAGATATATGGGTCTTGATTTTTTAATCCATTCAGCTGCCCTTTGTCTTTTGATTGGAGCATTTAGTCCATTTACATATAAAGCAATTATTGATAGGTATGTACTTATTGCCATTTTGTTAATTGCTTTCTTTTCTTTTTTGGTAATTCTTCTCTGTTCCTTTTTTCCTCTCTTTCTTTCTTCCCTTATAATTTTATGACTCTTCTCAGTGTTATGTTTAGATTCCTTTCTCTTTATTTTTTGTGTGTCTATTTTAGGTTTTTGGTTTTTCATTACTGTGAGGTTCATATATATAACAATTCGATGGTCGTTTAAGTTGGAGTGCATTCTAACTACCCTGCATTTTACTCCTACATCCCATGTTTAATATTTTTGACATCATATTTTACATCCCATTGTTTTGTATATCCCTTAACTACTTATTGTAGATATAGATGATTTTACTACTTTTGTCTTTTAACCTTCCCACTAGCTTTATAAGTGGTGATTCACTACCTTTATTTTGTGTTTGCTTTTACCGGTGAGATTATTTATCATAATTTTCTTATTTCTGGTTGTGCCCCCTTTTTTTTTCCACTTAGAGAAGTCCCTTTAACATTTCTTGTAAGGCTGGTTTGGTGTGATGAATGCTTTTAGCTTTGCTTATCTATAAAACTCCTTATCTCTCTTAAATCCAAATGAACGCCTTGCCTGGTAGAGTATTCTTAGTTGTAGGTTTTTCCCTTACATCACTTTGAACATATTGTGCCACTCCCTTCTGGCTTGCCAAGTTTCTGCTGAAAAGACAGCTGATAGTCTTATGGGAGTTTCCTTGTATGTAGCTAGTTGCTTTTCTCTTGTTGCCTTTAAGATTCTATCTTTATCTTTAATTTTTGCCATTTTAATTACAATGTTTCTTGGTGTAGACCTTTTGGGGTTCATCTTGTTTGGGACTCTCTGTGCTTCCTGTACCTGGATGTCTGTTTCCTTTCCCAGGTTTGGAAGTTTTCTGCTATTATTTCTTTAAATAGGTTTTCTGTCCCTCCCTCTCTCTCTCTTCTTCTTCTTCTGGGACCCCTATAATGTGAATGTTAGTATGCTTGATGTTGTCCCAGAGGTCTCTTAAGCTACCCTCATTTTTTTTTAATTCTTTTTTTCTTTTTTTCTGTTCAGCTTGTGGGATTTCAACTAATCTGTCTTCCAGATCAATGATTTCTAATCATTGTGTTTAGAAAACACAAAGAAAACCTTTGTGTTTTCTAATCTACTTTTGGTTCCTTCTAATGTATTTTTCATTTCAGTTATTGTATTCTTCAGATCTGATTGGCTATTTTTCTTAAATATTTTCTAACTCTTTGTTGAAATTCTCACTGTCTTCATCCATTCTTCTCCCAAGTTCAGTGAGCATCTTTATAATCATTACCTTGAACTCTTTACTGGATAGATTGCTTATCTCCACTTCATTTAATTCTTTTTCTGAGGTTTTGTCTTATTCCTTCATTTGGAACATACTCTTTTGTCTCCTCATTTTGCCTAATTCTCTGTGTGTATTTCTATGTATTCCTATGTCTCCCAATCTTGGAGATGTTGCCTTATGTAGGAGATGTCTTATGGGGCCTATCACATGCTCCCTTCTGGCCACCAGATCTAGATGCTCCAGGGGTATTGCCCTATGTAGGCTGCATGCACGCTTCTGTTGTGGCAGGCTGACTGCCGTGGGCACGCTGATAGGTGGGAGTGGCCCCGACCTGGCTGGCTGTGTGGCCAGGTTGTGCATGACTGCTCAGGCCCACTAGTAGGTAGGACAAACCCCCAGAGCTAATAGGCTAGAGGGAGGATTCCAAAATGGTGCTTGCCAGTGCTGGCACCAATGTGGTAGAACAAGATCCCCAAAATAGCTGCTGCCAGTGTCTCCATCCTCAGGGGGAATCCCAGTTACCTCCTGCCTTTCTAGGAGACTCTCTAAGATCAGCAAGTGGGTCTGACCCAGGTGTCTTTCAAATTACTGACTCTATTCTGGAACTTGGAATATGTGAGGTTTTGCACATGCCCTTTAAGAGTGGAGTTTCTGTTTCCTATAGCCCTCTGGCTTTTCTGAACGCACGCCTGGCTTACTTTCAAAGCCAGATGTTCTAGGGACTTGTCTTCCCAGTGCAGGACTCCTGGGCTGGGAAGACTGATATGGGGCTTGGATCTCTTGCTCCTTGGGGACAAGCTTTTTGGTTGTGATATTCTTCTTGTTTGTGGGTTTCCAACCTGAGGGTGTGGGTCCTGGGTCCTGACTATATCATGTCTCTGCTCCTCCTACCCATCTTGTTATGGCTCCTTCTTTATATCTTTGGTTGTGGAAAATCTTTTCTGCTAGTCGTCAGGTTGTTCTCACAGAGAGTTGCTCTTTAAGGAGTTGCAATTTTGGCACGCCCATGGGAGGAGGTGAGCTCAGGGTCTTTCTACTCCGCCATCTTGATGCCACTCCCTCAGTTAATATTAATTGATGGTGATGGTGACAGTTTGCTCTCCTTCCCCAGATGCCAATACTTGTTCTCTCATTCAATTTACCCGTTTTTGCTTGTTTTGAGTAAATTTCCTCTAACTTGCTGAAAGTAACAGGTAATTAACACCACTTAATAGCTGTTAAGTAGGATAATCATCTGTTTTTATCCTGGTATGGTGATGCTCAAGACCGAGGCTGTTGCTCAGTTTGCTCTAATAAGGGAAGATCTGTGGGGCAATGAGAGAAACTCCCTTTGCTGAAAACAGCAGGTGCCTGTTACATAAATGATGTGGCAACAGAAGCCTTACATGGAAAACACCACTCTAGGAGGGCAGGGAGTTAGGAAGGTGTGGCCCTGGGGTTTTGGGACCCTTTGTTCCCTACAAGAGTTGGGCTCCTTCCCTTCAAGTTGGGCTGGGAGGGTGGTGTGGGTGGGATGGGCTGGAGAGGGGAGGGCAGGGCTGGCAGCTGTGCCTAAATTCACTGGTGAACTCTCTGCATGTGAGTCCAATGTCGAGACTAATTATCATCCACTGTGCATAGAGCTTTCCACTTGGGCAGGAGATGACTTGTTTCTGGCCTTGGCCTCCTTCGTGTCACTGTGGTCTTCCCTGGTCAGGTGAAATCGTCATGACTGTTCTCTGGAAATCTTACAGGCTTAAGAATCTTACAGGCTTAAAAATCCCTTAAGAAGGGATTTTTGATCTCAAGATCATTTCTGTGGAAGATTTGGAAGCAGTGCTTTTCTAGGACACGAGGAAAAAAGTGACTATCTCAAACACCTCCATGAAGGATGATGCCGAGTGTCCTTGGGGAGGCCCCCAGCTTGGGTATTCTGCTTTCCCCCATACAGCTTATCCTCTAAATCTCAACTCAGAGGTCATTCTCCTCCAAGGAACCCTCCTTCATTTCCTCATTCAGAGGGGATGGTTTCTTCTTTCCTTTCTCCCTGCCTCGTGTTGCTTGAATCTACCTCTGTACGTCGGCTCCCATTTTGTTGTGCTGTAGAAGCCGTGGTTTCCGTGCTCATTTACATGGCAGTCTCCCCCAGCTAGGCTGCTTTGCATTCACTGCCTAGTAAGGGCTTGTAATAAATATTTGCTGACTGAGTGCATAAGTGGGGCTCTTCGGCACTGGAAAGCTTGTTAATCACTTGTCCCTCTGCCCTTCTCATCCTAGAACTTTCCCTTCTGTTAGTCTTTCTCCTCTCAAACAATCTGAACTTTTGCCTAATCACTTCCTGTATTCTGAACATGACAATTCCTACTTCCCTCATCCCTGGCTTAGAGAAAGGAAGAAAGGAGTGGGTAGCTACAAGTGTTAACTTAGGATGTCTTTGAACTGCCAGCTAGTTGTAGGAGAATTTTGTCCCTTTAAAAATATGGCATTGCTTGAGAGAGTGCTTTTATTCTCACCTCCTCCCTGAGTGGGCTCTTAGTTCAGTAATTTTACAAGTATGTGAGGAAACTGGCAGAGAGGCTTTTGAAATTCAAGTGTGTCTTGAAGCTGCATGAAAATGGTGATAAAGGCAGACTGGGAGGTATGGGCAGGGCAGGGCAGGGCTGGAACCCCAAAGATTTGGTCCTAAAATGAACCAGTCACCTTCCAGGTTTAGAAAGTCCACTGAGACACAAGGAAGGCCGGAGACAGGCAGAAGGAGCTTGTGACAGGGAAGGGCAGAGGTGACCTGCCGAGGACAGGCAGAAGATGGCGGAAACTAGAGGCTGCGAGGCTCTGGAGGTGGAAGGATGCTGGAGAGATGACCTCCATCCCTGGAAGATGCCAAGGCCAACCCTTCAAGATCAGAGACCATGGCCATGGGTTCTAAGGGAGCTTCATGGGTGTTCTTCCACATGGTGGTGGCTTGGAGAGCCAGGAGCCAGACACTACTGCCCTTATCTGCCTATGCTACCTGCCCAGACTCAAGTCCGTGAGCTGTAGTTAGTGAGCATTGCTCTGTGAGTGCAGGACTGTCTCAGCCCTGCTGGGGCACTGGGACCCTGTGTCTTCAGAATGGAAGCCTCTGCCCTATGTGTTTGGTCTATGAATCTCAGCTCAAATATTTAACAAAATCATCTGGGATGCTTCTGAAAAATGCCTATTCCTGGCTAGAGAGTTTATCTTAGCAGATGGGTATAGCACCCAGAAATCTGCATTTTAAACCAAGTGTCCCAGGCAGTTCTGCTACAGGTGGCTGGAGGATCCTATTTTGGGATTCAGTGCTGAGCAGTCATTTCTCAAACTTTAATGTGCATATAAATCACCTGGGGATCTTGTTAAAACCCACCAGGTTCTGATTCAGCGGTCTGGGATGGAGCCTAAATTCTGTATTTCCAACAAGCTCCTGGGTGACGCTGGCGATGCCGGTCCTGGGACCACACCTGGAGGCACAAGGTTCTCAGTGCTTCACCTGGGAACTGGTTAGAAAGGCAGATTCTTAGGCCCCACCTACTGACCTACTGAATCTGAAACTGGGTGTAGACCCTTGTAGACCCTGAGACCCTTGTGAATTTGACTGGAGGGGGCCGCTTCCCCATGATGTTGTGCGTGCACACTTTTCCTTCCGTGTCCCCGGCACACAGCACAGCTGGTGGTGAGGGCCCACGGCAGATGGCAGGGGGACTAGGGGTGCTGGAGCCCATGGGGGTCGGTCGGATGGAAGCTGGTCCCCGAGGAGCAGTTAGGGCAGGAAGGATGAGGCAGCTCCTGGGAGTCTGGGCAGGGAGCCGGGGAGCCAGAGCCGCCCGCGGTGGCTGGGCCGGTGTCTGCAGCACGTCATTGCACAGCCAAGTCCCAGCAGGGGCCTCTGGGCCGAGCTGTGAACTGGGCCCTCCTCACTCGAGGTGGCCAGGAGCAGTGGGCAGCAGGCGTATGGGCTCGCCCCGCCTTCTCTCCCTGGGCCTTTTCCTCTCTCTGTTGCCTTCTCCGCATGCAGGGTGAGCCCCTGTGGGTGTCAAGAAAGCCGCAGAAGCTTCCTCAGCGCGGATTAAACGTGCCCAGGGAGGATGGGTGGAGAGAGGGGGAAGAAGCCAGAGGGCCCCATGGGGTTGGACAGTGGGAGGCCTGCCGAGGAAGCCCCCTGGGGCTGGAAGCAGCACTCCGTGGCTCCCTGCCCCACCTCTGTGCCCTCACCGAACTCCTGGCCTCTGCAGGCCGGAAGGAAAATGCTCCTGTTTCCACGTCCTGGGTCCCTCAGGCAGGATCTCCTTCCCTTGCTATCGCCCCCTCTTGCCCCTGTGTTTCTGGGTAACAGGCCCGTGGGGAACATGATCGGTGACTGATTTCCCCTGAGGCCTGGCTCAGTCTCCTGGGATCAGCCATGAGGCTCTGATCCTGACCGAGACAAGGTCGAAGCAATACTTGGCCCAGGTGTTTAGGAGAAGTGCTGGCAGCGAAGGGCACAGAACCGCGTCCACAGTTCCTGGTGTGCATACAGTCAGCATACATCAGACTGATTTATGGTGACTTTTGTTTTCTTTTTTTTTTCTTACAGTGTTGTGTTAGTTTCAGGTGTACAGCAGAGTGATTCATATATATTTTTTTTTCCAGATTTTTTTCCATTATGGATTATTACAAGATATTGAATATAGTTCCCTGTGCTATACAGTAGGTCCTTGTTGTTTATTTTATATATAGTAGTGTGTATCTGTTAATCTCAAACTCCTAATTTATCCTTCCCTCCCCTCCCCCAATTTTCTGGTGACTTTTTAAATTACAATTCTAGACTAGGTGATTCTCTGTTGAGTATGTACCAGAGTCATCCGCTCTCCCCTTTAAAATATTGGATAAACACTGTGCAAAATCCAGGAGGTCAAACAGTTTAACATACCAGCATCATCAAATAGGCAACACTCTAGTCGGCCCAACCGGTGTTCCCGCTTAGTCATGCCATCTGAGGTCGGGGTGCCAGCTCTTCGCCGGAGGGATGAGAGGCTGCAGGGAGCCTTGCCCCTGGGAGGGCTGGCCTGCCCTCCCAACCTCCAGGCTGGTGCAGGCTCTTGCCTGACTGCTGTGAGGCAGCGCCCTCTCTAGGAGAGCTTTACCCAGAGCAATTAAAGAGAAAGTGGCCTTCTAGCAAGGGACTCAGACAGAATAAGGTTTCCTGATGGTGCTTGGATGCTTTTCTCACAGTCTTCCATTTAGCAAAATCCCAGGTTCCTAAGCTGCCATCCTGTCCTTCCTTCCCGCTGTCTCCTCCCGATGTGAGTCACGTGCACAGTTGTTCATCTGGGGACAAATAGAGAACGGCTCTCCGTGCTGGACATTTCTGAGAAGATTGCCTCCGCCCTGCTCATCCCAGAAGGGCTCCTCTGTTTTAGGGCCAGTTTGGTGTGGGCTGGGAAATCAAATGACAGAGACATTATCTTTTTCTTCTTTTTCATATTCACTGGCTCCTGGGCAGATAAACCTTAGGACAGGTACAACAATACAGGACAGTACAACAAAGGGAACTGGGTTATTGTTGTTTGAAAACAGGTGGGGATTGGGGTTTTTAGGGTTTGAGAGGCAGGCTGTTAAACAACCCTTCGTTTTTCTTTCCACTTGGCAAAGCTGGAAGCCTGGTTTAATCAGAGGGGGGCGGTCAGAGGAGACCGGATGGAGAATCGGGAAACGAAATTTGGTTCTGGGCCATTTCACTGACTCTCAGGGTAAGAGTGACAAGTCCTGAGGATGGTAAATAGCTCATAGGTGATTGTTAACAGTAACAATGATCACATTCATCGCGATAACGGCATCTTCCTTTCTTTGATGCTTCTTCCCTTTTGAGAGCACTGTCAGAGGACACCCTGTGTCCCTTCTAGCACCCTTGCTGGTAGGTTGTAAATGCTGGCATCTACAGATGAGGTAAATAAGGCTCAACATGGTTAGCTGCTTTTCTCAATATCACACAGTCGATCGTTATGTAACTGGTAAGAATTTATGTAACACTTTGAGATAGTGGGCTCATATTTTTAGCCCAATGTGATCACAGCAGAAAAGCTTGTTGTCTGAGTCAACAGGGTTCACTGAGAGATGGGTGGAATCTCTGGGTCTCACAGCTGCCACTCCCTTCAAGCTACACTCAGCCCTGGAACCTACCCCTAGGCTTCTGTGGCTTGACTTTTAGGGTGTTTGGTCCCAGCCATGCTTATACCAGCCCCTCAGAAATCCTGCCCCCCTTGGGATGTATGGTGGGAGTCAGGAGCACATCTCCGGCACTAGGGTGCTGGCTACCACTTCTCCGCCTTCACCGCCCCCTCCTCCACAGTCTTAGGGAATCCCCGCTCTCCCCCAGGGAGCTTCATTCCTTTGCTTCCACTCCAAGCATCCCCTCTCTCTTTCCTCTCCCTCTGGGGGTTAGAAGAGCTTCTCCTCTTGCCCCCTGATACCCCTCTCCTCCACAGCAATGAAATAAGACATTGATACATTATTATAGTATTCTCCCATCATAGGTAAAGGTTACCAGTCAGCTGCAAATCACTTGGGGGCTAAAGCCGGAGAATGAATGGATACGTGAATGAATGAGATGATGCATAAGTAGAAATAAAATATTTTTAATACAAGTAAAATAAAATTTCCGGGAAAACAAGGTTGTGGATGAAAGCTTAGAGCGGAGCTGAATGTGGCGCTTACAGAGGAGAAGAGGTAGCTGCTCTGTTGGACAGAGGGAGCAGTGTCCAGGGACAGAAACCTGCTAGAAGGTTCCTGCACCGCCTTGGGGGGATGTGCAGGGACCCAGACCAGTAAGGGGCAGTAGAAATAAAAAAAGGAAAAACAAATCCAGGTGGCTGTGAAGAAGAAATGGCAAGATTTGGAAACAGACGGGTGAGGAAGTGGATGAGACAGAGAAATCAGAGATGGCTATTATTAGCAGAAATCGGCAATTGAGGAGATAAAGGTTACAGGTGTTGGGAGGAGAGTGAGTTTTCAGCACACGGTGGTTGTGGACTATCGGGATGGAAATGTCTGCCAGGAAATGAAAATTGAGGACGAGAATCTGGGCAGGAAGTCAGGACAGGCGATCCTTCCCAGATGCCACATCCATCCTCTTAGAAGTGATGGAAGAAGCGGGGGAGTGGGTGAAATCTTTGAGGTCTTCACTGACAAGTGTCTGAGCTTTGCTAGCGTGCGCTAAGAGCTTCACCTGACATTGGACTTATGCGTACATCAGGGATAGTGGGAGGAGGCTATGTTGTCATCATACTCTCATGACAGGCCCCCACCCCTCAGTTTATGATGGTGACACACAAAGGCTCCAGCACCAGGGGATGAGAAGGCTGAGTCCCAGCAGGAGGGGAATAAAATGAACATTTACCCAGAACTTGACCCACATCAGGCCTGGCGTTAATCCATTAAATGATGAGTAAGTGGCCGTTTTAGGTGGGCTTGTGCAGAACCCGCCCAGGTGGTGACTGTCACCTCTCTGCTTTTGTTCTCACGGTTCCTCTTCCTGGAATGCTGACCTCTGGCTTCCTCGCATGATTAGGTTTTACTCATCCTTTCAAGTTCCCTTGATTCCGCCTTGATCGCAAAACCTTCTGTGAGCCCCCCTGGTTGGAGTGAATTGCAGTCTTTCCAGCAACCCCACAATACCTGTATTGAGACCACTTATTTAGTATTTATAACTCTGTAAAGCAGGGCATAATAAGACACGGGAATTCAATAGACTGTGGCCCGCGTGAAAGAGTTCCTCTGTTGTATGAACGAAGGAGATTGGCACCATTCCAACAGCTTGCCTTATGAAGGAAACAGTGTTCTGCAGTGTGAGGGGATGACTCAGGATGGAGGGCGGGCGGTCAGGGCTCCCCTCCGTGTTTCTGTGGTTGGCCGGGGAGATTCAGGGGCGGTCTTTGTATAACTGAGATAAGCAGGGTTGGGAGGGGACAGCTAGTCCAACTGCCGACACGAATGAATAAGCATTATGCCCGCCTGGTGGTCATTCAGCCCCTGCCTCAGCGTGCCCAGTGCTTGTGAAAGGAAAGGCGGGCTGGCTGATCAGGGGAAGGATAAAGAGGGATGATCACCACTTTGCTTTTCTCACTGATTACTCATTTTGTACCAGACAAGATGGGTTAAATCACGCTGTGGTTAAGAAACAACTCCCAAATCTCAGTAGCTTAGAACGCGGTCCAGTGGTCAGGACTCTGTGCTTCCATTGCAGGGAGCCACGGGTTCGATCCCTGGTCGGGGAACTAAGATCCCGCATACCCCGCGGGGCAGCCAAAAAAACCCCCAGAACACCCCACAAGTTTCTTTCTTGTTCATGTTTGATGTCCATCACCGGCTGCCCCAGCGCGCCTCTCCTCACTTGTGGCTTCAGGATGCTGGAGGACCCTCCACGCTAAGTGCGTTTTGCCGTGTCAGAGGGCAGAGAGAGAGAGCCTGGAGCACTTTGCATTGGCTGGTAAATGCTCCGGCCGTTTCTGCTGACAGCCCTTTGGCCCCGCCTTCCCGACGGTGGATACGGGAAGTGTGTGGAGGGCAGCAGTAATGCCCGCTGGTCAAGGCTGGTGCTCATGGCCTGGCCGAGGTTCACTGGGTCCAGGAGGAACAGGATCCGTAAGTCTCCCGTGCCATCGCGACAGGGACTGCCTGGGGAAGCGGGAGAGAAACAATGTGTGCACGTAAAGGGCACCCTCGCCCTCCCACCTGCAAGGATGCTGCTCAGTGATAGGAAGAGGCAGTTGGGGAGAAGCCACCCCGAAGAGCAGCATGGATTCTGCAGCTTTTATGCCACCCCCAGCAGGTGGGGCACCTCTGGACCCAGCTGGCCTCCCTTAATCAGTTTTCCTCAGTGTGGTGACAGTGACAAATCCTCCCGGCTCAGCAGGTCGCAGCTTCCACTATAAATCAAGCCCCGAAGAGAGAAGAAACAGTGGTGCTGAATTAGAGGGACCTGAGATCCAGACTGTGATCAGTCAGAGATTTGTGAGACGGGGATGATCCAGGCCTGGGGTGGCTGTCTCTTAACATGTTAATTACCTCCGCCTAAGTGGCTGAAATCAATGATTAAAAAATGTAGAGACATGCATAGTAGAGGTCACAGCCACTACCCCCTGGGGCTGGCAGGCTGAGAACGGGGGCTTTCTCTCTGAACGGGAGGAGGTAAGGTGGTGTCTTGGCTGGCCGCAGATGGGGTTGGAAAGGATGGCTGCAAGGTCCTGTGAGGAGAAATGATGGGACGTACCCCCTCCCACCAGGTCATTGAAGCTCACAGGGGCTAGCTGTGCTGGTTCACCCACTGAGGCCACTGCCTCTGGACCGCTGGCTCTTGTACGTTGATTCCAGAGTTACTGCCTGAGAATTCTAAGAGGCGGGTCAATACAATTCATTCTTCACTGGACTTGAGAATGAAGAAGATGCCACTTAGTTACAAAATGCATTTCTTACACCTGTGCCTCTGCATGTATTTATTTCAAATGTGTGTCCCCCATTGTATTTCCCATCTGGGGCGGTTAGCTCATCTGACTAAAGTGAGAGATGAATGAGACCAAAGTCATGTTCTTTCCCCAAACAGGAGAGTTCAAGGCAGTTTGTTTCCCACCCAGAGAAATCTTGGTTTGTGACCACAGGCTGCATCCCTAATGCCAGCCAACCATGCTCCACACATATGCACTTGGTCAGTTCAACTCATTTTATCAAATACTTGTTCAGTCTCTGCTAAGTACAAAAAAGCACTTTGCAAATGGAGATGAGAAAAGAATAGAGTTTGGCCAAGACGGCTTATAGACTAGTGGGGTAGATCCGTGTGTGTCGAGAGGTAGGAAAGAAGGTAATGACTCCATCATGGACAGGTTATGGACAGTCCCCCTGAGTGAGGGTCGGAAAGCATGCTGTGGGGCTGCAGGGTGGGGTGGGGTGAGGTGGGGTAGTATGGGCCGAGCTTCCATTAGAAAGTGCTGTTAGAGATGGGCCTTGAAGGATGGTTAGAATTTGCTAGACGGAACGAAGCATTCATCGTGGTCTAAACCGGTACTGGTCTGCGGCCTGTGAGGAACCGGGCCGCACAGCAGGAGGTGAGCGGCAGGTAAGCGAGGGAAGCTTCATCTGCCGCTCCCCATCGCTCCCCATCGCTCACATTAGCGCCTGAACCATCCTCCCCATGGAAAATTGTCTTCCATGAAACTGGTCCCTGGTGCCAAAAAGGTTGGGGACCACTGGTCTAAATGACACACAGAGGCTATCCCCCCATATATATATGAATATGTATATACACATAATGAATATATATATTAACTATTAATTCATTAAATATTAACTATTACTTAATGAATTAACTAATTCATTAACTATTCATTCATTAAATATTTATTCTTATGTGATTGGGAAAGATGGTACATTAATATCTCTATTTTGGGGTTTCCTTGTTACTGGCCTGGGGACCAAATTTCTCCTTTACAGTCACTTTGATTTTTGTTACAACTTGGATTTCTGTTAAGATGTAAACACCCTTGGGGGCTGGGTTCACAGTCATGTTAAAGCTCTTTTTACACCTGTGCAGGTAGATTGGGCTCACGGAGCTTAGTCTCCCTGCTGGTTGCCTTCCACTATCTGACCCTTCTTGGTCTGGGCTGGTTTCTTTCCCCTTCCTCCAGAGGCTAAACGTTCCCTCTTTTGTCATACTACATGTTCTTACTCTTGGGTTCCTCTTGATCCATGCAGCATCAAGAAAAATACTGTTTCTCACTTTTTTCCCAACCCTCCTGTGTTTGAACTGTATATACATATTGGCTTTAGGTTTGTGAGTTTCTATGGGAGGATACACAGGGCCTAGGAGAACACGAGCAGGGCAGTTATAGAATCACTAGAAACCCTATCAGTATTTCTTCCAGTGGGTCCTGCCTTGGGCCAGACATCACAGGGGCTGGATGGCCTCTTCCAGTCTTCCCAGTGGTCATCCACGGGTGACCCCCTGAAGCAAGTGCCCTATTCTGGTAAGTAGGGTGCTGAGGGCCTGTGTCTTTTTGGGTTGGGTATAAAGCATGGCTCCGGTACCTTGAAGAGGAGAACTTACCAGAAACGGGTCACAGTCCAGGGGCAGTGACTCTGTGATGCTGCGGGGAGGACCTCTGTGTCACCAGCATGTCAGATGAAGCGTCCAGGCAGGCGGACGTCAGCCGCTATAGATGCAGGAGTGACTTTTCCTCCCTCTAACG
This sequence comes from Eubalaena glacialis, assembly GCF_028564815.1. Taxonomy (NCBI): domain Eukaryota; kingdom Metazoa; phylum Chordata; class Mammalia; order Artiodactyla; family Balaenidae; genus Eubalaena; species Eubalaena glacialis. Next base: position 23,154,153 of record NC_083718.1, read on the forward strand.
CAGGCCTGTGTCTCTGCTCCCTCTTCAGCTGGTGCTGCCAGAATACTCCATCCACAGCCTCTTCTGCATCATGTTCCTGTGTGCTCAGGAGTGGCTCACCCTGGGGCTGAATGTCCCTCTACTTTTCTATCACTTCTGGAGGTAAGTCTGCTTGGGACTGCCCTGTCCTTCCCCTTTTCTGCTTGGTCAGCCTGCCCTCCAGAGACGATGTCCCCCCAGATGGACCAGCCACTTAGTGCCTTCCTCTCATCCCTTCCCTTGGTGACCCTTTCCTCAAAGCCTTCTTTGCAAGCTGCTCTCAGACAATAATTCAGTAAGGGAAGGCCCTTCCTGTAGGTTCCACTAACCACAGCCTCAACTCTCAACAGATCAGCGTTTAAGACAGCTAGAGCATTATTCACAATAGCCGCAGAGTAGAAACAACCCAAATGTTCATCAGAAGACGAATGGATAAACACAATGTGGTATATCCTTTCGATGGAGTCTTATTGGGCAATAAAAAGCAATAAAGTATTTGGGCAATAAAAAGCAATAAAGTATTGATACACACTACAACGTGGGTGAAGCCTGAAAAAATTACAAGTGAAAGAAGCCAGTCACAAAAGGCCATTTATATGCAATGTCCAGAATAGGCAAATCTATAGAGACAGAAAGTAGATTGGTGATTGCTAGGGGCTGGAAGGGAGAGGGAGTGAGGTGCGACTACACTGTTTTCTTTTGAAAGGGATGAAAATGTCCTGAAATTAGATACTGGTGGCGGTTGTACAACTCTATGAATATTCGAAAAACTGCTGAATTGTATACTTTTAAAAGGTGAATTTTTTTGACAGATGAATTATATCTTAATAAAAATAGCCCACCTACCATATGGGCTGGATTTTCTGGGACTGTTCTGATTTTAAATCTCTTCCCTGCTAAGACCGTGCATCAGATCACGTGATTTGGGCTTTTTTGTAAAAGAGAGTTACCGTGTGGGTATATAGGAGGCAGGGAGGGGGAATACGAAAGTAGTCAAGAATGCAGATGTGCAGATAAATTAACCACACTTTCCCCTCGTCCCCCAAACATTTAATCATTGTCATTACAGCATACAATATAGCCTGTATTTAGTCACATCTAGAACATTCACCCCTTCATTTAGCAAACATATGGAACACATACTACATGCCAGACATTATGGGGGATTCCAAGATGAATGTAAAATATAATCGTTACCCCCGAAGGAATATATACCCTAGTGGTAGAGGGAAATCGATTCTTACCAGATATATAAGGAACATAGGTAGGAGTGTAGAGAAATGGAAGTGTGACACTGGGGAATCTGGAAAAGCACATTCGAGGTTAAGGGATTAGCCTGCTCCGATGTAAGAAAGCACCTGGTGTGTCTGGGGAACAGTGATTGCTCAGTGTGCCTGGATGTGGGGTTCTCAGATAGAAGGGAGCAGAGATGGGGTTGACAGCTGGGGATCAGGTATGGAGGGTCTGAAATGATTTGATGGGAAGTTGGAGTTAATTTATTCGGCAGGAAAGGGATACCTCTCAGAAGTTTTGAGGAGGAAAATGGCAGTGCCTGATCTGATTTTTAGGAAGGTGACCCTGATGGCCGTGGGAAGGCTGGGTTGGAGAGTGAAATTTTGAGGACGAAATCCAGTTAGGAAGTTCTGATGAAATTCCAGGTGGAGAGACTGGAGGCTTGAAGTTGGAAGCTGGAATGGAGAGAGAAGGAGAGGGTTTGGAGAGGTAAACTGGACATGCCTTGGCCAGTAATTGGATGCAGGAGGTGAGGGAGAGGGAGTCTCTAGGCTGGGTGGCTGGGAGGTGACCAAGAGCAGGACGCAGGTTGAGGGAGGAAATAAGATGATTCAGTTACATAACAAAGTCCTTCTATGTAAAGGTAACCTGCTAAAATCTGAATTTAGAGAGAAGTCAAATAGAAACATAATGGTGTTGAAATGTATCGCCTACCCACTCAGAGACTTTGCATGCCTACCTCCTCTGGTATCCACAACAAACGGGTGCTTTGGGGTTGCCTCTCCCTGTTTTACACACAGGTCACGAAGACTCACATAGGTTACGTCATGGCCCAGAATCACTCAGCTGGGATATGGCAGGGCCACCTCTCTATGGATCGCAGGCCGTGTCCTTGTCACCTAGGGGCTGGCTCTTCTCCTTCTAAAATGAATTTATCCCAAGGTCCTTCAAATAGTGTGTTGTCAATCCAAGGTATCAGAAATGTGGTTAATTTACAAAACTTTGATTGGTACACTGCTTCTTAGGGCTATCACTCCTCCAAAAGGGAGGGCGGGAGAGCCAGCCGTGTCCTTACACTTGGAACGTTTCCGTGTAAAAGAAGGGAGTGACTGCAGTCTCCTTGCCAGTAGGGAGCTTGTCTTACTTTTTTGAATCCCTGACAGGGTCTAGCCTAGTTCTGGCAATTCGTTAAGTACTCAGAAAATGAAAGAAAAGGAGGGCAAGTGTCCTTTAAAAACTCAGAGTCCTGATTTCCCTGGTGGTCCAGTGGTTAAGACTCAGCACTTCTACTGCAGGGGGCGCGGGTTCAATCCCTGGTCTGAATGCTGCGTGGTGCGGCCACAGAAAAAAAAAAAAAAGAAGAAGAAAAGAAAAAATAAAAATCAGAGTCCTTGAAACCCCTCTATTTCATTTCCGCCTCCCCCTCCTTTCCAAAGGTCCAGCCCAGCGATGTTTCTAGTGCAGATAAAGCCCCCTCTGCTCTAGCTCCCAGTTTGCTTAAATACAAGTAGAACTGCAGAACTTTTGTTCAGTACCCGTTCTCTGAGATTTTTTGGACCCATCACCTCACACAATTGTCACAACAGCCCTTTGGAGTAGGCAGTTTCAGTCCCATACTGCAGATGAGAAAGTTGAGGCTCAGAGAGGTTAACAGTTGACCTGAGGAATCTCAGTCTGGTGACATGACAGGTGGGCCTCAGGGCCCTGGCTCTGTCCACTGAGCCACTCCGCCACCCTGCCACCCCTTCCTCCACTTAATGAGGCCTCCTGGGAACAAGGCCACAGCAAAAGCAAATAGGTTGTGAAATCTGCTCCTGGGCAGAGGAGAGTTGAGTGGCCTGGAGGGCTGTGAGCTGGCAGATGTCATTGAATCTGGCTTGCGATTTCCTCTCTGCATAGTGTGGATGACAGATAATGTCAGTGCAATCCTTTGAAGCAGATGAAGAGGGAACTGAAATACCAGCTCTGTGAGTTGCTACGTTACAGGGATGCTCTTCAAAGCCGATGTGATTAAGCCTGTCAGACCACTCGTCTGGTCCTCGCTCTCACTCGAGGACCACGGCCTGTCCCAGAGCCTCACAGGAGCCATTAATTTGCACCCGGCCTCCTGATTCCATTACCAGACTGACAAAAGGAACAGCCCGCTGGGCGATTTCAGCTGCACTTTGTTCTCCGGCTTTGAATGAGACCCTGGCTGAGGCCCTGGGGGCGGCGATCTGGTGAGGGCCAGGGAGACGGCCTCAGGGGCAGGACTTGCCTCCTGCCTGACCACTTCCCAAGGTCTCACACAGCGCAGCAGGAGAGTTTCTCTCCTTCCGGGAGCAAGGCCAGTTCACGTTGAGCTGCGGTGATGTTTTGAAGAAGGCGAAGTCTGCATTCACCTCTCTCCTCCCGCTGCTCTTTGGTTTACCCAGTTTCCCTCGGGGGCTGCTCTCTCCCCGCGATGGCCAATATTCTGTTTGCTGTTCTGGGTCCTTCCATCAAGAAGAAAATTACCTGTAAACTACTCCACACTCAAGTGGGAATAGGATGTCTCTCCCAGAGTATTCAGGATTTGAAAAGGGGGTCTGGGAGGAGGATAACCCAAAGGTAATTAATGTTCAATAATTAATGTTCATAGTAGAGTTGTGGTACAGCGACACTAGGCAGCGGATATGCAACTGACATCAACCCGCGCCTGTGCCCCTACTGGCAACCCAGATCCATACACATCGTGGACCTCCCTCCACTACCCCCTCACCGCACCAACCCACATCCCTGGAGAAAGGAGGCTCTTCCTGGTATCTCCCAGGTACCACCAGGGCACACGTTCTCCTTCTATCAGAGCAGCTGTGTGTGAGGTGGATCTGATACTGGTGGATCTGAGTATTTGGGCGTTACTACCTGCTGGAAAATAGTGGCTGAGCCACTTTTTAGCAGTGCCTGGGCTGTAATTTGGACAGTGATTCTGGCAGAAGGCAGACAGCTGCTTAGCAGAGATTCCTCAGATTGGAAGTCTGGCATCAGGGGACTCAGCCCAGATGACTTCAGATGTCCTGTACAAGCCTCAAAGCCGATGATGCCGTGTGCTCTTTCTCTGCAGGTACTTCCACTGTCCGGCAGATAGCTCTGAATTAGCCTACGACCCGCCGGTGGTCATGAACGCAGACACCTTGAGTTACTGTCAGAAGGAGGCCTGGTGTAAGCTGGCCTTCTATCTCCTCTCCTTCTTCTACTACCTTTACTGGTGAGTTTCTGCCCCTCCTGGTGGGTTTGACTCCTGCAGCAAATGGAGAAAATTTCAGGCTTTTGCAGGTGGGAGTCCCAGCCTGTCAAGGATGCTGCCAGCCACCTAACTGGTTCAGGAGCAAGAGCTTCTGTGTAAAGGAGTGGGAGGGGCAGAAGGTCCTGCTGGAGGCCTTGCTGGCTGACAGGAACATCCTTTGGGCTACACAGTGAACACACATTCTGCCAACCCCTCTTAGGAGATTATTGGTGAAGTGTACTTGGTGACTCCTTCTCCATGCATGGGGCGCCCTGCCCCCAGCAACTCCACAGCTCAGACACTCAGGTCACCTGTGGCCCCGGATACATAGCCTCATTGCCCCCTAGTCTGTGTGAAAGCATTCTTGGGAACCACAACAGAGACCCCCCGTGGCAGTCAATGCTTCACAAATGGGCATGTTAGGCCATTAAGTGCTTATACTTACAATTCTCCTAATATTATGTAACACCATTCTAATTAAATAAAACATGCTGGCTTTGTAATTCTGTGTCAGGAATCTCCCCTCTTTTCACCTCTTTATTCAGAACATCCTAACTAAGCAGATAGCTATAAACAGACTGTCTCCTGGTTTGATACCCCAGACAGTGTCTTTTCTGAAAATGTCTCCTCCTCCTTCCTGTTCCTCTTTGGGCTCATCTCTGGGGTGTCTCACCTGTCACCTTGCTCTCCTGTCGCTACCTGCACCACACCATGATATCTCCAGGTACCCCAGCACTGTCTCCAAAGTGGCCGGGTGGCCAGTAGCGGGTGAGGAAGAGGAGGGCGGGGGTGTTAGACTCCAAGGCTGCCTCAGGGTTCAGGTTACACTGGGGCAGCATGGGAAGCAGCTGCATTTATCCAGCATTTAAAAACGAGCCATTCTTCGAGCAAAGAGCTCGATATGTATTGCTCAGTGTATGAGCTAAAGGCTGTCATTATCGACATGTTAACAATGAGGAAACCTCATCTGAGATGTTAGATAATTTTCCCATGGTCACAGCTCATGGTGACACAGCGAGAAGTCCCTCTCAGGTCCTATCCCAAAGATTGAGCTCTTAACTGCTGGCTGTCTTAGGAAACCTCTAGAAAAGTCTTTATCGAAGTATGGTCTTTGGACCTCCTGCATCAGAATTGGGGTGAGGAGGGTATGCTTCTTAACAATGCAGATTCCTGGGCTTAGATCTGCTGATTCAGAATTTTGGGGCTAAGCATCACTCTGGAGTTGCTGCTTGGGTCCACCTCGTCTCCCCTCTGCATCCCCGGGGTCCAGAAGACTCAGACGCCCTGAGTCTTCTCCTATAACCCTCAGGGCTGTAACTTCCTCTGGAATAATTCAGCCCTGGAGGGGATTCGGAATATTCTACCACATTCTTGTTGGAGTCAAGGGTTGGTTCAGGCTCGGGGTGACCCCTTCCCTCCTCTTCCTGGATGGAGTGTCCTGGGACAATGCCTGCTTCAATCTGCAAGGAGCCTGAGGGTCTCCGAAGCCTCTCTGGAGCTTTCCAAGGTGCCCAGCAGATGGGCCCAAGCCTCCCTGATCTAAGTCTGAACTCTGTAGCAACTAGAGCTTGCCCAGGCTGCTTCCTGTCATGGGAAACCGTCGTGGGCTTCGCGATTTGGCACCTTGGGCTAACAAGGAGGTTCACTTTCTTCCCTGGAGTGTGCCCAGCCTCTCTGCGGGGCTGCACACAGCTCCTCTGCTGAGTCATAGGCTGAGGGGCCTGACCCCAGAGACAGCATTGCCCCTCCTCAAAGCCAGCAGAATACGGGCAGTGCTTTCCCTGCCTCCTGCCCCGTTAGCCTGGGATCCCCTTTAGTCTGGGTGCAGACTGAGGCAGATCAAGCTTCCTCATTTCAGTTTTGTTGCAGCATCTGCTGGAGCCTAAGGCACCGGAGGGAACAGGGCATAGGAGTCATAGGAATTTACAGATAGAGAGCTACTCTGCTCTCTGTCTGCTGGGCTGTGGCGGCCATACTGGGGCTCCTGCCCGTTAGATGGCTGTGATCGTCCTGTAACTGATTATGTTCCAAGCATTCTGTGCAGTTTGGCACTGCCTTTATGTTACATGTGTTCGTTACTTTGTTTCCAAAACAAAATGGGTATCAATTGCTCCTCCCGCCTCACTGGGACCCTGGGTGGCAACCAGGGTTCTGCCTTCTTTGTTGAACCTGACCTCTTGGAGCTCTTCAGGGCTCCTCAAAGACCCTGTTTCTCCCACCTCAGGGGCTCCCAGCCCCTTAGATCCAGGCTTGTGGAGAGCCAGGACTGTCAGCCCAGGCCACTCTTATAGGGACGGAAGGGGACCCACGTGCATGGAGAGCTGCCTCTGAGCTGAGCACAATGATAGAGACTCAAGTGACAGCAGCTGGGAACCCTATAAAGGTGGGGTTTGTGTTTTACAGTTTGAGGTTCCTGAGGGGTTCCTAAGGACCTCATGGAGATTAAGAAATGTGTCCGAGGTCCTAGCAGATAGTTAGCAAAGTATCTGGCCCCGGATTCTGGGCTCTCTTCCCACTGTGCTGTGCGAACCATCCCAGCATCCAGCGCCACCCGCTTCTCAGGTTGCCTTGTGGACCAGGAGACGTTTGCAGGTTACATGGGATGGGGATTACTTAATACTAATACTGATGCTAATATTAAAACTAAAAATAATAGAAGCTGGTTAGCCTAGTGTGGATTCTGCCTGCTCAATATAAAGATCTTTTCAAATCAAGGATGTAAACCAGGATGATATTATCTACCTACGTAGTACCACCCTCCTATCCATTTACTCTGGATCATGCCTGCGTCCCCTCATGTTCATTTCTCTCACTCAAATTAGGTTATTTATGGTTGACTTGATGGCAGAGGCCTCAACTGTTTCATTCCCCTCTGTATCTGCAGTGCCCTGGCCAGCACCTGGCACATAGTAGGTGCTCACTAAACCCTTGTTATCGCTACAGCTCAGCCGTACACTCCCTCGAGGCAGGGGCTGCACACTCGCCATTGTTTCCCAGCACCAAGAATGGCACCTGGCCCGCAGGAGGCGCTCAATAAATATTGAATGAATGAGGGAAATGAAAGTGAGTAGACAAATACAGTGAAGCTCCGTGTTACAATGGAAAGAGCACTGGTTTTGGTGTTGGGGCACGGCTCCTAGCTTGCTGTGTGACCTTGAGCAATCCACTTTTCAGCTGACCCCCGTACTTCCCCATGTTGAATAAGACCCCTCTAGCGCCAGGCCTGGCCAGTGAGGCTCTGTGTACATGAGGTGCATCAAGTTCTCAAAGGCAGAACTTCAGCTACGCGGAAGGGCTTGTCTGGGCTTCGCAGCTGGAGAGGGTTAGAAGTAGAACACTTTAGTTTCTCGCCTTTGGTTTTGCTTCTTAGATTATCCTTTCTTCTCTCTATATTGTGAAAAGGTGGTTGTTTTTCTTCCTGCCAAATGGATAGAGTGTATATTTTGGTGTGGAACATTCTTCATTGCTGCAGAATTAGCCTGCAGCCCTTTCTAAGAGCGCAGGGATGCGTGACCCCCTCCTTGGTAGTGCTGGGGCTCCACCTTATGACACAGGCTCTTAATGCACATTTAATGCCTGGGCTGTGTTAGAAAAAGTAGGGCCAGGAGTTACCCAATTAAGAATTCATCCAGTTTGTGTGCCCAGAGGGCCTGTGTTCACACAAAAGTCCTTGCAATAGTGATGATGATCATTTCCCTAGCGCTGCCATATCATCCACCGTAATCTGGGAGCCCCTGGGCACAGCCATCACATACGCATGTGGCAGCTGGTGGCATAAAGAATCCACTGCACCCCTCCCACCCCTGGGGACCTGCCCTGCGATTGCAGGAAAGAGGAATAACGGCCACGATAATCATCCTGATGAGAATGATAGGCACTCAGAGCAATCACATCTCTCATCCAAGGAACACGGTATGGTCTCATAACAACGTTTAGTCCAACACTGTGGGAAGTAGTAGGGGGAAGAGTCCGGGGCGTAGATAAGATGCTCTCGTGACAGGAATGAGAAAGAAGCAAGGGGTCTGGCTTTTGGAAGGTGCCTCTTTTGAGGGCCATCTGAGGTCTTTTGTGGGCTCCCACTAATGCCTTCTTTTCCTCTTCTTTCTGCATCCAGCATGATCTACACTTTAGTGAGCTCATAACTCAAAGACCACGCACATCCTCAGAGACTGGGATGGGAGAGGCCCGAGGCTGCACAGTCCACTTCTGCTGGTGATGGGAGAAGGGGCCGGTGTGGGGATGTGACAGACAGAGACGGGCAGACACTCTGAATCGGGAGCCGGAAGCATGCAGCAGCCAGCGGCCAAGTGCGCACGTGTTGTCACCCTGTGTATCAGTCTTTGGCGTTCACACTCCACACTCAGGCTGTAGATCCCTTCTGAGCAGCGGGGGCACGAGGGGTGACGAAACGCGAAACCTCTTCTGAGCGGAGAATGGCTGCTTCCTGAATCCACTTTATTGAATGGCTCCCTGAAGTTCACACTGCGTTCCTGGGCCGCGGGCGTGGAGGCTGGATGGCTGGCAGGTGCCTGCTAAGGAACGGCGTGACCCAGGGTCAAGGCTGTATCTGTGGGACTGATTGAAGTCCTCAAGGACGTCACCGGCTACCTGAGACTCTTGTGTTTCTTCCAAGCCCTGGCCACGCCCTTCACTTCAATGGGAGGGGCCTGGAAGGTGTGCAGATTTGCCTTGGGCTATAACCAGCCCTGAGCCTGCAGGGGTGTCTATTTTCCTGCTCTGCTTTGTAAGACAGGTGACATCACAAGCTGAGTTTGGGACAGTATGTTGGTAAAGAGTTATGGCCAAAGTCAGGGCTGGGGGGTGGTGAGACGGGAAGGGGGGAATCATAGGAAAAAATGATTTTTTTAAACACTGATGACATATTCAAAGTGTTAATTCTTCACCACAGCAAACTGTATTCTTCTGTTGTCATCCCAAACTATCACAGAGTCGCCGAATGCTAATGAATTGGTCAACACTAGTCAAAGCTACTGACTTTTAAGGCTCCCAAAACAATTCTGAGGCCAGAAAAAGCTGGAGTGGCAGCTCTGTACTGTGGGCATCCGGCAGCCGAGAAGTAAGACAACATAATTATAGCTTCATTTATGATGCTGCATCATTCGTGCTGTTCGGTTCAACACAAGGACATTAGCTCATTTAGAATTTTCCATTCGACATTCTCTCCTTTTTGGGTAGGAGTTGTACTCGGGGGTTGTAAATAATGACAAAGCTGAGATTTTTATTATGTTTAAATTGGGCACCATGATTTTGACCTTATTCCCCAAACTTCCCTTCTTTTCTTCTGTTTGACATACACAGGCTGTTTATACATATACCAGCTTCCACCTGAAGTCTGTGACTCAGGTTTATGAATGGTGTTTGTGTAACACGTGTGCTGTGTTTAAAACGCAGCGACCACTTGAGTGTCTCGCCTAGCTGGCTGTCTCATTTAAACGCATTACAGGCTGGCTTCATCTCCATATGGATGGTAAACTGGTAGGCGGACAAAGAGAAGTTTCAAAAAAGCATTTTCCTTCTAAAACTTCTACCGCAAACAAAATGTAGACTTCTGCTCTGAGGTTGAAGGTATGGAACCGGAGGATTCAAGGCAATATTTTTGGGGAGCAGGCTTCCCCTTGGCCAATACCCATCGTCCTGTCCGAGCAACTGTGGTTGCAGTGGAGAGTTTCCTTTAGGGCTGGTTGGCTCCGTCTCTGACTCCATTCCTGAGACAACCAGCCACCTTCATCCAGAGAAATCAGCCCTGGGTTCCAGGCTGCAGGCAGCAAATCTAACCCCACCGCCATCTTGCAAATGCAACTGAAGTCAGAGGGTAAATGGTCCATGTTACTTCTCACCACGGAGCTGTTGTTTGTTTTTATACTTTGCCTCCTTCCAAAAAGATTTGAAGTGGCTTATAATAGCAGGCACAAGTATGCAAAGACTGTTAAAATGGAAATAGGAAATCCAAACTTAAAAAGGAGGAGGACACAGAGATAATGACTTCCTGAGGTACTCTATTTACTGGGATTGAGCATAAATTTGATATCATTTCTCTTAACAGTAAATAATAGCAATTCACATTTACACAGCGCTTTTCAGATTGCTTTTGCATCTCATTTGACTTTCCTCACCATCCTATGAAGTTGATACTATTCTTTTTCTCATTTTCTAAGTGAGGAAGCTGAGGTTCAGAGAGAGTAAGTGAGTTACCTATAGTCACACAGCAGTCCCAGACCTGCCTTTGAGCCCAGATTGTCTGACCTTACAAACCCCATGTTCTTCCGTTTTAAACAGAGCACACGTGTTACACAAACACCGTTCATAGACCTGAGTCACAGACTTCAGATGGAAGCTGGTACACTGAAGAGCTCACAAAGTAGCTTAGGGTTCTGTTAAGGTTTGATTAGCATTAACTTTTTGAGAGAAAGAGAGTATTTTAAAAAGAGAGTTATAGAGAAAGTATATCTTCCTTCATCAGTCTTGCTTTATTGTGGGAGGTTCTTCTCTAAGGCGGTCCTCTAAAAGCTTTAAAGGTGTCAAGTGTCTCTTGGGCAGTTCTTATGTTTATGACAGAGAAACATCCAAATATTTCTCTCCCACGAGTTGTGACTGGGAAATAATTCCAGTGGTTGTTGGGAGTTTGAGCCAATTTTCAATTGCTGGGAGAAGCTAATTATGATGATAAGAATGAGGGTAATGCGCACAGTTGGTGGAGCCGTGTTGTGTACCAGGATTTATGCCAGGACCTCTTCCAACTCTCACAATGATCCTACAAGGCAGGTTGCATATTCTCACCCCCAGTTTACAGGTCAGGAAAACAGGGAGGCTCAGGACAGATGAGTCTTCCCTGGGTGAATCAGCCAGACCAGAGCTCGAGGCTACAAATAAATGGCCAGATAATAACAATAGCTAAAATTGAGGCGTTGGGCATTATTCTATATGTTTTGTGTGCTTTTGTCTGATCCTCATAACAATACCATGACGTCGATATTATCTCTGCTTTATAGATGAAGAAAGTCCCAGAAGATGAATTACTTGCAGAGACCCAGAGCTAGTAAGGGGTGCGTATATAGCTACAGCTGGAATTTAACCCCAGGTCTGCCTCTTCACACATAATTTTTCCTTCTTGGATATCTTTGTTGCTCATTGTTTGTCCCACAGAAATGACCGAAGGGAGGAAGGGGAGTGAAGCAGGAGAAACAGCACCCTGGATAAATCACAAAGTGAATATTACCCTTGGGTGATGGAGAGCTCGTCCTACTAAGCATGTATGTGGGCATCAAGGAGAGGGGGGGCACACATATTATGTGAGGGTGGCATTGGTGGGCTGGTTCCCATTGCCTTAGGGAGGCAGAGCGGATAGGCTTGGCATGGCTGTGCCCAAAGGGTCAGAGCGGAATCGGGGGGGGTGCGCTAAATTTACTTTTCACTTCATTAATGAGGTGAACGATGGCACCCACTGCTCTGACTTGCTATAAAGATTAAATGAGTTCACATTTGCAGAGAACTTAGGAGAGCGCCCTCACATGGTAAGCACTAACTCTTTGTAGGAGGTGAATCTTCCTCACCATCCTTCTTCTGCCCAGTGCCCACCCAGGGCAAGGTCCTCTGTTAGGAGGGAAGTCACCTGGCCATGTGGGAAGGGAGTGAAGACCCTGGACCCTGCTACCCTCCTGATGTTTTCATCTGTAGTGTCCTGAGTGGAGGTCATGCTGGGACATGACACCTCTTTTCAATGCCATGTTCTCTGGCCAATCATGATAACAACTGCTGTTGAGTACTTGCCCTATGCCAGGTGCTGTGCAAAGCACTTGACATGCAAGGCCTCATTTAATCCCCACAGCAATGCTATGAGGTAGGTACTCTTCCTGTCTCCAATGTATAGTTGAAAAACTAAAGCTTATAGAGATTAAACAAATGAGCAAATGTCACAATTCCTCGGAAGTCATGGAGCCGAGACTCCAGCTGAAGTCTAGCCTTGACTATTTGTTCATTCCTGTAAGGGAGGGCAATGGGATGTGAGAAAGAGTAGAAAAGGGGACGGAGAAGGGAGAACAGGAGAGGCACTGCCGGGAAGTGTGGGTTTGCTCACCTCACAGGTTTCACAGCAAGCAAGTCCCCGTAAATGACTTTGTAATCAGAAGCATTTGCGCTATGGGATCTTGTACAAGCTTCTTAAACTTTCTGAGACTCAGCTTCCCCATCTGTAAAATGGGAGGTAATAATACCTCCGTTTGAGTGAGGTTGTGATAAAGTGATTATGTACATAGAGTTTGTACAGAGAGCCTGTCTCGTACTGGATGCTCAGCAGATCTTGGGCCTTAGAGCTCTGCTCCACTCCCCCTCCCTTCACAGAGTTGAAGGGAGGATTATGTTGCATAAAATGGTAAAACGCTTCTCATAGTAGCACATGGCAAGATTCAATGAATCTTAGCTTCCTTCCTCCCCTCCCTCCGTCCTGGGGGCGGACATGGGTAACAGAGCTCAGCCCTCTCAAGCAAATCTCCCCTCTGCTTCCTATTTTTAGGCTTGGTAATTGCACCAATGTTGAATAAAATTGTCACGGTTATGACAGTTTTGTTCTCCTACGTAAGAGAGAATGCAGCCAGCAAAATGCTTTGACAACAATTAATTGCACTCACGCTGTGTCATTGCACAGATCCGTTTCATAACCTTCTCTTTTCTTGGACTTGGGCTGCTCTATTCCAAACCGTGCTCTGGTAAATGAAGTTTAGATCTCAAGGCTGCCTCTGCTGCCGAGGCTTAGGCAGAAGGCTGTCATCACTGTAGGTGTTTGAGGAGGCATCTTGGAACGTGCCCCGTGACTTGCCTCATCCAGGCAGAGGGAAGCATGAGCCGAGCAGAAAAGTGATTCTTCAGGACACAGCCAGGCGTTTCCAGGGAAAGATGGGAAAGGTTTTTCTTCATCCTGCCCACATTTTCTTCCTCCTCAGCTAGTAGTGTGCTCGAGCTGGCTCATACAGGCTTATGAGAGCCAATCATTAAATTTTGCTAAATGGGATTTTTGCAAAATGGTTGTTAAACACAGCTATTATTAAAACCGGTTATGTAAGCTTACAATTATATTAATTAAACAAAGATAAATGTATAGTCGAAAGTCATCACCTAATTATTTCATTACGTTTTGCTGTGTTCTATGCTCTTGAGGTTATGTCTATTGTATCTATGGTGGAAACTCTGTATAACAGTGCCCTACTGTGCACTTCCTCCCATCTTTATGTTCAGTGATGTCCCATTAATAGCTTGAAATCGGCCATGCTGGGAGTATTTACACCACAGAAAATGGCAAATGCTACAGATGAGGCCCATCCCTCTCCCCTTTACCCTCCCCTCCTGGTGCTAGTTGTTAAACATTTACTAGTACACCTTGTTCACATTTACCAGTAAACACTGTTCCCAGCTCTGGCACACTGTCGGGCTACACTGGGAGCCAGTGACCAGAGTGACACCTGGGACCAGTACCCCTGAAGGCTTGGGCACCAGAACCCACTGTTTACCACCCTGAAGGAGCCACTGCCATCGTGGCCAGAACTGCCACCCACCCACAGCAGTGACGCCAGCAGTACTGCCACTGAAGCTCTTTTGGTCCCCTAGAGGTGACAGGAAAGGAGACTTTCAGTTTTGTGCACTGTAGGCCGTGAGGGCTTGGGCTTGGAGATGATGTAAGTGTGGCACACTCTGCTGAGCGTGAACCTGCTGTTGTACTTTGACCCTAGACTCACTACCCTTGAATTAACTTGGGGACCATCATTTTCCTGTAGGAGGGGTCTCTTCCCAGGAGGCTTCCAGGGTCCCCATGCAGCCAAGCCCATGCCTCTAGTCTGGATGCTGGGGGAATACAGACTGCACTCTGCTATGTTCCCACCTCCTAATGTGGTTTAAGGATGAGTAAGATAAGCCTGTAAGGTGCCTGGTGCTGTGCTTTGCACAAAATATAAACTCGGTAACCCTTGCTCTGCTCATCCTTTCTCTGCTCGGCTTTACAGGCTGTTCACAGTATGGGTGGCCCCTCCCAGCCAGCCTCCAGGGACCATTCTTCTGCATGCGCTGTCTCCTCCAAAAGCCAGTCTCCTGGTTGGGCCCCTGGTACCTCAGGGGACAGACACACAGCTTTTGGTTTAGAGACCCAACAGCCAGAGGTTGTTTTGTTTCCTGGAATGACTACCTCACGGCCAGGGAGAGAGACTAAAATGCCACGGCAGTGTTTCTGTTCAAATGTCGTAACAGGGGTCTGAGTAGTAAACCCCATCTGTCCTTTTCAGAAATGCTTAGCACATGAGAAAAACAACATCATCTTTCTGGTAGGAATAACTTCTGACATTTTAGAGCAGAAGTAGGGAAAAGGAGAAACCAGTTAAATACCAGTCCCCACATTAAATTAATTATAAAGGAACACATCCATCAAGCCCCCATGCCTGGGATAGTCTGTTTTGAATGCATCAATGAAAGCAGCAGGGCAGCACTAGAGGCTTTGGGGGAAATTTTGTTGGTTAGTGGCATCAGAGGACGGGTCTTGTGACGCTGTTCTTATTTTCCCAAATTGAGAGTGAGTTTGATGTTGAGGAAACTTTCTAGACTCTACAAGGTACAGAGATCCCTCTCAGTGGGGTGCAGACCACAGCATAATTTAATGCCCGGCAGATGGGCCAGATCCCCGAGGGACGGCTCGGAACCCTGCACCCTGGGCAACCAGTCTTTAAAATTAGCAGTTCTTTGTATTAATCGATATTTCATGATTAGATTAAAATAACTATTCCACAAGATCTAGCCCTTACCTAACATGGTTACAAGTGCAGTGGAAAACTTAGCAGTAAAGACTCAAAAGCAGCTCTAGCTAAAATAAGAAAAATGAGGCCTGATCACATTCTTCATTTGAGACACAAGCCATCTGGGTCTGGGTTACTGGGGAACCCCCACTGCACGTTTCAACCTTACAGTTTGGGAAAGCCCAGCCCCAGCCAGACCCAAATGTTCAGCGCCAGTTGGATTATAATACTTTCTAGGGAGCTAAACAGAGGGAACCCCAGAGTGCTGGTTCATGGATGAGCATCAGCCTGGAAAGTGGAAAGTTGTCCTGAAAGGGGTGCTGTGGGGCTTTGCACTTGACCCTGTCCTGTTCGACATTTATTACCAGTAACCTTCACATGAAGGCAACAGATCAACTCTGGGATGAGTGGGTCCGGGGCGGGGCATCTAGAATCCGTCTCACAGGACTAGGCAGAGAAGCTTCAAGAAGACTCCTCAGGGTGCTCCTGCACATGGTCCTGAGCTGAGGGGTCGGCAGGGTGGCTCTGCACCAGGAACTCTGGTCTGAAGGGCTGGTGTGAGGCCTCTGCCCATGACCTCCTGTGAGCAAGTGGAACTAGACGAAGCACAAAGGAAAAGAAAAAAGGGGCTCTGAGAATCATGGGGACCTTGGGAAGCTAGAAATAAAGAGAAGTCAGAAGAACTGCTATACATAAAAGAAGAGGTGAAGCAAATGCTTACCTGACTCAAGGGTTTATCCTGTATGGGACTCTCTGTGCTTCATGGACTTGGGTGACTATTTCCTTTCCCATGTTAGCCGTGTGGCTGACAGGGTCTTGGTGCTCCGGCCGGGTGTCAGGCCTGTGCCTCTGAGGTGGGAGAGCCGTGTTCAGGACATTGATAGACCAGAGACCACCCAGCTCCACATAATATCAAACGGCGAAAGCTCTCCCAGAGATCTCCATCGCAATGCTAAGACCCAGCTCCACTCAACGAGCAGCAAGCTACAGTGCTGGACACCCTATGCCAAACAACTAGCAAGACAGGAACACAACCCCACACATTAACAGAGAGGCTGCCTAAAATCATAATAAGGTCACAGACACCCCGAAACACAACACCTGCCACCAGAAAGACAAGATCCAGCTTCATCCACCAGAACACAGGCACCAGTCCCCTCCACCAAGAAGCCTACACAACCCACTGAACCAAACTTACCCACTGGGGGCAGAAACCAAAAACAACAGCAACTACGAACCTGCAGCCTGCAAAAAGGAGACCCCAAACACAGTAAGTTAAGCAAAATGAGAAGGCAGAAAAACACACAGCACATGAAGGAACAAGGTAAAAACCCACCAGACCAAACAAATGAAGAGGAAATAGGCAATGAACCTGAAAAAGAATTCAGAATAATGATAGTAAAGATGATCCAAAATCGTGGAAATAGAATGGAGAAAATACAAGAAATGTTTAACAAGGACTTAGAAGAACTAAAGAGCAAACAAACAATGATGAACAACACAAGAAATGAAATTTAAAATTCCCTAGAAGGAACCAATAGCAGAATAACTGAGGCAGAAGAACGGATAAGTGACGTGGAAGATAAAACAGTGGAAATAACTACCGCAGAGCAGAATAAAGAAAAAAGAACGAAAAGGATTGAGGACAGTCTCAGAGACCTCTGGGACAACATTAAACACAAATTCAAACATTAAACACTGTAATTCAAATTACAGTGGTCCCAGAAGAAGAAGAGAAAAAAGAAAGGGACTGAGAAAATATTTGAAGAGATTATAGCTGAAAACTTCCCTAATATGGGTTAGGAGATAGTCAATCAAGTCCAGGAAGCGCAGAGAGTCCCATACAAGATAGATCCAAGGAGAAACACGCCAAGACACATATTAATCAAACTATCAAAAATTAAATGCAAAGGAAAAATATTAAAAGCAGCAAGAGAAAAGCAACAAATAACATACAATGGAATCCCCATAAGGTCAAGAGCTGACCTTTCAACAGAAACTCTGCAGGCCAGAAGGGACTGGAAGGACATATTTAAAGTGATGAAAGGGAAAAACCTACAACCAAGATTACTCTACTCAGCAAGGATCTCATTCAGATTTGATGGAGAAATTAAAACTTTTACAGACAAGCAAAAGCTAAGAGAATTCAGCACCATGAAACCAGCTTTACGACAAATGCTAAAGGAACTTCTCTAGGCAGGAAACACAAGAGAAGGAAAAGACTTACAATAACAAACCCAGAACAATTAAGAAAATGGTAATAGGAACATACATATTGATAACTACCTTAAATGTAAATGGTTTAATGCTCCGATTAAAAGACATAGACTGGCTGAATGGATACAAAAACGAGACCCGTACATATGCTGTCTACAAGAGACCCACTTCAGGCCTAGGGACACATACAGACAGAAAGTGAGGGGATGGAAAAAGATATTCCATGCAAATGGAAATCAAAAGAAAGCAGGAGTAGCAATTCTCACATCAGACAAAATAGACTTTAAAATAAAGACTACTACAAGAGACAAAGAAGGACACTACATAACGATCAAGGGATCAATCTAAGAAGAAGATATAACAATTGTAAATATTTATGCAATCAACATAGGAGCACCTCAATACATAAGGCAAATGCTAACAGACATAAAAGGGGAAATCAACAGTAACACAATCATAGTAGGGGACTTTAATGCCCCACTTTCACCAATGGAAAGATCATCCAAAATGAAAATAAGTGAGGAAACACAAGCTTTAAATGATACATTAAACAAGATGGACTTAACTGATATTTATCGGACATTCCATCCAAAAGTAACAAAATACACTTTCTTCTCAAGTGCTCATGGAACATTCTCCAGGATAGATCATATCTTGGGTCACAAGTCAAGCCTTGGTAAATTTAAGAAAATTGAAATCGTATCAAATATCTTTTCTGACCACAATGCTATGAGACTAGATATCAATTACAGGAAAACAACCTGTAAAAAATACAAACACATGGAGGCTAAACAATACACTACTAACTAACCAAGCGATCACTGCAGAAATCAAAGAGGAAATCAAAAAATACCTAGAAACAAATTACAATGAAAACACGATGACCCAAAAACTATGGGATGCAACAAAAGCAGTTCTAAGAGGGAAGTTTATAGCAATACAATCCTACCTCAAGAAACAAGAAACATCTCAAATAAACAACCTAACCTTACACCTAAAGCAATTAGAGAAAGAAGAACAAAAAACCACAAAGTTAGCAGAAGGAAAGAAATCATAAGGATCAGATCAGAAATAAATGAAAAAGAAATGACAGAAACAATAGCAAAGATCAATAAAACTAAAAGCTGGTTCTTTGAGAAGATAAGCAAAATTGATAAACCATTACCCAGACTCATCAAGAAAAAAAGGGAGAAGACTCAAATCAATAGAATTAGAAATGAAAAAGGAGAAGTAACAACTGACACTGCAGAAATACAAAGGATCATGAGAGATTACTACAAGCAACTCTATGCCAATAAAATGGACAACCTGGAAGAAATGGACAAATTCTTAGAAAAGCACAACCTTCCAAGACTGAACCAGGAAGAAATAGAAAACATAAATAGACCAATCACAAGCACTGAAATTGAGACTGTGATTAAAAATCTTCCAACAAACAAAAGCCCAGGACCAGATGGCTTCACAGGCGAATTCTATCAAACATTTAGAGAAGAGCTAACACCTATCCTTCTCAAACTCTTCCAAACTATAGCAGAGGGAGGAACACTCCCCAACTCATTCTACGAGGCCACCATCACCCTGATACCAAAACCAGGCAAAGATGTCACAAAGAAAGAAAACTACAGGCCAATATCACTGATGAACATAGATGCAAAAATCCTCAACAAAATACTAGCAAACAGAATCCAACAGCACATTAAAAGGATCATACACCATGATCAAGTGGGGTTTATCCCAGGGATGCAAGGATTCTTCAATATATGCAAAACAATCAATGTGATAAACCATGTTAACAAATTGAAGGAGAAAAACGATATGATCATCTCAATACATGCAAAAAAAAGCTTTTGACAAAATTCGACACCCATTTGTGATAAAAACCCTCCTGAAAGTAGGCATAGAGGAAACTTACCTCAACATAATAAAGGCCATATATGACAAACCCACAGCCAACATTGTTCTCAATGGTGAGAAACTGAAACCATTTCCTCTAAGATCAGGAACAAGACAAGGTCGTCCACTCTCACCACTATTATTCAACATAGTTTTGGAAGTTTTAGCCACAGCAATCAGAGAAGAAAAAGAAATAAAAGGAATCCAAATTAGAAAAGAAGTAAAGCTGTCACTGTTTGCAGATAACATGATACTATATACAGAGAATCCTAAAGATGCTACCAGAAAACTACTAGAGCTAATCAATGAATTTGGTAAAGTAGCAGGATACAAAATTAATGCACAGAAATCTCTTGCATTCCTATATACTAATGATGAAAAATCTGAAAGAGAAATTAAGGAAACACTCCCATTTACCACTGCAACAAAAAGAATAAAAGGACTTCCCTGGTGGCACAGTGGTTGAGAATCCGCCTGCCAATGCGGGGGACACGGGTTCGGGCCCTGGTCCTGGAGGATCCCACATGCCACGGAGTGGCAGGGCCCATGCGCCACAACTGCTGAGCCTGCGCTCTGGAGCCCGCGTGCCACAACTACTAAAGCCCGCACGCCTAGAGCCCGTGCTCCTCAATGGGGGAGGCCACCGCAATGAGAACCCAATGAGCCCGCGCACCGCAATGAAGAGTAGCCCCCGCTCGTGGCAACTGGAGAAGGCTCGCGTGCAGCAGCAGGGACCCAACACAGCCAAAAATAAATATATAAATTAAAAAAAAAAAAAAAGGAATAAAATACCTAGGAATAAACCTACCTAAGGAGACAAAAGACCTGTATGCAGAGAGCTATAAGACACTGATGAAAGAAATTAAAGATGGTGCAAACAGATGGAGAGATATATCATGTTCTTGACTTGGAAGAATTAATATTGTGAAAATGACTATACTACCCAAAGCAATCTACAGATTCAATGTAATCCCTATCAAACTACCAGTCGGATTTTTCACAGAACTAGAAAAAAAAATTCACAGTGTGTATGGAAAAACAAAAGACCCTGAATAGCCAAAGCAATCTTGAGAAAGAAAAACAGAGCTGGAGGAATCAGGCTCCTGGACTTCAGACTATACTACAAAGCTACAATAATCAAGACAGTATGGTAGTGGCACAAAAACAGAAATATAGATCAATGGAACAGGATAGAAAGCCCAGAGATAAACCCACACACATATGGTCACATTATTTTTGATAAAGGAGGCAAGAATATACAATGGAGAAAAGACAGCCTCTCAATAAGTGGTGCTGGGAAAACTGGACAGCTACATGTAAAAGAATGAAATTAGAACACTCCCTAACACCAAAGAAAAAATAATCTCAAAATGGATTAAAGACCTAAATGTAAGGCCAGACACTATCAAACTCTTAGAGGAAAACATAGGCAGAACACTCTATGACATAAATCACAGCAAGATCCTTTTTGACCCACCTCCTGGAGAAATGGAAATAAAAACAAAAATAAACAAATGGGACCTAATGAAACTTAAAAGCTTTTGCACAGCAAAGGAAACCATAAACAAGACGAAAAGACAACCCTCAGAATGGGAGAAAACATTTGCAAATGAAGCAACTGACAAAGGATTAATCTCCAAAATTTACAAGCCACTCATGCTGCTCAGTATCATAAAACAAACAACCCAATCCAAAAATGGACAGAAGACCTAAATAGACATTTCTCCAAGGAAGATATACAGATTTCCAACAAACACATGAAAGGATGCTCAACATCATTAATCATTAGAGAAATGCAAATCAAAACTACAATGAGGTATTACCTCACACTGGTCAGAATGGCCATCATCAAAAAATCTACAAACAGTAAATGCTGGAGAAGGTGTGGAGAAAAAGGAACCCTCTTGCACTGTTGGTGGGAATGTAAACTGATACAGCCACTATAGAGAACAGTATGGAGGTTCCTTAAAAAACTAAAAATAGAACTACCGTATGACCCAGCAATCCCACTACTGGGCATATACCCTGAGAAAACCATAATTTAAAAAGGGTCATGTACCACATGTTCATTACAGCTCTATTTACAATAGCCAGGACATGGAAGCAACCTAAATGTCCATTGACAGATGAATGGATAAAGAAGATGTGGCACATATATACAGTGGAATATTACTCAGCCATAAAAAGAAATGAAATTGAGTTATTTGTCGTGAGGTGCGTGGACCTAGAGTCTGTCATACAGAGTGAAGTAAGTCAGAAAGAGAAAAACAAATACTGTATGCTAACACATATATATGGAATCTAAAAAAAAAAAGGTTCTGAAGAACCTAGGGGCAGGACAGGAATAAAGACGCAGACGTAGAGAATGGACTTGAGGACATGGGGAGGGGGAAGCGTAAGCTGGGACGAAGTGAGGGAGTGGTATGGACATATATACACTACCAAATGTAAAATAGCTAGTGGGAAGCAGCCGCATAGCACAAGGAGATCAGCTTGGTGCTTTGTGACCACCTAGAGGGGTGGGATAGGGAGGGTGGGAGGGAGATGCAAGAAGGAGGAGATATGGGGATATATGTATATGTATAGCTGATTCACTTTGTTATAACACAGAAAGTAACACACCATTGTAAAGCAATATACTCCAATAAAGATGTTAAAGAAAAAAAGAAGACTCTTCAAAGAACCAAAGGCTCAAGAGAGACTTCCCTGCTTGTCCAGTGGTTAAGACTCCACGTTTCCATTGCACGGGGCACGGGGTTGATCCCTGGTTGGGAAACTAAGATCCTGCATGCTGTGCGGCATGGCCAAAAACAAAACAAAAGCAAACAAAACAAAACAAACCCCCCTTAAAAAACCCCCAAAGGCTCCAAGTGGGCAGAGGGCAGGATTTGGGTGGAAGCAACCTTCCCCCACCCTTTCCTCTTCATATGGAGCTGCAGCAGTTGTTTCCCAGGGAGGGTTCTGGAGAGGTGTCAGGTAGAAGGTGTGTTCTGTGGTCAAGTACCTGTGGGAACTGGGCTGAGCGCATCAGCAGACTTTCCCAAACCCTGCAGTCATGAGCATCACGAGGGATGACAGTCTCCGTGAAATGTAGCAGGAGAGACTCAGAGAGAGGCATGGGACAGATGGGCTCATGGTGACTGAGAGTTAAGTATGTACTATGGGATGGAATAGGTTCCACATATGGAACTAAGCATTGCAAGTAATGTGAAAAAGTCGGGCTTGCTCCACATTGGGTAACACCACTAGTGATAATCAATCCACATAATGGAAATGTAGGTTGAGTTCAGGATTTGATAGATTATAAGCTCTTTGAGGATAGGTATTTATTTCAATAGCTCTGGAGCTGGGCTTAGTTCTTAATAGACCACAGTAAATATATGTTGAAGTAAATTGAATTTTGGATTGCTTTTGGAACCAGCAGGAGGCAGAGATAAGTGCTACGGTCAGTAGGAATCAGTGTCCTATGAGGAATGTAAGAGGGAAGAGTGTTAAAACAATGGGGAGGCCTGCATCCTGGAGACATCTTTCTGGGTTCAGTAGCAGGAAAACAGGCAAAGGCTCAGACAGAGTGCCTGCAGGTTGGTTCCCACAGCAAACCTCCCTGGGCTCATTCTCCTCCGAATCACTGAAACATAGACTCAAAGGAGCAAAGACAGCTGGGTCTCCAGAGTCACATAGTGACTAACACTGAACTCCATCACCTTCTGTACCTGTAACAGTCGAGAAAACCTTGAGGAAAAAAAAGCCAGGTCTTTCTTTGACTGTTGTTTATTGTCTTGGGAGAGTCTGGCTCATGGAAGCAGCTGTGGGGAGGAACATACACGAAGTCACGTGCAGTGCCCTGGGTATTGCTCAGGTGTCTGAAGCCCATCATCAGCTTAGCCCTTGTGTGGTACTTCTGGCAGAAACAGGGCCTTCGTGGCTCCTGCTCTGCCCTCAACCCCTGGGAAGTTCTCCCACCTGGGGCTGTGGGGGGAAGGGAGCAGGTGGGAGCAGAGTAAGTGCTCAGGGAGAGTGACTTTAATGCCAATCACTTCTACAAGGTTGCTCTTTGTTCATGTCCAACTTTTGAGTGGTTGGTCAGTCTGGTCCCAAGAGAAGCAAGGGAGAGGGCAGGACTATTCTGGGTAATGGATGGTAATGTGTTCAGTTTTGATGTTGTATAGATCAAGGTGATTCCAGCTATGGTGTGATAGAGACTGGCTCCATTTTTGATGTTTGACTGCTGACAGCTTTCAAGCCTCATCAGGCTGCCTTCCCCTTCCTCCCACATCTGGGCAAGCCGATAAGAAAGTCTTCATGCTCCCTCACTCGACACCAGAGGAAAGTTCCAGCCACACAAAACCTGGCTTGTTTGTGAGCCCTCCCTAGTCCCATCCACTAACCACAATAAAAGCCCAAGCCAGTCACCCCTCTTCCCTCTCTCAAGCCATCTTTAGACCTGATTGGGAGCCTGCCCTGCTTTGCCCTGAAAGACTCATTCTGTGAGTAATAGATCTCTTCATGCCCTCTTGTGCATGTGTGGCATCATCAGTCTCAACATCCAAACCAAATTTTGGGTTGGGGGTTGGTCTGGCCCTCACGCACGGGCAACCAAAACATATGGTAGCAGATGAACCCTGAATACAATAGAAGTCTATTTCGGGTTCATGTCCTAGTCCATTGCAGGAGTTCCTGGTCAGACAGGCTTCCATGAGCTCATTCAGAGACCCAGGCTCCTTCTATCTTGTGGCTCCTCCCATCTTGTGGCTCCTCCACCTATTCCAGGTCTTTAGAATTCTCTCCATTCAGTCAACAGATGGGAGAAGAACAGGGAGAGTCACATGATAGGTTTTGGAAGGGGTCAGGCTTGGAACTGGTACACATCACTTCCCAACTTTCCTTTGCTTAGAACTCAGTCATAAAGCCACACCCACCCACATGGAACATTGGGAAATGTAGTCTAGGTGGGTTTTGGTGAATGTGTAGCAGTCCCCACCACAGATATGTTGGCTTTGAATATCAATTGGTCATTGAGGTGAAATATTTAAAAGGGAGTAAGATAGAGGGGTCGGAGGAGAAAGTTCTGGGCTAGAGCTATGCATTTATAAGTCTAATTTCTAGGCAATGAAAGGGAAAAGGGAAAGAAAAGGAAAAAGAGGATAATTCTATTCATAATTTCCTTTTTGTTTGATTTTCATCTTTGAGGATTGCCTCCTAAAACCTCACTAGCAGTGAGGGGTGTTGACAGGGGGAGAAAAAAAGCAGGAAGATGTGAAATGCCACCCCTTGAAATTAGAGCCAGCAGCTTGTCTGCACACACACGTGCGTTCGCACACACACACACACACACATATACACACATCACACACACTTTTTTTCTTTTTTTTTTTTAAATGATCTAGCCTCTCCAGTTTCCTGCCCTTCTAAGCCTCCAATGAGAAGAAAAAGGAAGTAGCAGGCTAATTGGAGAAAAGGGTGAAGGAATGGCAGACTTAGTAAAGGAGAGGGGAAATCAGTCTGCTATTTTAAGGCTTAGAATGTCTTTCCATAAGTCATTATGGTCTCCTTGCCAGTTAATCTCATTTCAAATGAAGTTGAAAGGTAATCTGATAGGTTTCATTTTCTCCGCAAATAATTCATCAATTCAGATGCACTCAGAACCATGACATAGCATGTAGGAGGATTTTAAGGTCTGACAAGGTGATAATTACCAGGACTGCGCTGGAACTGACAGCTGTTATTGGAATGATCTACTTTTTATTGAAATTCTTTGTGTGATTAGAAAAAAAGATGCCTAAATCAAATTAATCTGCAGCAGTTGGCGGACCCATATTGCTCCAGTGCAGACCAACAGAGCTGTGTGTGGATGTGTGTAGAGAGGGCAGAGTCTGTGCCTGATTTAGAACTTCACAGGCAGAAGATTCTCACATGTAGCCAATGACAGGAGCTGTTCAGATATGCAGAGCCGAATGGTATGTTCAGTTCCAGAATCCTGGAGAAACCTGAGAAAGGGAATCGGACACATTTATCAGCCCAAGCCAGTTCCTTTGTAGTAGCTCCTGCCTTGCTCATGCTGGCGACGTATTGCTGCATTAGCAGGTTCCATCCATTCTACAATCTCCTCTCCCACTCCCCTGCCCCCAGATGGGTGGCAGAAAGTGAAGATGGAACATAATTGTTTGTCTGGTGGACCAGAAGGAAAGATTATGTCTTCTGTAAGCACTAAATCATTGCTTTAATGTAAGTATGCTTAAGCTGATGGAATATCTTCTTCAACCTTGAAATACATGTAAGCTTATGAAATAAACTCATAAGGTTCAGGATAACCATAACAGTGAATGGATAGATAGAGTGCATATATTAGAAGATCAGTACTTGCAAATTAATTATCTATTTATTCATTTGTATATCACTCACTCATGCATTTATTCTATAAGAGTTTATAAAATATCTGCCATGTACAGCCCTGAATATATAAAGATGAATAAAATGTAGCTGATGCTCTCAGCCTTCAAGGAGCTCACACCTGTTTATTTCTCTACCTCTGTCTCCATCCATGCAGCCATCCATCCTTGCCGCCGTGCAGCCAACCATCCAACCATCCATCCATCCATCCATCCATCCATCCATCCATCCATCCATCCATCCATCCATCCGAGATGCCTACTGAGTCCTTAGTGGCTCTCAGAGATTCAACTGTGCCTCAAACCCCCAGCTCTCTGAAACTCTAAAAGCCCTTCCCAGAGTTTGTGTACTGGATGTTTGCTCCTCCTCCTTCTCTCTGTTTCTGTGCTTTTGGGCTGCCTGGAGAGTCCTTATTCCAATACTTTAGTGTGAACACAAAGCCTTGCCCCATCACTGATTTCTGTCTCTCCAATTCATATGTCTTAATTATTTTGTGAGTTTAGTAATTTTATATAAGATGGGGGAAAAGCAAAGCGAAGAGTCATATCATGGAGCCTTTGACCGTTACACATTTCCTCTCCCTTTCTCTCACCCTTCTTGTGTTTCTTCTAAAGATGTAAAAGTATATGAGACTTCCAACCCTCCCTGCCCCAACAGACACACACACACACACACACACACACACCCTACAGTCTCCCACTGAATAAATCATTCCCTGGGGGCTCAACTTTTACCCCAAGTCAGTTGGTCAAACACAGTTTTCCAAAGAAAACTTCCCAAAAGGAGTTCTAGAAAGGAAATGGATTCTTTCCCCCTCGACTATGTATTATTTATCTATGTATATTTTATCTTAAAACCCCAGTCTTAAGACAGGGCATGGATAGCTGAATAAGTGATGGGAAATGATTGATAGGCAGATAGATAGGTAGGTAAATAGTTTACCTTAAAACTAGGGTCAGCTTTCATGTACCTCAGAAAAAGAAAATGAAAAACTTCAACAATTACAGTTCAGTTTGCACCTCTATTTCTTAAGCTAATGTTTTTAAAGTAGGTGTCTTGGCCTGAGATCTTGTACTGCAAGGTACGAAAAAGCATTTAATCAAGTTTAAGCAATAAGGCATGTACTAAGTTATTTGTTGTTGTGTAACAAATTACTCCAAAACTTAGTTTCATGAAACAATAAGCATCCATTATCTCACAGTTTCTGAGGGCCAGGAGTCTGGGAGCAGCTGAGCTGAGTCGTGCTGGCTTAGGATGTCTCTTGAAGGTGTAGTCCAATGTTGGCCAGACCTGTGGTCATGGGAAGACTTGACTGGGATGGAAGATCTGCTTTTGAAATGCTCCTCACATGGCTATTAGCAGGAAGCCTCAGTTCCTCGTAACGTGGGTCCCTTCTCACAACGTGGTACATAGCTTTGGAGTAATCTAGAGGACAAGGGGAAATCACAATGTATTTTATGACCAAGCCTCAGAGGTGGAGGGGAGTACATGTGGGTGTGGCTAGTAGGGGTGAGGATCATCAAGGGCCATCTTGGAGGTGGCTTCCATAGGGCATGTACTCAAGGGCACCAGATTCAATTCCATGAACATCTGAGAGCAAGAAACTAGTGGAAGCAGAAATAGGAAGGTAGGAAGCTGTGGTCTCTTTCAACCCTGCTTCTTTCTAGTTCCTTTCCATCTACAAGCGTTTGTGGCCTAATATGGTCACTGCAGGCTCCAACCCCACATACTTTTCAGTACAACATGAGCAACAACAATAATAACAACAATGTATGCTTTCTTAATATATTTTATAGTTATCACTATTGCAATGGCTAACATTTCTTGAGCAGTTATAGTCTATGTTCAAGGTTAAGTGCATTGCATAAGATTATATTTAATTGCAAAGTCATATGCCTATTTTATAAATGAAGAGACTGAGAACAGTGATGTTGAAGGTTACCTGGCTAGAATTTCTGTGTCATTCATTTCACTTCTTTTGAAGGCAAAATCTCTCTGGTCACTGCCAGTTAGGTTACAGTACAGTTAGGTTACAGAACAGAGACTGTTCCTTTTGAGGCTGTGGGAACCACACACCAAACTAGATGGAAAAATTAAGCATGGCAGGAAAATTGATTCACATATCTGCTGGAATAAGCAATCGTTTTGTTAAACTTAAGACTTTGCCTTAATTGCCACCATTAGTAAATAGAAATCTACTTGTGCAATGTGCAGACAGCAGCTAAAAGCATTAAAACTACTATAAAAGATTTTTTTCTCAGAATACCAGCAGTTTAAATGTATGCTATTATTTTTTCATATTAAATTTTGCCATCTCGTGGCTTGCCTTACAGCTACTGAAGAAGCAGGAGGTTTTTGAAAGGCTACACAAGTAAAAATCCCAGGGGAAGGAGTGGATGTGTATTCAAATATACATTCAGCTCCCTTTGCCAATAAATGAGAGGATAAGGAGCCAGAATTTCCCCCATAAAAAGTAGAGAAATAATTTATCTACCAAGTGCTACATCCAACTGTATTATATTTTTGTCTCATTCTATCTTTTTATATTTGTATTGTTTCTGGTGAATTCTTATTCACCAAGCCAGTGAATAGAGGAATGTGGATAAGTAGCATACATTTCCAAGACGGGAGTGTTCACTCATTCATTCAACAGAACACCTGTTGAGCTTTGGCATGTGAGGTGTCATGCTGGGCGATGGTGTATTCAGGATTCATTCATCATTCTCTGATTGTATTTACTGAGTGCTTTTTAGCTTCCTGAGACCTTGAGAGATGCTGTGAAAATAAAAAAAGAAAGAAGAAAAGGGAGTAAGATAAATGAGATAAGCTTCTTGTTCCTAAAAGACTTTGAAATAGCATTGAGAAAACAAAATTAACATGAAACAAAACAAGAAAGTCTTTTTTTCCCCCTAAATAATGGGACTTTATTGCTATGCATTCTCTGTGCTCTGCATGTTCAGAGAAACTCCTCTGGTAACAAACTATAGAAATGATCCCTGAGAGTATAGTCTTAAGACAGTTATTAAGTGTGAATTTTTGTGGTACAATCTCTGAGAACACCAGGAGTTTATAGAAGGGGCTGAAGAGCCGAAGGGAGGGGCTGGGGAGGCTTCTCAGGGGAGGTGTCACGGGGGCAGGTGCCCCCATGTGAGGTGCCCTCACAGGGGGCTGCTAAGAGCCCTGGAGAGTGGGGTTGGGGGAGGGATGGTAAGGAAGAGAAGAAGGGGGTGCTCTGGAGAAAGTCCCCCCACTCTGACTTGGTTTCACCCTGGGTCAGACATTTTTCTGCCTTACATCTCACCCTCCCACACCCCTGAGAACGTCCAGAGCTAAATTGGATGTTGTGATGAACACTCAGGCTTGGACGAGGAGGGTTTAGAATCTCATGGGCCCTGAAACTGCAGCCCATGCCACCTCCTGGATTCTAAAGATGGGAGTTCGACCCAGAGGAGGAGGCCAACTCCCGGAGCCTTTGGTCCTTCTCTGGTTCCAAACAGAAAGGCTGGGGGCCATCGTGGAGAGAGCTCAGAGGAGAGTGACAAGGGGATTACGACGTGAGTGCACAGCCTCAACAGACAGGTATTATTCAATCTGGAGAAAACGGAAGGATGAAATAAACATGATCCTTAAGTACATCAAAGGTCTTACATAGCCAGAGGCTGGGGACTAGCACTGATTTCTCTGAAGGGCTATGGCAACTCCATCGGAAAGTTTGGGGTCAGTGCTGTTGGGCTACTGCCTACCCTGACATGACCAGTGCCTCTGGACAGGCACCACCTATGAGGGGAACTCCAGGATTCTCCTCGGGTGGCCAGCTGCCCCAGTTTGCCCAGGACTTTCAGTCCTAAAACTGGGACTTTCCTGGGCAAACTGGGGCCAAGAGTACCTCCTCTTGGTACTTGCGTTTTGACTCAGCAGCTCACCTGGTCCAGGCTCAGGTGTGCTCCCCTCCAATACTGCCCACGGGGGGCCAGAACCCCCAAGATGACCCCCATGACCATCAGTTCCAGGGGCGAGTTGAGCTGAGATGGAGTTTACCCAAGACCACATGGTCTGGTTGCTCAGAGAATCCCGGGCACGGCAGGAACCTCGGTGCCACTTATCAGGCCTGGAGGTCACCGTGAAGAACAAAAACAGGAGAGTGAGTGAGTGAAAATAATAAATGGATCAATTCTTCTGTCCAGTTGTCCAGTTTTCCCAGTTGGGAAAACAAATGGGTGACAAAATGGGTGGGGCCACAACTTCCCTCTGTCTGAGGCTCACACAGTGAATTTATTTACAGTCTCTCGGCTTCTAAAAGACGTGTCAGGCACAATTTCTGACAGTTCACAAGACACTCTCTGCTGAGAGCATTTTTAAAAGGGCCGAATCTCTCTGGAATAATTTTAATTGTATCTCAGACAGCAATGATTTTTCAAAAAGGGAATGGTTTTAATTACACTTAAGCATTTCAACATGCTTGGCACCGTGCTAAGTACCTCACTGGGATTATTTTGCTAAACCCTCACCATAATCCTACAGGCAAGGTGCCATCACACTCCCCATATTAGCAGGTGAGGAAACTGAGGTCAGGAAAGTGAGGTCATACGGTGGTAAGCTGGGCATCTGGCTGATGAGTTTGGCCCCAGAACCCGTGTTCTGCCCTGTGTTAGGTGCCTGGGTTAACCTGGAAGCTGAAATGAGCTTTTGAGGCTGAATTTTATCTTGGTGTCCAGGAGACACCCGCCACTCCTACTTGGCACAAGTAATCAAATGAATAACCAACACCTTTTATATTTAGCTGATTTCATCAGAAACTATCGAAATACCTAAAAATAGCCTCTTGTTGGTGATGCTGGTTCTCATTTTTGAAGGTAAGGACATGGTGGCAGAGAAGCGAATCTACCATTCTATTTAAAGGATCATTACTCTGGTTTTGAATAATGTAAGACTATGCTGGGATGAGGGTTTACTAGTTTAAATGTTATTTTTCATGCATAAAATTGAAAGGAACTAAGCTTGGGCTGTCAGGGGAGATGAGAGAGAGACTCAGGCCTGAGCTGCTTTGCTTCAGGAAACTCACAGCTACATGCTCCTTGCTGGGACTTCAAGTTCCCAGACAGGATGGGGGAGAATAAATTTGACCTAATCAAGACCTTTATCTTGAAAATTTTAAGTGGTTTGACCCAAACCAGGCACCTCAGATCACATCCTGTCTTAGTCTGTTTGGGCTGTTATAACAAAGTACCATAGACTGAGTGTCTTATAAACAACAGACACCTATTTCTTACCGTTCTGGAGGCTGGAAGTCTGAAATCAGGGTACCAGCAAGGCGGAGTCCCGGGGAGGGCCTTTTTCTGGGTTGCAGACTGCTGACTTGTTGTATCCTCACAGGGTGGAGAGCAGAGAGCCACAAGTTCTCTTGTGACTCTTAAAAGGACACTAATCCCTTTCATGAGGGCCCCATCTTCATGACTTCATCTAACCCTAATTACCTCCCAGAGGCCCCACTGTCTAATAACATCACATTGAGGGACAGGGTTTCAACATATAAAATTGAGGGGACACAAACATTCAGTCCATAGCATCCCCATCAATGTAATTTAACAACTGGATTTCCTAAAACAAACTAGATTGGAAGCATCTGAGCTGTATGATGTGGATTCCAGCTGTCAAACTGTTAATTCCCAGTTCAGAGTGGCTGAGTTATCTCATGGGGCCCTTTGTGAGCATTAAAAAAAAGCCACCCCCTCTGGGTGGATGCAGCTCCAGGCAGGCTGAGTTTCGGTCCCATTTCATCCCACTTGCCTCCTCAACGCTGCACCCCTCAAGGGCCTACGCGGTGGCTCCAGTCTCTGGGAAAACCTCAAAGCCTTTAGGTTCAGCACCTCTATGGGCCAGGTTCTCCACAGGGTCCAAGGATATAAGAACGAGTAAGACATAGTCCTCGCTCTCAATGGCCATGCAAGATTCTCACTCTACTGAGGGAAGCACATGAAGCAGGCCAGCTGTGAGCAAGACGTGGCCTGGGAGTAGGGGAGCTGGAGGGTGGGAGGGGTGGGACTAAGGAGGGCTCTCTGGAGGAAGGGACACTGGACCGCAAGTGCACACCTGGCTCCTCGTATTGAGAAGCATCTGGAGCTCCACACCGTTAAGTGTGGTTAAGAGCTTAGGGTCTGCAGTCGACTGGAACTGAGGGTGAATCTTGGCTCTGCCACTTACTAACTACACAACTGGGGCGAGTTATTTGTCCTTTCCAAATCTTGGTTTCCTTATCTGTAAAATGGGAAAACAATAATACCTACTTTTATAGGGGTGTTGTGAAGATTAAATAAAATAATGGATGAGAAGCCCTTTGCATCATGATGCTCAATTGATGGCATTATTATTATTATTGCCATAGGGAGTTTTGCCCAAGGGCCCCATATGATGCTTACACTGATGTAATCAGGAGGGAAAGGGCTGCGAGGGCAGCGGAGGGGTCAGTCCCACGTGTGGACGGCCAGGGCTGTGATTGCAGGAGGGTCAGAGTCACCAGAGCCCTCTGGAGCACCTGAGCCCCTCCCCATTCCTGGGGCATGGGAATACCTTCAACACAGGACAAAACCTTCCGTTGTGCAATCAGTTGAGCATTAACCAGTAGACCATCCCAGAGGAGGAGATTTCAGAGAAGAAAATTCACTTCAAACTTCTTTTCTCAGAGCAGTTTCTGTGGTAGAAGGTGGAGAGATGGTGAAAGGGTGATGAGAAAGGAAGTTGGGGACAGAGAATCAAAATTCAGGGGAATTTTGGATTTGTTCAGGTGAAAGCTTGGTGTGCAGCATGCTCGAGAGAAAACCAGACCAGAGCAGATGGCAAGGCCACTCTCTGGGTGGTTGGATGGGTCTGTCCTTCCAGATGCCACTTGGGTCTGGTCCGAAGGCCCCACAGACTCACCAAGGAGCCAGCTCAGGTGGGGCTGGGGGTCCAGGATCCCTAGGAGGCTCCCTTGCTTGTCTTGCTCCCTCTCTTGGTCAGGCTCATTTTCTTATTTTTCCAAATCTGGAGCCAGAGGATGTGGGGACACACTGGGTCTGCCAGTGGGCAATCCAGACAAGGATTCTGTTGCCAACAGAAGCCTGAAGGATATGGTACCAAAGAGCTGGGCAGAGGGGTGAGTCTTCCCTGGTGGCAGCCTTGAACTTCAACTTATCTAATCCCTTTGATATTTTCTTCCAGCATATCCTCCTCCTGAGGTAAAGCATTTCCCTGAATTACTGGCATTGCTTTCCTTTAACGGACTCTGGGAAAATGACTCAAGAATTGCAGCTGAACCAAGGAGACTTCATTTCTAGGGTGGCACTGTCCCGGCAAAGATGCTAGTCCTGGCCATGTCACCATCTTGTCCATTCCAGCCCTGGCCTTCCGGTCTCCTGATCTCACTTGTCCTTAAGTTATGCTTCAATACCTAATTTTGTTTGGAGCTGATTGCTTTCTGTCCTTTGAGATTAAGTGGCATTATATAACTTACCCTTTGCGGGTGAGCAGGAAATATCATTTTACCGGAAGGGCCAACCTGTATCAAAATAGTGACGTCCAAAATGTAGAAGTGGCGGTTAAAAATAAGCCATGCTCATTAGATGTCTCCCTGCCCTACATAGCTGCCCAAAAACTCACATCTTGTTCTGCCCAAGTGTAAATAGTCTCCCTATTTAGAAATGGCACAGTGGGAGGTAAATGAATTGGCTAGGAGAGACCAGTCATAACTCATCACACTGAAAAGCTTAAAAACTCTTTATGGAAAAATTCTAATGCCTGTCAGTTGTTGAAAGCCAGGCTCTGTGCTAGGAGCTTTACATACATTATCTTATTTAATCCTCCCACCAACTCTGCAAGGTTCTTCTTATTTTATTTAATAGATGAGGAAGGGAGGCTCAGCAAAGTTAAGCAGCTTATTTAGGGTCATGCAGATCATGATAGGGAAACCGGGAGTCAGACAGCGGTCACTCTCGTCCTAAGCCCATGTTATTTTCACTAGACCCCACTGCTAATGACTGGCCAGAGGATGAGGTTATCAGGTGCATTTGAAGACCTTGTCCTTCATTACTATTTTTAATCAATTAATTTATTTTTGGCTGCATTGAGTCTTCATTGCTGTGCGCGGGGGCTTCTCTTCATTGCGGTGTGTGGGCTTCAGTAGTTGTGGCACGCGGGCTCAGTAGTTGTGGCTCGTGGGCTCTAGAGCGCAGGCTCAGTAGTTGTGGTGCACAGGCTTAGTTGCTCCGCGGCATGTGGGATCTTCCCGGACCAGGGCTCGAACCCGTGTCCCCTGCATCAGCAGGCGGATTCTTAACCACTGCACCACCAGGGAAGTCCCTGTCCTTCATTATAGTCAGGAAATTCTTGGCCTGATACTTGGCCGAAAGGTGCTCTACAGTGAGGCTGCTTATGAAGGATAAAGCCTGAAATTAAATTCCCTCTCACTGTGGTTGAGTCCATTCCTGGCTTCCCTGAACCCTGGGCCCTTGGCCTGGTTCTTGTTCTGTAAATGATGGTCCACATGACAGTGACACCGTTGGTGTCCTGCTTGCCTCTGTGCACTGGCCTTTCGTGGATTTTCTGATAATAATGGCTGTTAAGATTTTGAAGCAGTCCAATAAATAGTGCCTCCAATCCTGTCCAGATTCTGAATCAGAAATAAGGCAAAGAGGACTTCCCTGGTGGTGCAGTGGTTAAGAATCTGCCTGCCAATGCAGGGCACACGGGTTCGATCCCTGGTCTGGGAAGATCCCACATGCCATCGAGCAACTAAACCCGTGTGCCACAACTACTGAGCCTGTGCTCTAGAGCCCACAAGACACAACTACTGAGCCTGTATGCCACAACTACTGAAGCCCGTGCACCTAGAACTGGTGCTCCGCAACAAGAGAAGCCACCGCAATGAGAAGTCCGTGCACCGCAAGGAAGAGTGGACCCACTCGCTGCAACTAGAGAAGCCCCACATGCAGCAACGAAGACCCAACACAGCCAAAAATAAATTAAAAAAAAAAGAAAGAAGGCAAAGAGTAAGGTAGACGTAGGCCAGATATCATCTTAGCTGTGGATAAAGGCGAGATTGGAGAACATAGTTTAGTGAGAGCAAAATGGGTGTCTGTTGCAGGATGGTGGGAAGCAACATCTGAGCTGGAGATTAGTTTGCAGGAGGTCTATTAGGGAGTTCTTTCGGGATCTACAACCATAGGCGGAAGCGGAAAGAAATCACGGTGGGCAGAGAAAAGCAGCAATGATGCGGTCTTATCACAGGCCTCAGCCAACTCCTTGGAGCATGCTGGGTCTTTATACTTTTATATAGGCCAGTCACAGGGTTCAGGCTGCCTCTGGCAAAGGGCATGACTTTGGAAGACAGCGATATTCAGTCAAGGACAATTCCCAGAGAGGGCTATTGGTTGAGGGCTGTCAGCCAACAGCACCCACAGCAGAGAGGGGAACAGTCGTTTGGTCCTCACAGTAAATCCTGGCAGCTCATGAGAGTGTCCACTGCATGAATCTACTTCATTCAGTTTCTGGAAGCAGCTTCTCCAGGATGCTGGCAGGCCTCTTTTCCTGGCACAGACATATAAGAAAAGTGTTAGTGGGACAAACTATAGATCCCATCACAGGAGCTGGTCTTGAGGCCACAACTGATGTTCAGCCTCCCACACCCTCAGAAAACACCTCTGCTGGTCTAAGTGGGTGGTCAGGTGATGTGACTAAGACTCTCATCCCTGATGACGTTAGTCCCTGGGCGCCATGCCTTCCTCAGGCTATGGTTGCTGAAGTTGTCGATTTAACATTAAAATTGGTTAAGGGGATGCCAAGAGATGCAAAACAGATGACCTGGGGCACCAGAGTCCTCTGTACCCCCACGTGTACAGCAACCCTGCCTCCTCCTACTGGTCAGGGTCAGTTTCTCCTGCCAAGATGGTAACTCTACTTCTTGTCAAGTTCCCTGGCACAGCAAAACCCAAGTGTCCTGGCAGTAGCCATTACTTATAGTTCAGCAGTTCTTTTGCTACATTCTCTAGTGGGAATGGACCCACCCGACACACCCCGAACTTGGACTTCTAAACCTGAAAAGCCCAGAGTGGAGGAGATGGGAAACACAAAGTCTCCAGTGGGTCACTGGCAGTGACAGTAACTGGAGACATGCCACTACAGCTTCCTACTACTGAACTCCGGATTTAGCAGAGCTGGGACTGGGAAGAGCAAATCAAGGTGGATCAGGGTTGCATAGGCTTCTTCCTCCTCTCTACCTCCACCTCCTTCTTTGAGACCCCACTCCCATTCTCCTACAAGGACAGTCTGTCTCTGGAGGAACAAGAGAGAGTTTGTACTCTTTGGGGCTAGTTCATTCCTAAGAGGAAAAAGAAGCAATTGAGCCAGGCATGGTCGTTTTGCTCTTTCCACATTGATCACTGTGGTATCACTCCTCTCCACCCTGATTGATGGGGTGGAGATGTGCCAGGAATGTTATGATAATGGAGCTCCCTCCACATGGAAGGAAACATCGAGGATTGTAAAGAAGCACTTCCCTCATCAAAAGTGCTTGTTTATTGAGCACTTACTCTATGCCAAACCCCATGCTAAGTACTTTTCTTCAGTTATCTTCACAACAATCCTTTGAGGTGGGGACTATTTTTGCCTCAAGTTTATGCATGATATAGTGAAGCACAGAGAAATAAAGAAATGGGCCAAGAATCAACCCCAGTTCCAAGTCAGTTCCAAGTCAGTCAGTTCCAAGTCCCAGGCTTGAACCACTATTCCTGTAGCTCTCAAACTGGTAAACATAAGAATCACCTGGGGTAGTTTCTTAAAACTCAGATCCTGGACTCACCCTCAAAGATCCTGATGGGCGGGACTTTCCTGGTGGTCCGGTGGTTAAGACTCCATGCTCCCAATGCAGGGGGCCTAGGTTAGATCCCTGGTCAGGGAACTAGATCCCGCATGCTGCAACTAAAAGATCCTGCGTGTCACAACTAAAGATCCCGTGTGCCGCAACTGAGACCAAGCACAGCCAAAAAAAAAAAAGACTGCTGGGCTTGAGGCAAGAGCCAGGAATAAGAATTTTTAACAAGGTCCCATCTACTCCATGTGGAGGAGAATATGACTTAGGTGATTTGAGACCCACCTTTGAGAAATATTTCATGATGGTATATACTTCCTTCTCATTTGTAGGCCCAATGCATGAAAATAAATGTGTTACTTTTAACTGAGCACATTTTCTGTTCCCCCTGCTGGAGGGAGTGTTAGAGGATAAGGAAGTTCATCTTGCTTTTGTGGAACATAAGTAACCAAAGATAATAGAGCTCATCACTGACTAAAGGGCTAAACCATGGGGCTCAGACTGTAAAAGCAGTAAGAGCTTAAAAATGGAACCTCCACTGTCAGTTCGGCCTGAGCGGTTAGCAAAGGATTTAGATAAACTAGGGTGGTGGAGAGGAGTCAGTCTGGGAGTAAGAGAGTGAGGAGCAGCCTGGAGAAAGCATCTAAAGGAAAGAGTTTAGACATTGGGAGCTGTAGGAAAAGATGCTACATGGGAAGGAGTAGAAGCAATGGAAGCATCAGATTGTGGTGGCAGTAAGCAGGTGAACAGCAGCACAGAGAATGTCAGTTGCCTCCTAGTGAAGGACTCAAGCCCCCAGATCCTGAATGCATGCACACATCACAAATGATCCACAGAAAGCCTGAGGAACTGTGAAGCTGAGACAAGGTTTATGGATCAGCAACATCAAATGGATGTTTCAACAGCATTTATTGCCTATTGGCATCATGTCAGTGCTTCAGATGCAGAGAGAAATAAAACCCAGTCCCTACCCTCCATAAGACATCACCAAAGTGTCCAGTGTTAGGGAAGAGAGCTTAAATTTATTCATTTCTTTTGTAGGGGAGGAAAAATAATTTTATTCTAGTCTTCAAAATTCCAGCTGGGGCCCCTATAACAAAAGACAGATTAACAAGAGAAAAACAAACAGAAATTTATTAACATTGTTAAAAAAACAAGAAAGGAAAAAAAGAAACAACAGCCCTAAAATGGAGTCACTTGTGCTAAGTCCCAGGTCAGCAAACCAAGACTTAATATCTAACCTAATTGCAGTTTCAGCCTCTCCCAGGAATGTGAATTTTAACCAGTCAATCTTGAATTACCTGGTTAGCACTAATGAGGTAATCCCCCTGATAGCCCCTTGCCATCCCCCATAAGAAGGTAACCTTGACTAAAACAATGCACTCTTTGATAGAAACTTCCTTTTTCTGTCCCCTTCTATAAAAACCTTCCATCTTGTACAGCTCTGTGGAGCTGCATTCTGTTTGCTAGTTAGAATGCTGTCCAATTGATAAATCACTGAATAAAGCCAATTAGGTCTTTAAATTTACTCTGTTGAATTTTGTTTTTTAACAGATTTGGTGGCAGCAGTGGGATTGAAGGAGATTTCTGATGGCTTTGGGGACAATGAGAAATGCAGGTGTGGTACACATTGAACTCTTTGAGTTTTCTGTCTTTCTCGCTGTTTCTGAGGACCATGGGTAAGTTCCTCTTGGTTCTGAGCTAGGCTCTTTGTGAGTCAAGTTCCTGATCTAACTGGCTTTCCAATGTTCCCTATTTGATTGGAAAACCAAGCTCTTGGTTCTGTCCCCAGATTCCATGCTGGGAGCTGCTGGCAGTTTAGTCAGCAGCTCCCCATTTGTTTGGAATTCTTCCCCAGATTCCACAGTGGGAACTACTGGTGGCAATCACAATTCCCCACTGGTTGGTATTCTCTATATTTCATGATGGATTCTCTGCAGTCTCTATTCTTTGGGGTCTGCTGGTTTCCCAAATCCCCAGATTTCACATTGGGAACTGCTGGTGGTTACTGGCCAGAGTTGAACTGAGTCTGACTTAAAAAATGGACTGGGTCCAGAGTCATAGTGGGTCTGACTTAAAAATTCAACTAGTTCAGCTGTACTGGGTCCAATGGGTTTTGGGTGGGTAAAGGCTATTTCCAGTGGGAATCTTGGAAGCCAAAAAGCTACAAAAATTGGTGAGCCTGGGTCGAGCATTGAAAAGCTGTTACAGTGCTTGCCACCTCCCAAAGACTCTCACGTTAGGATAAGTTGGTCATGGAAAATGAGTTAGATTGACACTAGGTCACTCACAAACCTTAAGAAAATTTCCGTGCAATGAGATGCACTGTGAAACATCACACTATTGCCAACCCAGAAGCACATCCCTTTTAGGTATTAGTTTGGCTCTAAGAGACTCAAAGTCTTAGCTAAACAAACAAACAACAAACAAACAAATAAATAAGTGGGACCTTTAAATTCCAAAGAGTTGAGCACAGCACATTTGGCACACTTGCCTATTTTATGTCTAAGAACTATGGTCCTGGAAGTTATAAATATCTACAAAAATGGCAAAATCTTACTGAAAAAAAACCTAGAATTATAATGGCTATTATGGGGAACATTCTAATTAGACAAGATCATTTACTTAAGAAGTGCACTTGAAAGCAGGTTTTTCCCAAATCAAACAGAATAGGATAGCTATTTTAGAATTTTTTTTTTAATGACGATGTAGATTTATTTATTTATTTATTTTTGGCTGTGTTGGGTCTTCGTTTCTGTGCGAGGGCTTTCTCCAGTTGCGGCGAGCAGGGGCCACTCTTCATCGCGGTGCGTGGGCCTCTCACTATCGCGGCCTCTCTCTTTGCGGAGCACAGGCTCCAGACGCGCAGTCTCAGTAGTTGTGGCTCACGGGCTTAGTTGCTCCGTGGCATGTGGGATCTTCCCAGACCAGGGCTCGAACCCGTGTCCCCTGCATTGGCAGGCAGATTCTTAACCACTGCGCCACCAGGGAAGCCCAGGATAGCTATTTTAATTCACATGCAGAAAATTCCAAAAGCCTTAAAATGACAAATAGTTTCATTGAAAGATGCATTATAAAAGGCTAATGAGCAGACGCATAGCACAGGGAGATCAGCTTGGTGCTTTGTGACCGCCTAGAGGGGTGGGATAGGGAGGGTGGGAGGGAGGGAGATGCAAGAGGGAAGAGATATGGGAACATATGTATATGTATAACTGATTCACTTTGTTATAAAGCAGAAACTAACACACCATTGTAAAGCAATTATACTCCAATAAAGATGTTTTAAAAAAAAAAAAGAAAAAAAAAAGGTTAATGAAAGATTAGACACAAGAGGACACAAGAGTATCTAAAACAAAAGACAGTAAGACTCTCATAGCTCCTGCTCCCCTCTATCCTCCTTTATCTTAATACTCATTCTAGTAATCCTGCCTGAATTGTCTTTCCACTCTAAAGAGACCACGACACTGTATACAATAGTCCATCAAGTTAGTGGCCTTACAGACACCTCCATATCACCCTCAAAGGTGGGCCCCTGAATGGGCTCCTCCCAGAACTGATGGGACTCTGAGAGATTTTCTGGTAAGCTGCTATGCTATTTCTTTAATTAGACAAGGGGAAACTAAATTAAAATTAATGAAAAACTTTGCCAAATTCTGGTAGATACCAGAGCTACTCTCTACTTTACAGCGTACAGATCGGATCCTGGGAAAACTGACAAAAGTCAGCTCTCCTGGATCTCTGTCTGTAGTACCCAGTAGAGAGAGGAAAATAAAATAGCTTTTGAACCCTCTTTGGGGATGCTTCTTGAGTCCAAGGGGTTGTTCAATACTGACAGAAATATTTACTGTTTGTCCCAGCTGAAAACTGACAAGACATTTGAAAGGATTTTTTTTCAAAGTAGCTCTGTGGTCAGAAATTGGCCAAATGGAAAGCTGATATTCAGAACCTGATAGAAACTTTTCTTAGGCCTTCTCCCCTATGCTAAAATAAAACTGTGTACCCAGAGGGAGAGAAAAGCCTTCTAAAGACTTTATGAAAGGATTTACTAAAACATTCCAAAGACAGAAGCTCTAAATCCAGAACATAAGTGTTTTGATTTCCATCTTAGGTGGAAATCTTCTCTCTGATATAAAGAAGCAATTTGGAGATACTGTGGTGGGATGCGTGGCTCAACTCATGAAGGCATTTAAGTTGCAACCTAATTCTTTGAGGAATTAAAAGCAACTGTCCTTTTCCTACAAATCTTTGCAAAACCAGAAATGCAGCTCTAAAAACTGTCAAAGTCTACCTGTCCTTTTTAACATTTAATCTGGCCTATTCATCTCAAAAGGCTTGTATGTATTGTAAAAATTCTGGCCTTAGGAAAAAAGCCCTTCTTAAAGGAACTTGTATTCTTTTCCTGTGCTTTTGAGATGTAAATGTTCTACTTGATTCCTCCAGGAACTCTTATCTAGCTCATCTCTTCAACTTCAGAGTGGTAATTATTATCAGAAGAAAAACAAAAGGGGGAAAGGTTATTTTGAAACTTAGCTGAATGAAAAATCTGTCTTCCCCCAATAGTAATAAGCTTTAGCCCTCTGAGCAGGTAACTTTAAATTATTACATCTTCCAGAAACATAAATTTATAACTAGTGAGTTTTGTATTATTGTACCTAATTCATAGCTAAAATTCTAAAACAGAAGCTATAAGTTCTCTGCTTGCTTCTCTATGTATGTTTATGTCTATGTATATGAGTTGCAGATGTGTGGTATTTTCTACCTCTAGATGGTATTACTAAAATTAATTTGTAACAGAGCTCTATTTAATTGGCGTAAGGAAAATTAAGTGCTTATATGAATTAAGGTTTTTTTAAAGCTCTCAGAAATGTAATAGAAACTAACCCAAATGTTTTTCAATTTCATGTGATCTGGGAAGATATTTGGTATTAAAGTTAGTGTAAGTTAGTTTTTTAAAATTAAAACAGGTTTGTCATTAGAGTTATCAGCATTAAATATAATACTTCATTCTACCTATGTACAAAAGGTCAAATAAGTTCATGTCATCTCTTACAAAATTTGTCAGCAAGAATAACAGCTTGGGATGATGTCGGATTTTGTCTAATGTCTCAAAAAGTTTTTGTGGGTAGTCGAAACAAAATTTTTGGGAGTGAGTGGATTAAATAGATGAAAGTGGAACAAAAGTTTATAATTAACTTTTCAACAATGGTGAGGTTTTATAAACTATGTCTGTTTAAAAGTAATTTCTGGGGAGATTGGTTCAAGATGGTGGAGTAGAAGGACGTGTGCTCACTCCCTCTTGCGAGAGCATTGGAATCACAACTAACTGCTGAACAATCATTGACAGGAAGACACTGGAACTCACCGAAAAAGATACCCCACATCCAAAGACAAAGGAGAAGCTGCAGTGAGATAGTAGGAGGGGCGCAATCACAATAAAATTAAATCCCATAACTTCTGGGTGGGTGACTCACAAACTGGAGAACAATTATACCACAGAAGTCCACCCACTGGAGTGAAGGTTCTGAGCCCCATGTCAGGCTTCCCAACCTGGGGGTCTGGCAATGGAAGGAGGAATTCCCAGAGAATCAGACTTTGAAGGCTAGCGGGATTTGATTGCAGGACTTCAACAGGACTGGGGGAAAAAGAGACTCTACTCTTGGAGGGCACACACAAAGTAATGTGCACGTCAGGACCCAGGGGGAAGGAGAAGTGACCCCATAGGAGACTGAACCAGACCTACCTGCTAGTGTTGGAGGGTCTCCTGCAGAGGCAGCGGGTGGCTGTGGCTCACTGCGGGGACAAGGACACTGGCAGCAGAAGTTCTGGGAAGTACTCCTTGGCGTGAACCCTCCCGGAGTCTGCCATTAGCCCCACCAAAGAGCTGTAGCCTCCAGTGCTGGGTTGCATCAGGCCAAACAACCAACAGGGAAGGAACTCAGCCCCAACCATCAGCAGACAAGCAGATTAAAGTTTTACTGAGCTCTGCCCACCAGAGCAACACTCAGCTCTACCCACCACCAGTTACTCACATCAGGAAGCTTGCACAAGCTCCTGGAGAGCCTCATCCAGCAGAGGGCAGACAGCAGAAGCAAGAAGAACTACAATCCTGCAGCCTGTGGAATGAAAACCACATTCACAGAATGATGCACAAAATGAGAAGGCAGAGGACTATGTACCAGATGAAGGAACAAGATAAAACCCCAGAAAAACAACTAAATGAAGTGGAGATAGGCAACCTTCCAGAAAAAGAATTCAGAATAATGATAGTGAAGATGATGCAGGACCTCGGGAAAAGAATGGAGGCAAAGATCGAGAAAATGCAAGAAATGTTTAACAAAGACCTTGAAGAATTAAAGAACAAACACCTAGAAGAATTAAAGAACAAACACCTAGAAGAATTAAAGAACAAACAAACAGAGGTGAAATGAAAAACACACTAGAAGGAATCAGTAGCAGAATAACTGAGGCAGAAGAATGGATAAGTGATCTGGAAGACAGAATTGTGGAATTCACCGCTGCAGAACAGCATAAAGAAAAAGGAATGAAAAGAAATGAAGACAGCATAAGAGACATCTGGGACAACATTAAATGCACCAACATTCACATTATAGGGGTCCCAGAAGGA
The DNA here is from genome assembly GCF_028564815.1 of Eubalaena glacialis. Taxonomy (NCBI): domain Eukaryota; kingdom Metazoa; phylum Chordata; class Mammalia; order Artiodactyla; family Balaenidae; genus Eubalaena; species Eubalaena glacialis. The sequence goes on from NC_083718.1 coordinate 23,197,403, forward strand.
CAAGACAGAGAGAAACGACCCGAGAAAGTATTTGAAGAGATTATAGTAGAAAACTTCCCTAATATGGGAAAGGAAATAGACACTCAAGTCCAGGAAGCACAGAGAGTCCCAGGCAGGATAAGCCCAAGGAGAAACACACCGAGACATAGTAATCAAATTGACAAAAATTAAAGGCAAAGAAAAATTATTAAAAGCAGCAAGGGACAAGCAAATAATAACATACAAGGGAATCCCCATAAGGTTAACAGCAGATCTTTCAGCAGCAACTCTGCAAGCCAGAAGGGAGTGTCAGGACACACTTAAAATGATGAAAGGGAAAAACCTACAACCAAGATTACTCTACCCAGCAAGGATCTCATTCAGATATGACAGAGAAATCAAAAGCTTTACAGAGAAGCAAAAGCTGAGAGAATTCAGCACCACCAAACCAGATCTACAACAAATGCTAAAGGAACTTCTCTAAGTGGGAAACACAAAAGGAGAAAAGGACCTACAAAAACAAACCCATAACAATTAAGAAAATGGTAATAGGAACACACATATCAATAATTACCTTAAATGTGAATGGATTAAATGCTCCAACCAAAAGACACAGGCTTGCTGAATAGATACAAAAACAAGACCCATATATATGCTGTCTACAAGACACCTACTTCAGACCTAGGGACACATACGGACTGAAAGTGAGGGGTTGGAAAAAGATATTCCATGCAAGTGGAAATCATAAGAAAGCTGGAGTAGAGATGCTCATATCAGATAAAATAGACTTTAAAATAAAGAATGTTACAAGAGACAAGGAAGGACACTACATAATGATCAAGGGATCAATCCAAGAAGAAGATATAACAATTTTAAATATATATGCACCCAACATAGGAACACCTCAATACATAAGGCAACTGCTAACAGCTATAAAAGAGGAAATCGACAGTAACACAATAATAGTGGAGGACTTTAACACCTCACTTACACCAATGGACAGATCATCCAGACAGAAAATTAATAAGGAAACACAAGCTTTAAATGACACAGAGAACAGATAGATTTAATTGATATTTATAGGACATTCCATCTGAAAACAGCAGATTACACTTTCTTCTCAAGTGCACATGGAACATTCTCCAGGATAGATCACATCTTGGGTCACAAATCAAGCCTCGGTAAATTTAAGAAAATTGAAATGATATCAAGTATCTTTTCCGACCAGAAAGCTATGAGAGCAGAGATAAATTACAGGGAAAAAAACATAAAAAACACAAACAAATGGAGGCTAAACAATACGTTACTAAATAACCAAGAGGTCACTGACGAAATCAAAGAGGAAATCAAAAAATACCTAGAGACAAATGACAACAAAAACATGATTCAAAACCTATGGGATGTGGCAAAAGCAGTTCTAAAATGGAAGTTTATAGCAATAAAATCCTACCTCAACAAACAAGAAAAGTCTCAAATAAACAACCTAACCTTACACCTAAAGGAACTAGAGAAAGAAGAACAAACAACACCCAAAGTTAGTAGAAGGAAAGAAATCATAAAGATCAGAGCAGAAAAAAAATGAAATAGAAATAAAGAAAGCAATAGCAAAGATCAATAAAACTAAAAGCTGGTTCTTTGAGAAGATAAACAAGATTGATAAACCTTTATCTAGACTCATGAAGAAAAAGAGGGAGAAGACTCAAATCAATAAAATTAGAAATGAAAAAGGAGAAGTTACAACGGACACTGCAGAAATACCAAGCATCCTAAGAGACTAATACAACCAACTCTATGCCAATAAAATGGACAACCTGGAAGAAATGGACACATTCTTAGAAAGGTATAACCTTCCAAAACTGAACCAGGAAGAAATAGAAAATATGAACAGACCAATCACAAGTAATGAAATTGAAACTGTGATTAAAAATCTTCCAACAAAAAAAGTCCAGGACCAGATGGCTTCACAGGTGAATTCTACCAAACATTTAGAGAAGCGCTAACACCCAACCTTCTCAAACTCTTCCAAAAAACTGTAGAGGAAGGAACACTCCCAAACTCATTCTATGAGGCCACCATCACCCTGATACCAAAACCAGACAAAGATACTAGAAAAAAAGAAAATTGCAGACCAATATCACTGATGAATATAGATGCAAAAATCCTCAACAGAATACTAGCAAACAGAATGCAGCAACACATTAAAAGGATCATACACCATGATCAAGGGGGATTTATCCCAGGGATGCAAGGATTCTTCAATATATGCAAGTAAATCAATGTGATACACCATATTAACAAACTGAAGGAGAAAAACCATATGATCATCTCAATAGATGCAGAAAAAGCCTTTGACAAAATTCAACACCCATTTATGATAAAAACTCTCCAGAAAGTGGGCATAGAGGGAATCCTTCTCAACATAATAAAGGCCATATATGACAAACCCACAGCAAACATCATTCTCAATGGTGAGAAAATGGAAGCATTTCCTCTAAGATCAGGAACAAGACAAGGATGTCCATTCTTGCCACTATTATTCAGCATAGTTTTGGAAGTCCTAGCCATGGCAATCAGAGGAAAAAGAAGTAAAAGGAATACAAATTGGAACAGAAGAAGTAAAACTGTCACTATTTGCAGATGACATGATACTATACATAGAAAACCCTAAAGATGACACCAGAAAACCACTAGAACTAATCAATGAATTTGGTAAAGTAGCAGGATACAAAATTAATGCACAGAAATCTCTTGCATTCCTATACACTAACAACGAAAAATCAGAAAGAGAAATTAAGGAAACAATCCCATTCACCATTGCACCAAAAAAAAAAAAAAAAAAAAAAACCTAGGGCTAAACCTACCTAAGGAGGTAAAAGATCTGTATGCAGAAAAGTATAAGACACTGATGAAAGAAATCAAAGACGACACAAACAGATGGAGAGATATACCGTGTTCTTGGATTGGAAGAATCAATACTGTGAAAATGACTGTATTACCCAAAGCAATCTACAGATTCAATGCAATCCCTACTAAATTACCAATGGCATTTTTTTACAGAACTAGAACAAAAAAAATCTTAAAATTTGTATGGAGACACAAAAGACCCCAAATACCCAAAGCACTCTTGAGGGAAAAAAGTGGAGCTGGACGAATCAGACTCCCTGACTTCAGACTATACTACAAAGCTACAGTAATCAAGGCAATATGGTACTGGCACAAAAACAGAAACATAGATCAATGGAACAAGATAGAAAGCCCAGAGATAAACCCACGCACCTATGGTCAACTAATCTATGACAAAGGAGGCAAGGATATACAGTGGAGAAAAGACAGTCTCTTCAATAAGTGATGCTGGGATAACTGGACAGCCACCTGTAAAAGAATGAAATTAGAACACTCCCTAACACCATACACAAAAATAAACTCAAAATGGATTAAAGACCTAATTGTAAGACAAGACACTATAAAACTCTTAGAGGAAAACATAGGAAAAACACTGTTTGACATAAATCACAGCAAGATCTTTTTTGACCAACCTCCTAGAGTAATGGAAATAAAAATAAAAATAAACAAATGGGACCTAATGAAACTTAAAAGCTTTTGCACAGCAAAGGAACCTACAAACAAGATGGAAAGACAACCCTCAGAATGGGAAAAATATTTGCAAATGAATCAATGGACAAAAGATTAATCTCCAAAATATATAAACAGCTCATGCAGCTCAATATTAAAAAAACAAACAACCCAATCAAAAAATGGGCAGAAGACCTAGGTAGACATTTCTCCGAAGAAGACATACAGATTGCCAACAGGCACATGAAAAGATGCTCAACATCCCTAATTATTAGAGAAATGCAAATCAAAACTACAACGAGGTATCACCTCAACACTGGTTAGAATGGCCATCATCAAAAAATCTACAAACAATAAATGCTGGAGAGGGTGTGGAGAAAAGGGAACCGTCTGGCTCTGTTGATGAGAATGTAAATAGATACAGCAACTATGGAGAACAGTATGGAGGTTCCTTAAAAACTAAAAATAGAATTACCATATGACCCAGCAATCCCACTACTGGGCATATACCCACAGAAAACCATAATTCAAAAAGACACATGCACCCCAGTCTTCATTGCAGCTCTATTTACAATAGTCAGGACATGGAAGCAACCTAAATGCCCATCGACAGACAATGGATAAAGAAGATGTGGTATATATATATACAATGGAATATTAGCCATAAAAAGGAACAAAATTGAGTCATTTGTAGAGATGTGGATGGACCTAGAGACTGTCATACAGAGTGAAGTAAGTCAAAAACAGAAAAACAAGTATTGTATATTAATGCATATATGTGTAATCTAGAAAAATGGTACAGATGATCCGGTTTGCAAGGCAGAAATAGAGACACAGATGCAGAGAACAAACGTATGGGCACCAAGGGGGGAAAGCGGCAGGGGGTTGGTGGTGGAATGAATTGGGAGATTGGGATTGACATATATACACTAATATGTATAAAATAGGTAACTAATAAGAACCTGCTGTATAAAAAAGTTAAATTAAAGAAAAATAAATAAATAAAAGTAATTTCTGGGCTTCCCTGGCGGCACAGTGGTTAAGAATCTGCCTGACAATGCATGGGACATGGGTTCAAGCCCTGGTCGGGGAAGATCCCACATGCTGTGGAGCAACTAAGCCCGTGCGCCACAACTACTGAGCCTGTGCACCACAACTATCGAAGCCTGTGAGCCTAGAGACCATGCTCTGCAGTAAGAGAAGCCACCGCAATGAGAAGACCATGCACCGCAACGAAGAGCAGCTCCCGCCCGCTGCAACTAGAGAAAGCCTGTGCCCAGCAGTGAAGACCAAACGCAGCCAAAAATAAATTAAATAAATAAATAAATAAATAAATAAAAGTAATTTCTAAAATCTTATAACTTGAAATCTTAGAGTTCTGCTGAGTTAGGTTAAATAATGGGAACTCATTAAGTATCTAGATCATTTAAAAATAAGATAAAATACTGAAACATTAAGTACTGAACACAGGTTTATCCACTTTTGTCTTCCTTTTTCAGAGGAACTAAAGATATTTGTGTCCTTTAGTAAACATGTTTTGTGACACACTAAAAATTTACTGTGAGAAAGCATATGTTTCTAGAAATTATAAAAGGTATTTATAAATTTGCCAAGCCACAGAATGCTAGTATTAAAGGCGGTTTACAATTGCTTACTTCTTAATTTTTAATAGAAATTAGATTTTTAAGGGTTTAACATTCTAATATATGTAATTAAATCCACTAGAAATAACTAGGGAAACATCTTCATATGCAAGGAAAATAGAATGTGTGTTTGTGGTAAAGGAAGGTATTAAGGCAGGAGATGGATGGGCCCCAGGCTGAGCAGCTGGAATTTGTCCCCTGTCCGGGGAGAGGAGGGAGGAGGAGCTGAGCCCTGCCCAGATAAAAGATAAAGAGACCTCATATTTCTCATTCTCAAGGTCAAGGAGACCTTCCCAACTACACATGCATAGAGAGACTCCTCAGCATCCAAAAAGGGAGGGGGGACCACCCCACAGTAGGTGATGTCAACCTACCCATAGGCCTCTTCACTAGAATCCATCTTGCCTAAGAGATGCGCATGCACACATGGGAGGACCCTGAGATAAACCAAATACGAACTCAGAGCCAGGCAAAGCAAGATGACTGGCCATAGGAAACCTGGAAGAAATGCCCCATATAAGTGATTCAAACTACCACAAGGGCACAGCTCTTTCTCTGAGCCTGCCATTTTGAGTCAACTCACACGTACTCTTTTTCCTCCAAATAAACAGTTTACTTGTTTCACTACTTTCCGTCTTTTTGTAGAAATTCATTTCTACAAAGCCAACGGGCCAGGGCCTTGTCACTGGCTACTGGCCCTCGTGGTCTGGTGGCTAGGATTCAGCGCACTCACTGCCACGGCCTGACTTCAGTCTCTGGCCAGGGAACCAAAATCCTGCTTGAAGCCGCTGCAGGTGGAGGCCATCAGAGATCAGTATGAAGAATGGAGATGCATTTTGTTGTTGTTGAGGAAAAAGAAAGTATTTCTGTGCTAAAGTGAGGCTGCTTCTTTCAGAATGGGAAAGAGGAAAAACAGGACAAAATCTGAATGTAAAAAAGAAAGTTGTAAAAGGTTTGTGGAAAAGGAAACTTTGGAAAGAAATTTTAATGTGTGGTCACGTTGGCTAAGATTAGAATGAATTTAATTAATTTAAATACTTTTTAATATCAAAAGTAAGCTGGTGCAAAATTAGAATTTGAGTTTTTCTCTCAAGGATGACTAAGTACTGTTTCACAGTGACCTGAGATCCTATTTGACCAAGTGTGTTAAAACCTTTTGGTATTTTTGACAAACTTCCCCAAATCAAATTCTAAATGAAGTGTTTTGTTTTGTTTTTTCTTTTTAACCTTGATATAACTTTGGGATTTTTCAGAAGGCCCCTGGAACATCTCAAGAGATTTGTTTTCTCTCCTTATAAAAAGAGAGATGTTAAACTAATTAGGCTTATTTGATATGTTAAATTGCATGGGAATCATTGTCAAATAAGTTATAGTAAGTCTTCTTTATGTTGTATTTGTATAGGCATCTTCAAGGAGATTCACAGAAAAGATGTTGACAAGCACAGGTTTTTGATAACTTTAAGATCATAAAACCAAACTGGGTTAGAATTTCCAGAACTAATGGAAAAACTGGATTCAAGCAGAACAAGGATTAATAACATGGGACTGTATAAACTGTGGAGGATGCTTATAATTTTTATGACTTCTTGTTTGAAACATTGCTGGTTCTTTAATGCTTTGTTTTTCCAGATTTAAGGAAACTTTTTCTCTTACGCTACCTATGACCTACAGCTATTTGGTAAAGTATACCTTTGTAAACGAAGATGAAACATTTACTTTTACTCCTTACCTGATCACTCCAGAATTCAGAAACTCTTGACTATTCTTCTCACGGCAACATAGTTAGTTACTTGTGTAATTTCAATAAGGATCTGTTCTCCTTGTAATAAGACACAATTGGAAACATTGGCTATACTACTAAGGCTTTGGCTGGAATGTCATGTTTGAGAGAGATGTGCATAGACTCAGATATGATCAGACAGTTTTAAGGAACTAAGATTGGCTTTACAGAGACAATAAAGCCCCTTGGAGAAATCGACCTGGTACTTTGCTTACAAGGCCCCAGCAAAGCAGTCTTAAAAGGATCTTATGTGGTTGATCACTGTTCTTGCTCTACTTGTGTAGATAATCAGGCCAAATTTAGTGCAAACAAATTAGTTTTACTGTGATTATCTTTTGTAAAAAAAAAAATAATAAGGTAATTGTAGAGAGAAAAAATTGTTTGCACCTTTGTCTATGTTGGATTCTGGTCATGTTGATTGTCTTTGAAGTTTTGCCATATACCTATGGCTGGACTGGGCCCTGAATTCTTCTAGTTTCCTCAGATATCTGGCTAAAGCTCTCCAAACTAACATTTCCAATTTTTTCCCGCCCCTCTTGGGAATCACTGAAACCAAAGACTACCCTTGACTTTTCTTGGAAGGGACTATGCCAGGTCTTCCTCACTATCCAGATGGCAGCTAAACTTCAGGGACTTGAACCTTGGCTACACATATCACAGATAAAGGAAGCTCCAGCTCACATCTGGTCTTATACCGAGGTTGGAGATTTGAATCAAATTGATGAGGAAGAGAAGTAACTGACATTGACGTAGAATGCTTCTACCCAAGATGTTGGATCAAGACTCCCCATTTTAATTAAACATAAAACCCTTTCTTCTTTTCTTTCTTTCCTTTACTCTGGCATTGGCCTGTAAAAATAATGCCATCTCCCTAGACATTGCTAGGGGGGTAATCTTTCAGACTGCTGGATTTGTCATAAAAAACTCTGATATGTCCAAGATGCTGGAGACCCTGTGGTCCTCACTGTGACCAATTTTTCTTCTATTCCCAATGTCACCATAATCTTGTAGTTCTGCCCATTACAAATTTCTCCCTGATTTCCAATGCCTCAGTTTATCTGGAATAAACACAGCCCCCTCTCTATTTTGTCAGACTTCCTGACCCTGGGGTCCATTTCCTTGTCTCTTGTTAACAACCCCAAACGTGGGGAACTTGTTTCCAGGCTCTATACAAAGAAAGGGACACAAGGCAAGGCTAACAAGAGGAAAATCACCTGTGCAGTCTACAGATCCTTTACTTTTACTGGCTTACATGGCTGTCACCTTTCCAGTCTTAAGCCACAGACTCAAAATGGGAGTTACCAAGAGGCATTCATGATTCAAAATTAGCTTTCCTGGGCAGATCCCTAGTGCCCTGGCTAGGAGAAAGTGCAAATGAGTCTATGATCAGGAACTTTCCTTAACTCTTGAAGATATTGCAGAATCTGCTGCTAAAGCAATAGCTGCCCAACAAAAATCCTTAGACTCTCCGGCCAAAGTTGTTCCTGATAGTAGGATATTATCCTTGATTATCTTTTAGCTGAGCAAGGAGGTGTCTGTGCTGTGGCCAACATCGCCTGCTGCTCCTGGTTTAACACTTTTGGGGAAATGAAGCTCAGTTACCCAAGATCACTGAGCAAGCCACTGGCTTAAAAAGGTGACGCCTTCAAAATGGGGTCTTTCTTGGACATATTTGATTTTGATTGGTTTGGTTTTGGAGACTATGGCTCTGAAGTGCACTCCAAACATCGGGAATTATCCTGCTTATAATGATCATAGGTGTCTCCCCCAGTACGTTGTTATTCTCTCAAAATCTTTAAATGCATGTTTGCAGCTGCTAACCACCAAGCAAGTGATCTCCCTAAGGCTGAAATGTCAAAAAGGGGACAAAGAGCATAACCAACTTCAAAAATGTGAATCTGAAGTCCTGACCTGTGAAGACCACAGAGATTCAGCAAAAAATGTCAAGACCTGTGACTAACACACAGCGGATCAATAAAAGAAACAGGAACTGTAGACCAGTAGCTGGGAGTGATGCTAATGCGTTAAATTTTCATCTCTCATGTAAGCTGAGAGTCTGATCAAAAGGGAAGAATTATTAAAAAAAGAAAAGAAAAGAAAAGAAAGATACAACAGGCCCACAATGGAGTCACCTGTGCTAAGTCCCAGGTCAGCAAACAAAGACTTAACACCTAATCTAATTGCACTGTCAGCCTCTCCTAGGAATGTGAACTTTAACCAGTCAATCTGGAATTTCCTAGTCAGCACTAGTGAGGTAATCCACCTGATAGACTCCTTCCACCCCCCCATAGGAAGGTGACCTTGACTGAAACAATCCACTCTTTTTTTTTTTTTAAATAAATAATTAATTAATTATTTATTTGGCTGTGTTGGGTCTTCGTTTCTGTGCGAGGGCTTTCTCTAGTTGTGGTAAGTGGGGGCCGCTCTTCATCGCGGTGTGCGGGCCTCTCACTATCGCAGCCTCTCTTGTTGCGGAGCACAGGCTCCAGACGCGCAGGCTCAGTAGTTGCGGCTCACGGGCCTAGTTGCTCCGCGGCATGTGGGATCTTCCCAGACCAGGGCGCGAACCCGCGTCCCCTGCATTAGCAGGCAGATTCCCAACCACTGCGCCACCAGGGAAGCCCAACAATCCACTCTTTATTAGAAACTTCCTTTTCCTGCTGCCTTCTACCTATAGAATCCTTCCATTTTGCACACCTCCTCAGAGCTCCATTCTATTTGCCAGATGGGATGCTGCTTGATTCGTGAATTATTGAATAAAGCCAGTTAGATCTTTAAATTTACTTAGCTGAATGTTGTTTTGAAGAACACGTATAACTCATGTATACATGAGAGATACCCAAGGGAAAATGAGTAACTCTCACAGGTGGCTTAAAACTCCATCTTATATAGCATCTTCTACTAAAGACAAAGGAAAGAAAGGTGCGTGTGTTGGGGGACAGATATGAGGAGGTGACCAGGAAAAGTATAGGTAACAAGAGACCGTAATACAGATTTAGGTCCATGCCTTCTCCATTGATAAAGGTTTAAATTTGTTCAGGGTGAGGGGTGATTAAACTTTGTCTTTCCTGGTAGAGAGAGTAGGGGGCCATGTTTGTAAATTTATGTCCTGCTTTTAGGCAAATTGGCGGGGGGGAGAAAGAGAGTTTTTCTTGTATCTGCTTCTTTTCAACTGCCTTCAATATAAAATAATTCTTATGCCAAAGTGACATATTTTGGGGTGGAATATTCTGCCAGCCTTTGCTTTCATCTGTTTGTCGACTGAAAAAAAATTTACAACCTAAAAGTTGAGAATTGTGTTTTATTTGGCGGAAACTTGCTGAGGACTTAAGCCTGGGAGGCAGCCTCTCAAGTAGCTCTGAGGGACTGCTCTGAAGAGGTAAGGGAGGAGCAGGATATAGAGGGGGTATTGCAACAAAAACCAGGTCGTTGCAACATCAAAAGATGACTGTTAATTAAAGAAAACCAGGCATCTCAAGTTAATAAATTTAGTGCTTTCCTATGTATGGGAAAATGCAAGAGTCTGGGCTCATTGACATCATTCCTTTGACATGTAACTTAACTACCTAGGGCCAGTATCCTGTTTTTCTTCATCTTGAATCCCCTCAGGGTGCACAGTTGGGGGCGGCTGCAGTGGCTGAGGGCTTGTGGACATTTTTTATCCACATATTTAATCAAGGTTTTTTTTTAGAGCACTCAAGGCAGACTTTGTTATTTTTTTTTAGTTGAAGTACAGTTGATTTACAATGATTCAGGTGTACAACAAAGTGACTCAGATATCTCATGTATATATTGTTTTTCAGATTCTTTTCCATTATAGGTTATTACAAGATATCACATATAGTTCCTTGTGCTATACAGTAGGTCCCTGTTGCCTATCTATTTTATATATATAATAGTGTGTATCTGTTAATCCCAAAGTCCCAATTTATCCCTCCCCCATTTTCCCCTTTGGTAAGTGTAAGACTGTTTTCTATGTCTGTGAGTCTGTTTCTGTTTTGTAAATAATTTAATCTGTATCATTTTTTTAAGATTCCACATATAAGTGATATCATATGGTATTTGTCTTTCTCTGTCTGACTTACTTCACTTAGTATGATAATCTCTAGGTCCATCCATGTTGCTGCAAATGGCATTATTTCATTCTTTTTTATGGCTGAGTAATATTCCATTGTATATATATACCACATGTTCTTAATCCATTCATCTGTTGATGGACATTTAGGTTGCTTCTATGTCTTGGCTATTGTAAATAGGGCTGCTATGAACATAGGGGTGCGCGTATCATTTTGAATTAGACTTTTCTTCTTCTCCAGATATATGGCCAGTAGGGGGATTGCTGGATCATATGGTAGCTCTATTTTCAGTATTTTAGGGAACCTCCATACTGTTCTCCATAGAAGGCAGACTTTATTAGCTTTGGAAATCTGTGCTGGGTAGGGACTGGGTAAGAAAACATGAAAAGAAAAATAGTCTTTTTCCCCCAGAGTTTATGCTTGAATGGGGAGAATAAGACATGACGCCACACAGAAACTGATTGCAGAGGAAGTGACGGGGGCACAAGAAGAGTGTCAACCTGTTTAAGATCCTAATTTTTTCTGAAGGAGCCTAACCACAGTGAATGTCTCGTGACGTCACACCTTGCCTCATCCCATAACAGAGTCCAGGTTTCTGCTGTGTTAGCACAAAGCATGGGAAAAGTGTCAGTCTTGGACAAAGGGTGGAGGTGCAGAATCTGAGTGCAGGACAGATCTAGGGCTCCTGATTGATGGTCTTGCCTGTCCCTCTTTGAGATGGGCTGTGTCCCTGGCCTTTAGACCTGAAAAGAGAAGAAATTTTGTCAGGTAGCACGTGTTGGTTCTAGGAGATGGGGCTGCCCTGAAACTCAATTATGAGGTGTGGCGTTGACACCTCCTCTTTCTCTGGTCTCTGTCCACTTTCATGTCCCCCACCCCACATCCCAGAGTGTTCTCACTGCTCTGGTTCTGGGTGCCGGCCTGCTTCACCCCACCTTTCCTTTCCTGTCCTCAGCAAAACTGCCCTCTTCTTTCCTAGACCCTCAGTCTCCACTCAGAAAGGAGCAGTTTGAGCATGAAGTCTAATCAAGGTATTATCAGCATTCCACGGAAACTTAAGGTACTATCCTTCCAAGGGCAGTACATTTTAACTCAGACTCCATGTCCCAACCAAATAGGGCATCTCTAATTTGCAACTTTCAACGTGGAGGCTGGTGGGTGGGCCAGCACCAGCTCTCAGGAGAAGGTATTTCCAGAAGATTTTAAGGTGCCCCAGTGAGGCAGTGTAGTTCCCCTAAGGAACTGCAGTCAGGAAGCGTCAGAGCCTGAGTTTTGCCTGGGGCAAGTCACTACAACTCCCAGAGCCTCATTTCTGCTATTTGTAAAATGGAGAGGATACCTCCTAAGTCAAATCACTGAATTGTTCCCAGTGCAAATGAGATGCGCAGGTGTTTGTGGACCAAAACGTGAGCTTTTCTTACAATATGGGGATGCTGGAGATGGCTGTGAAGTGCAAGGCCCTGGTGGGTGGGGAGTGGAAGTGGGTGCAGATTAATCCACAGCACTAAAACAGGTGGCTTCCCAGAAATCCTCACACCACCCGCCTAATTGCATACAGCGCCGAATTTAACGCAGCTGGCGCAGTCCCCTACCATCAGCCCTCCTTCAGTCACCCCTGCAGCTCAGTGAGAAGTTGAGTTAGACATGAAAAAGCTGGCTTTGTAGGAGTGAGAGGTTATTTCTGCTTCCATGTCCCTCATCATTCAAAAAAGAAGCAAATAAATGTTCAGAAACATTATTGTGAAGAGAGGGGGTTTGGTTCACCTGCTGGCAAGGAGGGCGCCAGAGGAAGATGACAGGGGAGGCATCTCCACATACAGGGATCTGGGTGGGTGGTGCTGTGCCTGGGACCCTGCGTGACTGCCTCAGATGGGCTGAGCTTAGCAAAGAAGGGACCAGCTTGGTAATTATTCAGAGACTATTAAGCACATACTGCTTGTGGATTAATTAGTTTAGAAGAAGGAAGGAATTAAGTGGCCCCTTAACGTGATGGGAAGCTTTAAGATATGAATGGCAATTAATCTAGCCCCTCTGGTAAATTTGTAAGCACACTTAGCAAATAATTACATCTAATTATAATGGCAATTATGGCTGGAGGTAACTGCAGGTGGTCTTAACACAAGCAAGCTGCAGTCCCAAGGATGCGTAATTCACATGAAATCTACATGGTGTTTGTCAGATCCTGTGAAAAGGAGGAGGGGAAGATCCCGGAGGAACTGGGAGACGAAAAGAGGAAAAACCAGAGAGGGCCTAATAACATTCTTGATTAAAATTCAGTAGAGAAGGGTAAAAACTGAAAAAAGATTGAAATGCTGAGCAGACAGTAAAGCTTTAAGCCCCAAATGAAATTAGTAAGCAGATCTTCCATTACAGTGAACACAATGAACCTGTATTGACTTCAGAGTTAATTTTCATTTCAGTTGAAAAAGCACTTGGTCTTTACCAGCTCATTTGTGAGATGACACACGCATTTTGGTTCTGTTGATCCCAGGTTTCTGGAAAGCTTGCCCATACTGACTTTAAAGGATTGTAGTTTCTACTCTGACGCTCGAGGAGTAATCTGTTGGGCAGGAGGGAAGAAAGCCTCCCTAACTACAGCCAGTTAATGTTAAAGGTCCTTCCAATAAGCCATCTCATTTAAGGCTGCATGAAACCCAGAGAAGAGGGCCGATAAAATTGGAACATGCGGTCTCTCCACTGTTTCCAGCCCAGGTAAGAGTGACGATATATTAATACCCTTCATTTATAAAGGGATTTCTCCTTAGGAAGGTTTTTGAAGCTAGTGGTTTTCCACCACCAGAATTGCCCAGGGCATTTTTAAAAAACAGCCAAATGCCCCATGGCTCTGTCCCGCAAAGATTTTGATGTAATTGATGTAGGCTGGGTTGCTCAGGTGATTTTAGGGTACAGCTAAAGGCAGAGAAATGCTGATTTTAAAAGTTTGTCTTACTGCAGTTCCTCATTGCAGATGCTGGGGTCCACCCTTAAGGTCTCATATTCAGCAGGTCTGGGGTGGGGGCTGAGCATTGCATTTCTGGCAAGTTCCTAGGTGATGCCGCTGCCGCTCGACCTCAGGCCCCCATGTTGGGAAACAGTGACCTACACAGTGTGGTTTACAGTATAGTTTATTAGCTTTCTGATGGTTAGACATGGTCATGGCCAGCAGCCCGTCAGGGTGCACGGTGGCTATTCCAGCATCCTTTTGAACAACCTCCCAGGATCCTCCTTGATTTGCTTCAAACTGGCTTCTTTTCTGCTCTGGTTCTACCAGGCTCCTGACTTGCAGCTTCCTCTCCCGCTCACCAGCAGCATTTGGATTTGGGTTTTGGCTCTGGCTCCCCTGGCCCTGACTCTTGGCATTTCTTCAGGTCTTGGCTTGGTCCCCCCTTCTGCCTCTTTATACTCCGGACAGCTCAGAGCGTATAACTGTCCCTGGAGACCACACAGCACTGGCTCATTGTCAGTCCTCCTGGCCCCCTACAAGGTGAAAATGGAAGCAGTGAGGATATGAGTGTTTCTCAACATTGTTTTCATGCTTCTAACAATAGCCTCGTCTTCACAATAACTACTGTAATGATAACAACAGCTGATGCTCTTTGAATCCACATTATGTGCCGGGTACATGATATGTTAAATACTTACATGGATAATCTCCTGTTGTGTTTTTCTTATTTCCCTAACTCTACTGTATGTTGCCTGGGGCTGGGGATCAGGTCCTACGTAGGCTGTCACTGTAACCAAATGAAGCTAATGGTCTTGTGTGGCTTTTGGTTATCCCCATCGCTTTATGATATGTAGTAACTTCTCTAATTGATTTAAGATGTTAAAAGAGAGAGGAAAAATATATATTTTTTTTATGATGGAAAGTTGAGATGTGAATTTTTTTTTGATTAATTAATTAATTTATTTTATTTTTTGGGTGTGTTGGGTCTTCATTTCTGTGCGAGGGCTTTCTCTAGTTGCGGCAAGTGGGGGCCACTCTTCATCGCGGTGCGCGGGCCTCTCACTATCGCGGCCTCTCTTGTTGCGGAGCACAGGCTCCAGACACGCAAGCTCAGTAGTTGTGGCTCACGGGCCCAGTTGCTCCGCGGCATGTGGGATCTTCCCGGACCAGGGCTCGAACCCGTGTCCCCTGCATTGGCAGGCAGATTCTCAACCACTGCGCCACCAGGGAAGCCCGAGGAAAAATATTGAGCTACATAACAGGGCAGTCCTATGCCACTGGTCATTGCTATGAATGTCCATGCCACTCTGACCATCTGGGAGCATTGCGTTGACTGTCTTTCCTCTTGTGTGGTTGATACACCGCTGAGGCTGCGGTGCTGAATGCAGGGTCAGGGCCGGGGGCGGGGACGGGAATGCTGCCCTTCACACTGTGGTAGGGATGCCCCACCCTCTGTAGCCAACACTGGAGAATGCAAGGAAACAGTACGTATAGCTAATTCTCTCCTAGTCTTGGGACATCTGAAACACAAGCAAGCGTGGTACTCACAGCCATGATGTGGTTTAGCGAATCAGCAAATACCCTCGGCTTATTTGGCAGTCAAGCCTTCCAGAACTGTTCCCATCAACTCTTCAGGGCAGCAAAGGCTTATTCTAAGATACAGAGTGAACTTGCAGTCTCAATTCTAAAATCATGTTTACATATTTAACATGGGACTCCCTCTTGTAATGGGTTCAGGCTCTTCCTGAGAGCAGTTTCTGAAAGGCTTTCTTGTAGAGATGGATTGTAAAAACTGGCTGAAGCAATGTTCAGAAAAATAGCAGGATGCAAACTCATCAGTAGCTTTTAATTAAAATAAACGAAGCTTGTGGGAGAGGGGAGGATGACAATATTTGATTCT
Source organism: Eubalaena glacialis (assembly GCF_028564815.1). Lineage (NCBI taxonomy): Eukaryota > Metazoa > Chordata > Mammalia > Artiodactyla > Balaenidae > Eubalaena > Eubalaena glacialis. The sequence goes on from NC_083718.1 coordinate 23,213,298, forward strand.
TTTATTAGACCGAAGTGGAAAATGACCTTCTTCTGCCTAGAGATAGCTGTCTGCTGTAGACTGAATTATGTCCCCCCAGATTCATATGCTCAAGCTCTAACCCACAGTGTGATGGTATTAGGACTTGGGGCCTTTGACAGATAAATGGGTTTCAATGAGGTCATGAGGGATTAGTGTTCTTATAAGAAGAGACCAGATAGCTTCTTCCTCTCTCTGCCACGTGAGCACACAGCAAGAAGGCAGCAGCTGACAAGCAAGGAAGAGCGCTCTCAACCAGAAATCAACCTTGCAGGCACCTTGATCTGGGACTTCCTGACCTCTAAACTGTGATGAAGAAATGTCTGTTGTTAAGCCACCAACCTATGGTATATTATTGTAGCGGCCTGAACTGTCTTAACGTGTGTCGGGAGAATTAGAGCCAATTCCATTTTCATTCTGGCCTGTCAGAGGGTGCATGTAGGGGACTCCTGGTGGGGAAAAGGACCGGTGCAGTGTTTCCCAGCCACTCCAGAGTCCTAGGAAGTGACTCCAGGCCTTCTCTTCAATTAACTCCCTCAGTCTAACCAGGGAGAGCAGGCTGCCTGTGAAATGGGTCAGCTAACTGGTTAACAAGTGCGGGGCGTTTGGACACCAAGCCAGCTTAAAACTCTGGCAGTGTGAGTACCTCAGGATTTAGATTCTAAGATAGGGCTGGACATGGGTTAGAAAGGAGCACCGTAATCAAAGTTTTTCTGTTCTATTTGGGTTAGAATAAGTGGATAAACAGAATGGGAAGGACCCTGGAGAAAGGCAATAAACTACATGTATTTTTTAAAAGCTGGCTCTATGAGACTTCGTCACCTTACTACTTAATGTTTGTTATGCTTAATCATTTTAGGCTCCGTTAAATTAAAAAAATTAAAAGGCATGGAATGTTTTCAAATTTTTAAGGAACATACGATTTCTGTGCTATTTCAATTTCTCTGAGCTACAGAAGATGCATAGCCCTCCGTCTATTCTACAAAGCAAAACCAAAGGAAGAGAACACAGAAAGCGAAAGACCAACCTGAACACAGGCAAAGACATTCTAAATGAAACATGAGCATACAGAATGCAATCTTACTCTCCACAATGCAGTAGGGTCGATGCCAGAAATGATAGGAACATTCAATATTAGCAAATATATTAATAGAGCTGATAAGAACCTTGGTGGTGTTGAGGGGTGTTGGGATTATGAAGTGGGAACAGAGCAAAGTGACGTGATAAATAGCTTAATGGGATCACTCTGGCTGCTGTGTGGAGAACAGATTGAAGTGAGACAAAAGTGGAAGCTGTGAGATGAGTTAGAGATGTGGTAAGCAGAATAAGATCCTCCCAAATATGTCCACATCCTAATTCTGGAAGCTGTGGATACCTTATTTTACATGGCAAGGAGAATTAGGTTGCAAATAGAATTACGATCGCTAATCAGTGGATCTTGAGATGGGGAGATTATCCTGGATTATCCAGGTTGGACCAGTGTAATCACAAGTGTCCTTATAAGTGAAAAAGTGAGGCAGGAGAGTGAGAGAATGATGCAGTGTGAGAAAGACTTGACCATGAGCCAAACAACGCAGGTGGTCTATAGGAGCTAGAAAAGGCAAGGATACGGATTCTCCCCTAGAGCCTCCAGAAGGAAAGCAGCCTTACTGACATCTTGATTTTAGACCACTGAGATCCATTTTGGACTTCTAACCTCCAGAACTGTAAGATAATAAATTTGTGTTGTTTTCAGTCACTAAGTTTGTGGTAATCTTTTACAGTGACAATGGGAAATGAATACAGGTTTGCTCCTGCAGTAATCAAGTGGGAGTTGGTCCTGGCTTAGACTAGAGTGGTGGCAGCAAAGGTGTTAAGAAGTGGTTAGTTTCTGGACTTTTTCTGAAGTCAAGTCAACAAGATTTAGTGATGAACTGAATGCAGGAGAAGTCAAGGTGATTCTTAGCTGAAAGGGCTCAGAATTTCCATGGAGATGTGTAATTTGAAAAAGTCCCCCTGGAAACTGACAGCTTTCCTCTCCCCTCCCCCAGCACCTTCACCCATCACACCCAAGGGTCCCTGGTCTGGACTAAAAGCATGACAATTGGGTTCTGTGGGCCATTTTTTCTAGACCTACACCCTTTCTTGACCTACACCCTGAAGATACTACTACATTGGTGATAAGAGTCACAGAGAAAAAAACTAAATTGTGGGATTTACAGTATCTTTCCCATCCCCCTGACTGTGAAAGAAAGAGAATCATTGAATCTTCCTCCCCCTCTCCCTCTAAGGGGAAGTTTGAAGTTGTCAGCTCAATGCCTGGGCTGGAGCATCTAGCGGGAGAGGCCAGAGCTTTTCCATCAGAGAGGAAGCAAATATCTAGTGAGAGAGAGAAAAAATAGATCCAGGAGCGGTGGGGAGGAGGGGAGCCAAAGGACTCAAGAGTCACTTGGATGGGTTATCGGGGAGGGTTGGCAGCGAGCGGGAAATGAAATGGAGAGAGAGGCTTTAATCAACAAGGTGTAGAAGCAAGATTGAGAGGGAAGAAAAAGAAAGAGGATTTTAAGACACGTTGCTATGGTTTAGAACTATATCCTCTGGGATATTCTTTAAGAACATCAGTAAAAATTGGAATTGCTTTTAAGTGCATAGCTGAAAAACTTCTCATGCCCTGTAATATATTTGTTAATATTCCTAGGCTACCCTCTCCTTTCCATACTGTAAGTTCTCAGATTCTCAGCCTATTATTTTTTCCTATGTGCTAAAAAGTAGAATTATGTTTCTTAGTCTTGAAACTGTGCCCCCTTTCAACTGCTGATGAAAACAATCTCACAAGGTAAAAAGTTCTCTGTTTTATTAATACTATTCTGCATCATAAAACAATCCTTGCAAATGGCAAAGGAGACTTGTAAGGGAAAAACCCTGCAATTTTTTTAGGTTAATCATTTATTGAACCAATAAATGATTAACCATTATTTATTTAACCAATTCCCCATTCTGTTTTTAAAATTTATTTTTTATTGAATTATAGTTGATTTACAATGTTGGGTTAGTTTCCGGTGTACAGCAAAGTGATTCAGTTATACATGTATATTTATATATATATATGTATATACATATATATACACATATATATTCTTTTTCATATTCTTTTCCATTGTGGTGTATTACAGGATATTGAATATTGTTCCCTGTGCTATACAGTAGGACCTTGTTGTTTATCTCTTTTATATATAGTCGTGTGTATCTGTTAATCCCAAACTCCTAATTTATCCCTCCCCCCACCCCCTGTGGCAACCACAAGTCTGTTCTCCATGTCCATAAGTCTGTTTCCTGTTTTGTGGTAAGTTCAGTTGTGTCATATTTTAGATTCCACATATAAGTGATATCATCATATGGTATTTGTCTTTCTCTGTCTGACTTGCTTCACTTAGTATGATAATTTCTAGGTCCATCTATGTTGCTACAAATGGCATAATTTCATTCTTTTTTTATGGCTGAGTAATATTCCATTGTGTGTATGTATAGATATAGATATAGATATAGATATTCCATTATATATATACACACACACACATACATGCCACATCTTCTTTATCCATTCATCTGTCAATGGACATTTAGGTTGCTTCCATGTCTTGGCTATAGTAAATAGTGCTGTTATCAGCATTGGGGTGCATGTATCTTCAAATCATACTTTTGTCCAGATATATGCCCAGGAGTGGGATTGCTGGATCATATGGCAACTCTATTTTTAGTTTTTTGAGGAAACTTCATACTGTTTTCCATAGTGGCTGCACCAATTTACATTCTCACCAACAGTATAGGAGAGTTCCCTTTTCTCCACACCCTCTCCAGCATTTGTTATTTGCAGATTTTTTACTGATGGCCATTCTGACCAATGTGAGGTGGTACCTCATTGTAGTTTTGATTTGCATTTCTCTAATAATTAGTGATGTTGAGCATCTTTTCATGTGCCTGCTGGCCATCTGTATGTCTTCTTCAGAGAAATGTCTATTTAGGTCTTCTGCCCATATTTCGATTGGGGCTTTGTTGTTGTTGTTGTTGTTATTGAGTTGTATGAGCTGTTTGTATATCCCATGCTCTTGGATTGGAAGAATTAATATTGGTAAAATGGCCATACTACCCAAAGCAATCTACAGATTTAATGCAATCCCTATAAAAGTAACCATGACATTTTTTCACAGAACTAGAATGAATAATCCTAAAAGTTATATGGAACCATAAAAGACCCAGAATTGTCAGAGCAATCCTGAGGAAAAAGAACACAGCAGGAGGCATAACCCTCCCAACTTCAGACAATACTACAAAGCTATAGTAATCAAAACAGCATGGTATTGGCACAGAAACAGATATATGGATCAATGGAACAAAATAGAGAGCCCAGAAATAAACCCACATACCTATGGTCAATTAATCTTTGACAAAGTAAGCAGGAATATACAATGGAGAAAAAACCAGTCTCTTCAGCAAGTGGTGTTGAGAAAGCTGGACAGCTGAATGTAAATTGATGAAGTTAGAACACACTCCCACACCATACACAAAAATGAACTCAAAATGGCTTCAAGACTTAAATATAAGACATAACACCATAAAACTCCTAGAAGAGAACATAGGCAAATCATTCTCTGACATGAATCATACCAATGTTTCTTAGGTCAGTCTCCCAAGGCAGTAGAAATAAAAGCAAACATAAACAAATAGGACCTAATCAAACTTATAGGCTTTTGCACAGCAAAGGAAACCATAAACAAAATGAAAAGACAATCTACGGACTAGGAGAAAATATTTTCAAACAACACAACCGACAAGGGCTTAATTTCCAAAATATACAAACAACCCTGCAATCCTTAATGGTTGTTACTGAATAATTAGTTGCCCTGGTAATGGAAGAATGTTTACTTTGATATTTCTGTTTTCTGAAAGATGTAAATGCTTGTGAATTTTCTTTGATTAACCAAAAGATCACTGACACTCTCTTCTTCCACATGAATGGATGTAAAAATGAATAAAACTTAAGACTTGGTTAGATTTCTTATTTTAAGCCCCAAAGTTGGGCATCTGGGCCCCATTCTTCACTAACAAACACTTTAGTTTACTGAACTGTGTTTTCTGGAATTTTGTGCTGAACTCTCCTGGTCTATGTGGTCAAATGATATAGCAAGAACAATTTTCTGTCAGCCCTAAAAGAGAATGGACCTAAACTGACTTCTTCAGACTCCAGAAATCATCCTGAGTAATAGATTCACACCCCATCACCCACCCCACCCTGAGTCACAAAGGAGACAAGAGATGGAGGGTCCCCAAAACCATCTGAAGAAGGGCCAGTCGTTAGGAGAGTGCCCGTCCCATCCAGGCCTGTAGACGTGTCTCAACAGGAGTTCCTCCTCCAGCATGTGACAGGATGTGACTGTGAAGATATTGCTGCATTGATGAGAAGAGTCATAAAGAAAAAATTAAACTATGAGATTTACAGCATCTTTCTCATTCCCCTGTCTGTGAAAGAAGAAGTTTCCAGCTCTATCCTTGGATCCCTCTTTACTTTTGGCCCATTTCAGGGAAGAGTAAAATCAGAGGACTGAAAGATTTTCACTCCCCCCAGAGGTTAGACGGTATATCTACTGTTAGCCATATGATGTTTATTCTGTTAACTCAAGGACTCAACAGCCTTGCCTGTTGCTGTCCCTACTACGAGATATTAATGAAACATCAGGAAGGGTTTCCCAGTATCTCCATGAAATTCTTTCTCTGACCCTTCTCATGGCTTACCATATCTCTCTTTCTCATTGTAACTTCTGTGCATTAATCATGTCTTTTTATTTTCTGTATTTTCTTATGTTTTTCTATTTTGGGACCTTGCTGATCCTGGAGAGACTGCCTCTCCATGGGCTAACTAATTCCTAGAGATAGTAAAAGATTCACCTGCATGTTTCTAATGCCAACCAACCAATCTAAGCTCATATACCACAACCATTTGGGCTCTTACTGAACAATTAAACTCTGGGTCATACCCCTCTGCCCTAATCACCCAGGGCCAGGTACCAGACAACTAGAGATAGGCCCTACACCCCAGAGCCCACTGAAATGATTCAAATTAGCCAACCCTAAGCTTACTCACCATGCCTTACCTGTTCCTTCCCACAAAAACCACAATAAAGTCTCTCGCCCATGTTTTCTTCCTTCTCCCTCTGCCTGCTAACTGACCTTGGTGCTTCCTCTGTGGCACTTTGTGGCATGATTGGTTCCCTCCTCTTGGGAACTGTGAAGTAACAGACTATCTTTTCAATGGCAGTTATCTCCTGATCTGTTGGCCTCACCATACCTGAGTAATAATAAAACCTATATTTTAAGACACTCTAGCTCAGTGCAGGACACATAAGGGTACTCAATAAATATTCATGAATGAATGGCCAGTGAAATGGGCAACTCAGCAAGTCAAGGCTTTTGCAGGTAACTGCTAGACCCCAAGGTTATGGCCAAGAGTAATTTCACTTTTCAAATTATATTTGGCTCTGTCCTTCAATCAAACTTATCAGACCAAACTATACAAAAGTCCAGGAACAGGACTTCCCTAGTGGGTAAGACTCCACACTCCCAATGCAGGGGACCCAGGTTTGATCCCCGGTCAGGGAACTAGATCCCGCATGCATGCCACAACTAAGAAGTCCTCATGCAGCAACTAAAGATCCCGCATGCTGCAACTAAGACCTGGCATTTAGTAAATCTACTATCTTCTACGACTGTATCCCCAAGACCCGGTACAGTGTCTGGCACACAGCAAAATGAAAGGAGAAAGCAAAGAAACACATTCATTTTTGTTTTTGGCTGTCTTGGGTCTTAGTTGCTGCACGCGGGCTTTTCTCTAGTTGTGACGAGCGGGGGCTACACTTCGTTGCAGTGCGTGGGCTTCTCATTATGGTGGCGTCTCTTTTTGTGGAGCACAGGCTCTAGGCACATGGGCTTCAGTAGTTGCAGCAGGTGGGCTCAGTAGTTGCGGCATGTGGGCCCTAGAGTGTGCAGGCTTCAGTAGTTGTGGCGTGAGGGCTCAGTAGTTGTGGCACATGGGCTTAGTTGCTCCAAGGTATGTGGGATCTTCCTGGACCAGAAATTGAACCCTTGTTCCCTGCACTGGCAGGCAGATTCTTAACCACTGCATCACCAGGGACGTTCCAAGAAACACATTCTATTACATACAAGAATCTAATCTCTTTTAACAAGAAAGAGAATATCTGCAATAAATGGAATTAGTTTAAAAGTGGTTAGGAATTTGAGAGAAAATTCTTCTCATACCACATACTAAACTAAACTTTTGATGGAATAAGGCATTAAATATAAGAAATTTAAACTACAGAAAAAATAGAAAAGATACTTACCAACTTTCCAAGCTTAGAATAGAGGGAAAGACTGACACAGTATAAACTTCTAAAACCATTCTAGGTCCAACAATCATGCAAACAAACATAAACAGATCCATGAAAATTAAAAATTTCCATGTTGAAGAAAAGATGGCAGAAGTAGTAGGACACAGTGTGTGTCAAGATCCTTAAAAATATTTACACTCTTTGATATAATAAAGTACCAGTATGTTTGGATGGAAGGAAAGGGATTTTGAAACAAAAGGATCTAGGTTTAGGTTTACATCTTAGAATAAATTAATGTCTGAGATGGGGATATTATTATTTACCTGAAAAAGCCATTGAGAATAGGAGTAATGCAAGTAAAATTTCTGGAGATAGTTAGTGCTCAATAAGTAATCATTTTTATTAGCCATTATTACTATTTTGTATCTGAAATATCTCAGGGCAAAGTTAACTATGAAATTAGCTTTATACACAAAAGTGTCTACATGGATTATTTATAGTTGGAAATATCCTAAATGTCTTCCCACAGGAAATGGCTACATAAATTATGGTTCATGTTCTCACTGGAATATCTTGCAGCCATTAAAATGAATGTTCATGTAGGTTATGTAATATCATGGCAAAATGCTCATGGCAATGTTTAGTGGAAAAAAGCTGAGTAAGATTACAATTTTGTAAAAGGAAAAAATATGAATAATAGCCTGGCAGAAAAAATACTGAAATGTTAACAATGACTGTGCTTATGAAGACTATGGATTATCTATTTTCTAGTATTATTTTCTTCATTTTCCAATTTTTTAAAAGTGAGTACGGAATATTTTTGAAATTAAAATCTACACATTTAGGGAAGGAAAAACAAAGACGCCCTGAAAACTTAATTTTGTAATCTGAATATTATTTAAAGAGTTAGTCTTGGGCAACATGATGCAGGCTATGACACTTCTCTGCCCATGAAAATTTCTGAAAAGGGAGAGGAACCCTCTGAAGTTCTAAAACTGAAGACTTGACTTGTCAATGACCTCATCTATTATGAGAATCCTTGAGGACTCTGATGGGGACCACAGGGCAAGAATCCAGAAGCGCTGGTCAACCAGAGTCTATTCTTGGAACCATATTTGGGGAAATGGATCAGCGCCTTCACCCAGTGCACTTGGGGAGGGACAAGCTTCCAGATTTACAAATATCTGACTGCTGTCTGCCTCAGAATCTGTCTTTTCCTGCATCCTTTTCCCTTTCCTCCTCCTCACACTTCTATCATCCGCCTCCCCTCAAAAGCTGAGAGTTTGACAAAACAATCTGGTGTAGAATGTAAAATAGCACAGTGTTTCCGGAGGGCAGTTCAGCAATAATGGGCACATCCTTTAATTTAATCATCTTACTATTGGCAATCAATCCCAATGAAATAAACAGAGAGATGTGGGGAAAATGTATTTAAAAAGCTGCTGATCAGGACTTCCCTGGTGGTCCAGCGGTTAAGAATCCGCCTGCTAACGCAGATGACGCAGCTTCGATCCCGGATTGGGGAACTAAGATCCCACATGCCGCAGGGCAACTAAGCCCGGGTGCCACAACTACTGAGCCCATGCGCCTCAACTAGAGAGCCCATGTGCTGCAACTACTGAGCCCGGGTGCTCTGGATCCTGCGCACCACAACTAGAGAGAAGGCCGCACACCACAATGACAGATCCCACGTGCCGCAACTAAGACCCAACACAGCCGAATTAAAAAGAAAAAAAAAAAAGCTGCTGATCATCAAGCTGCAAGGTAAGGTACAACAGTGGGGTCGCTGGTTGAATAAATTAATGCTTATCTATATGATGAACTAATGTGTAGCTATTCAAATTGTTTTGGAAGAATATTATTGTAAGTGTTAAGTGAAAAAAAGGAGTAAACTAAACTCTAGGACTCCAATTCAGGAAAAGAAAGACAAACAAAATCCCCACAGATGTGTGGGTATGTGAATTTGAGTCGACCAGAAGAATACTACTCCAGTAAGTTGAAATAGTTTTATTTGGGTTGCATCATGTTGCATGATTACTCATTCCTTTATACTTTTTGCATGTTTTTAGTGTTTTTTTTAACAATAAGCATACATTAATTTCAATACAACAAAAAATGGAATATTATCTAACAAACAAATGAACTAGTAATTATTATGGAAATTGAAGAATTTTTATGTCTAAGATTATCTGTATTTTAAGAAGAAAACGATTGCTCATCTGGTCTTTTCAGTCCTTTGTACCTGGATCTCCTCACCATCAACAATGACACCGTCTACTCACTCATAAAACTTAGTGAATGTGTATTAGAACCTCAGTATGCCCTGACATTCAGTTCCTTGCCTTAGTGATGAGTCTATATGTAGGTACATTTAGCAGTTATGAAAAGATTTTGTGAATTGTTGGACTGCCCATGCGTACTTTCAGAGACAACTGGATTTTCTGGGTCAGCCCATGTGGGCATCAGCTGACAAAGATTGCTGTGGAAACAGATCTAGGGCCAAAATCAAAATGTTGGCCCCAAGAAGGTAAGGACTGTATTTGTCTTACTTATGGTTTTATGCTCAGCAACCAGCATGCCTACCTGTACATGTAGGAATCACTTAGTAATATGTGAATCAATTTTGAATGAGTGAATCAGTGAGTTGATATTTGTTTCATAAATGAAGGAAAAAATCAAACAAAAAACAGTGGTGTGTTGACATCCCATCACTTTTTGGGGGGATGGGAGACAATTCTTTATAAATCTCTCACAGTCTTCACATCTAGGCATTAACAGCCAATTTACTCAGATTTATTTACATTCCAGGATAGTAAAGAGAGAGAGAATGTTTCCCTCCATGGAGAGGGTTCAAGACAGTAAAGATAAAGACCTGTCTCTCCCCTTCTCAGGGAAGATTTGTTTACATGGCAGGGTAACAAAGATCCTGTCTTGAGCGTGTGGGGAGGATGAGGCAGCTCAGGGCTCCTCAGCGTCAGACGCCCACTCTGTGCATGGTATTCACGTGTGCCCACCTCTGCATCGCCCCCATGGGACTTGGGGAGTAAGGAGCCCATGCAAATAGGAAACTTACACTGTCTGCTGTGCTGTGAGTAATAAAGCATCTAAGTCTATCTGGGCTCATTGTCTCCTTGTTGGCTAAATCTATGGGGCTGTGAGAAGACAACCTATCAGTTGTCACTGAGCTGCTTAGTGAATGCTTGGCCATTGGGCACACCTATTATTGTTTTTGCTTGGTGTCGATGGTCTAAGTGAGCAAAAGTGGGTTGGTGGAAGTACCCTGAGTATGTGTGATAGTACTTTGTCAAATTAGCATTTGGTAAGTGGGGTGTGTGGTGCTGGAGAGTGAGCTGAGTTCAGTTGAAAACAGACCACAGGAGAAATTGAAATAGAGGTTTAGTCCTCACGGGTTGAAGGAGGTACCAGCCACATTTCAAGGGACTACGTGGGGAGGTCAAGGCAGAGGTAGAGAGAAAGGCAGGACCTGGAGCACCTGCCTTTATTAGGATCTGTGTGTACCGGGCTTTGGAGCCTGGGCTAGGGCCAGATTGGTCAATTCAGACCAAAAGAGCAGGGTTTCGGTACCTCCACTGAGGTGAGGGTGGAGTTATCTAAGGGGCACATAAAGGGGAAGGAGCTGGGAGGCAGGGGAGACTGTTGATCACAAGGGCTGTTGGGAAGTCACATCAGGAACTTACATTTGCTTGGGACCCTGCGGGCTGTGCTCTAGGGCACAGGCCTGCATGAGCGGCCTAGTGTTCCTTTAAGGCCCTGCTGAAGAAAATGGAGGCAGAGGCAGCAACACCATGGAGTAACTCAGCTAAACTCTTGACGATGCGCGTCATATTCAGACGAACTTCTCTTTTGTGACTTTGGCTAAATTACCTAATGCTTCAGGTTCCTATATCTATGAGATGACTTTCTTATAGGGTTGTTATAAAGCTTAAATATAAAGCATCCAGCAGAGTTAGTACTGTGCTTGCAACAGTTAATCTACCCTCTTCCCCGTAAGCCCAGAAATCATATTACAATTTACTTAATTAGCAACTATTGACTACTCTTTTATAACTTTTAATCTACAATTTCCACTTAGAAGAAAAGCTCTTTTTTAAATAAAAATAATTTCATTTAAAATTCTTATTAAAAGTAATTATAGATGCTTTTTCACAGCAATATTAAAAGATACTTTAATAAACCAGTTGTAAATATGTAAAGTCATACAAGAAATATACAAACTAGCTTACTGCACAGATGGAAATCTTATTTATCTTAATTCCCCAGGGGGAAGAGGGAAGGGGAATATTTATTAAGCGACACTCTCCAAGCCACTTTACATGCGTTATCTTATTTAAAGTGTTCAGCAATTTTCTGTCTCATTATTTTGCAAATGAAGAAACTTAGGCTCAGAGAGATTGTAACTTGTACATGTTCAGAGGGTGGTGGAACCAAAATTTGAACCTTGATTCTGTTTGACTTCAGAGCATGAAGTCTTTCCTTTACGAGTTTGAGGAACTGATCTGTAGAAAGTGTCTACTCTAAGCCTCAAGGCCTCGGTCCTTCATTCTCTGTGCCCTTCCTTGTCTTTCCTTGGTCTTCCATCTCTGTCCTCCTCAATGAATTATGACCGAGATCCCCATTATCCTCAGAATGGCGAGGTTTTCTGGCATAACTAAAGCTGAAACTTTGAGTCCTCTGGTGTGTGGGATTCTACCTCCTCCCAAATATTGAATTGCATAACTTAATATGCAAAGAGGATTTTAAAATTTTTGTTTGTTTGCTTGCTTGTTTTTGCCAAAGGAGTAAAGAGGATCTGGTGAAAGAGCTGGGGGTGAGAGTGATAGTGGAGTGATACACGGCATCCCAGTGGACGTTTGCCATTTTAATTTTTTGGATCTTCTAACTTCTGAATCCTCTTTGTATATTTAAGACTTTCACAGTGTGAGGGGAGAAGTCCAGACAACTGTCCTGGCCTCTTTGTAGCCTGAATGTGGCACATGACTGAGGCCTAGGCAATGAGACAAACCTAGCAAGGGCTCTGAATTGGGAGCTAGTGAGCTAGAGGAGGTCTGGGCCAGAAGCTGAGAGATTAGTGTCACCGAAAGACTTTGTCAATGTCTGGGAACCATCAGCATCTCTTGGGAGCCAAGGAACAGTACAACCCACCGTCGGATAAGAGGCTGTCCTTCCACTCTGCTTCTGGTTGCCACTCGGCCACAGCCCTGGGCATGTCTGGTACCCTGAGAACTTCGGGTTCATCAGGGAAAGAGGCCTGAGTTCTATAGAGGTGTCTTTGTATCCTCCTGAGGGGCACCCTTAGTAGAGGGGCCAGGACCCTCAATGAGGAGCTGGGGCAGAGAACACGAGCAACTTTTTTCTGAGCACTCGTTAGATGCTCTCCCAGGGAGGGAGGGAGACTGGGAGGATTCAAAGGGGTGGTTTCTGTGTGAGCAGGTGGCCAAGGGCCATGATACTTCGGAACAGATGAGGTCTGAGATATTCAGGTGACCTATACATTCGAGAGATCTCTCATCAACAACCCTGCCAAAGAGTGTGGGCTTGAAGCAGTAAAGATCAATTTCATATCCCACCTCTGTCACAAATAAGGTGTGTCAGTGACATGTCACAGAAATGGAGTCACAATGTTCACATCTGTGAAATGGCATAATAATGCACCTTTATCTACAATTTGTAGGGCAATCATGAATAAATGAGAGTCTGTTAGTCAAAGAGCAGGACGTTTTTGGGGGGAGCCAGGGCTTAGGTACCAGCCACACCTATACCTTAGAAAACACTTACTACCTTAGCCAGTGCTAGGAAAGTGAGAGGTAGCTAATGGAAAAAAGCTAACGTTTTGATCTCCTCACATTTGCCTGTAACACATATTTAGAGCATTCTGACTAGTAATTCTGTTCTTTTGGCTGAGAAGTCTTTGATTGGAAACACAGTGGAGTGGACATCTGTGTGTTTGATTTTGAGGGGGGCACAGCATCCCTTCTTTAGGATTTTCCTCCCCAGACCTGAGTGGTTCTGATGGGGCTACTCATCTCAGTACTCAGGCTCCTGCTCACAAGAATTGCACGTGGCCCAGACAATTAGAGCACGTAATTCTTTCTGGAATCCAATCTGGAACAGAGACACATGAGGTCAAAGCCCTCTGGTGTCACATTCAATGGCAGTACATTAGAGAAATGGAGACCACAGGCTCCTGCCCACTGAGGCCCATGCTGCTATCTTGTCTGTCTTTCTGAAACCATTTCTTCAGCTTTTCCTTGACTTATGTCCAGTAACTCCCCTCTCCTATTTATGTTAGAGTTTAGTTCTGTTGCTCAAAGTAAAAAATATCTTTACAGAGTGATTTTTAATTTGTGTAAAGGATGGAAAATATCACTTAAAACTAAAACAGTAAAGTAGCTTTTGATCTTAAGGGGGAGGGTGGTTTCAAGATGATGGTGATCTATTTCCGAGTCATCCCCTTCCTCTTGCGGAGGCTGGTGAGAGGATGAGGAAGAGAAGATGGTGTATCTCCTAGCAGAGCCATGCCTAGTGGGACACAGAAAAGGGTTGAGATATGGCTGAATTGCTCTGCCTAACAAAGCAGGAGAAGTTTCTGGAAGACGGTAAGCAAAAAGATGGCAGGAGGCTAGAAATTAAGGGCAAAGTAGCCAGAGGAATTTTGAGAATAAGAATAACACATTTGATGTGAAATAGTTTGAATTGTTTCACTGTAAATTCAATATCCATTTCCCCATGGAAAAAGTCAACTATGCACAAATTTCTGTATGACTGAATGTGTGTGTGTGTGTGTGTGTGTGTGTGTGTGTGTATTAAGGAAAGGGCCTAGGATCTATGTCTAGCATGATATGATGTAGAATAGGGATGGTAAAAATACGGGAAGGCAAGACAATGCATGCACTAAACCACTTTAGCAAAATAGGGTGCGTTGATTCCTCCTGGAGAGATTGGGTGGCACACAGGCTCGCCTCTGCAAGTGGTTTCATTTTAATCTCAGAGAACAGAGTGCATCAGCTAACATCTGGTTTATAGGACTGTATTCACAATCCACACATGGATTTTTTTTTTTTAATTATTTATTTATTTATTTATTTTTGGCTGTGTTGGGTCTTCGTTTCTGTGCGAGGGCTTTCTCCAGTTGCGGCAAGCGGGGGCCACTCTTCATCACGGTGCGCGGGCCTCTCGCTATCGCGGCCTCTCTTGTTGCGGAGCACAGGCTCCAGACGCGCAAGCTCAGTGGTTGTGGCTCACGGGCCCAGTTGCTCCGCGGCATGTGGGATCTTCCCAGACCAGGGCTCGAACCCGTGTCCCCTGCATTGGCAGGCAGATTCTCAACCACTGCGCCACCAGGAAAGCCCCACACATGGATTTTGATGGGACAGGGAAGAGCTTGGAAGACAAGTAGGAAAGAACCTTGTTCCTCTAGAGCAGGGTTTGGCAAACCACAGCTGTTGGTGTAAATACTTTCACTGCTACACAGAGGGCTCGTTCGTGTCCATCATTTCTATGGCTGCTCTCACCTGTACGGGCGGAGGCGATTTGCCACAGAAACCACGTGGATCACAAGGTCTAAAATAGTTACTCTCTGGCCCTGTGAAAGAAAGTTTGCCTACTTCTGCTCTAGAGGCCAAAAAAAGCCTTATAGAAATAGGCAGCCTTTGGCTCAAGTTTTAAAGAAGGTCCTACATATTTGGCCCATAACCCTGAGGTAAGGTGACATGGTTTATTTCAAGAGAAACCAGGTAAAATCTAAACCAAGTACCGGAATGCCTTTTAAAAAAAACTTTTGTCAGTGAAACTCTTAATTGTCCTCTTCTCTTGTCTACTGTTAGAAGCAGTCTGGTAGAGGGTAGAGGGCATGGGTTTGAGATTAAATGGTTATAGACCTGAATCCTGGCTCTTCAACATACTGGTTGTGTGATCTGGAGCAATTTGCTTCACTGAGAAATCTGTTTTCTTATTGGTAAATGGGTAGAATAAAGCCCATTACATGAGGCTGTTGTGAAAACTAAATGATATAACACTCAGTGTGCCTAGATTTTTGAAAACTCTCAATAGCTATCACCCACACCCTTCTCTCCCTACCCTCAACTCTTTGCTGTACTTTGTGCATATGAAGGAGAGCTTCATAATTAGCCAAGTGTCCCCAAGGTCATCTTTTTGCTACTAAACAGTAGTAACTATCAGTTGCTTGGCTCCATGCCAGCCAGGAGATTAGGACAGGCTGACGGAATAATAGTGTTTAGATCCACTTGGAGTCTTCACGTTATTCCAAAGAAAGACGAGAAATCAGAACTGCCGGGTTCCCTAGGAGTTCCCCAACATTCTGAGCCCAAATTCTTGAGTCTGGGCCTCAGTGTATGTATGGAGAGGAGGAGGCAAAGGCCAAGAAGGGTCTTAGGCCAGGCCTGTAGAGGTACCAGTGGCCCAGCAGCAGAAAAGCCCAGACAGAATATTTAAGATAATTTAGGACAAACATCTTCTCTTTGGATTTGTGGACCAGGTTTAAGATCCCAGAGACCTGACATGGGAATTGGTTTCTGTGAATAGAGGATTCCTGCTTGAACAAGGAAATACACCAAATTATACCCCACAGAGAAATTACCTGCCTACCTGCCTTCTGGGCAAATACCTTACATACTAAAGTGCCTGAAAAGTCTGGCCTCTTGGACTTGAGTGTATCGTGGAACTCCCATGCCTGCTATCTTGTTTCTGTGTGAGAGGAGAAAAAGCCTCTCTGCTACCTGGCTGCCAAGCCAGCTCTCAGTAGTGTGAAGTTAGAAGAGCTCTAGTCTCCTGGGTGAAGTTTTAAGTCCTCTTCATCGTTGAATGCAAATTAAGACCTCTTCAGTTTCATAAAATTCATTGTCACCATAAGAATGCTGGTAGCCACCATTTTCTGAGCTCTTGCTAAGCGTCAGCTGTTTCACATGGATCTTATTTCTAATCTTCACCACAAGCCGGGTAGGCTGGACTTGTTACCCCCATTTTAGGGATGATGAAATTGAGGGTTAAGAAGTTAAATCACTTGCCCGAGACAAAGGTGGTGAAGTCTAACTCTAAAACCACACTCCAAAGCTCCCTTGCCATATCTATGTTGCTTTTGCTCACAAAGATCTAGATCAGTGTTTCCCTAACTGCCCAAGCTCTCCGCTGGAGATTCTGATTTGGTGAGTCCGTGGTGGGTTGGGAGAATCTAGGATTTGATAGGTGATTCTTGTCATCCGGGAATTTGGGAAACACAGGTAGTCATCAAACTCCTCCCTCCTTAGCTTCAAACTGTGACTCTTACAGGGAGACTGAAGTCAGGCATGTGTACGAGACACCAGTCCCTATAAAATCCAAGCATAAGGAGATGAAAAAGCTCAAGTTCGGTAACAGCTCTGTTTCTTAAGAGCCTGACATGATTTCTTGGGGATCCGAGATATATGACATGGAGTAGTAACCATGACTGGCATAATTGTGCTGAATTAGCTTAATTAGCTGCTGTAGACTGGCTTTAGCAGATGCCAGCTGTGAAAATGGTCAAAATAAACTAGATAGGCCTCAGAATGACTGAGAGTAGATTTCTTGGGCTGTGAGACCATCGTAGGCTCAGTGACATGGGTGGTGGAAGATGGTTGCAATGACAAAGCTGCCGGGAAGATGCTGAGTCACAATTGCTGAACAGTCATGGCTGGGCCTGAGCAGGTGTGAGGGTCTTTTCTACAGGGTGTCCTTCTTTGCAGGCTGCTAGAGGCATGCTACAGGATGCTAGTACATCAACGGAAAGGACAGGGAGAAAAGATTTAGAAAAGCCTTTAATTTAAATTCAAACTTATGACCAATCTTTCATGTGGTGGCAACCTGAGGATAAAAACAAAATCATAAAACATTTATCTCCAGGCAAAAAACTGGCCTTTCAGAAATAAAATAGAAAATAAAGGAATGTGGAGCCAAGGGAAATTTTGTTTAATGTTCTGAATGGACATGCAAAAAATCTCCCCCCCCCAAAAAAAAACAAGAAGAAAGGAAGACGAGAAGAGAGAGAAAATAAATAACAAAAACAATAACAAGGAAACAATAACAAAGTAATTTAAAAACACAAAAAAATGTTTTTGATTGTCTAGAATGAAAACCTTTTGGCCTTACTACCATTCAAATAGTCTTCCCTATTGGTGTGTGATGCTATAATTCTGAGTAAGAAGATGCATCTGGTAGGATTAGCTCCAAACGTGTACAACAAAAATAAATATGTAAGTAAAAGTGGCTTCAGCAAGATAGTTTAGTTCTTGCCATCATGAAAGAAGTCCAGACGGACAGACGGAGATAGTCCAGAACTAATGCGGCCATTTATAGTCTCAAAGACTCAGGCTCCCAGGCTCTTTCTATCCATCTGTTCTTCCATATGCATTTGGCTTCTTCCCCCAAAAAGTCTGCTTAAACTCCAGCCTTCATATCCACATTTTAGTCCTCAAGAATAAGAAAGAAAGAGAAAAGTGGCAAAGGGCATGCGTTAGCTGTCTTTCAAGGAAGTTTCCTGTAAGTTGCTCCATAGCACTTCTGATACCATCTGACTGGACAGCACTTAGGCACAGGGCCGTATTTAACTGCAAGGGAAAATGGAAACTGGTCTTCAGTCACACATGCGCACAGCTGAAGATTAGGGATTTACTCACAAAGGCAGAAGGGGTGAATGGATAGGAGGGTGGGCAAACGGTTTTTGCCACAAAATGTAATGTTCTATCCACAAAGAAACAGCTTGTGGAAACTCTGGGCTAGGTAACCAACAGGATCTGAGAATAAGCCTTTCCTTCCTGGCCCTGTCCCCTCACCCAGAGAGGGAAGGCTTAAGGATAAAACGCTCTTCCCTGATACCCTGCCCACCCCAACAATGCCTCCAATCAGGTGCCCCAGAAAAAACACTTGCCATGAGCTCTGGGAGGCTGTGAAGGCTACTAAGCTTCACCTACATCATGGGAGCAAGTCACTGACTCAGAAAGGAAGGGCCCACCTGTGAACTGCCAGGTGCGTTCCAGAAGGCGGGTGCTGCCCTGGGGCACTGCCCTTTGGTGATTCCACTGCTGAAACTTCTTGCCGTACCAGCTGGCCTGAGACCTGGAACTAGCACTGCTGCTGTGGCAGATGTTGTCCCACCTTGTCTTCTGTGGCCCACAGTGCAAGGACTGATTATTTAGCTGCTCTCGGTGGGGCTGAGAAGGCAGTAATGATGGGATGGTTGTGTGGGGGAGGGCTGCAGAGCTCAAAGGGTTAGGTAGGCAGGTTAATAAGAACATTGGATGAGCCTTTACTCTATGCCAGGCACCATTCAGTTTTTTAATATTCAGGCCTCACAATAAACTTGGGGAGAAGATGGGCTCATTATACCTATTTTGCAGATGAGAAAACAAAGGCTTCAAGAGGCTACTTGCCCAAAGTGAACTCAGCTAATAAGTGATACAGTCAGGTTTTAAGCCCCAGGCCCTTCCGACCCCAGGGAGTGCCCTTTAACCCCTACACTATGCCCTTTAGCCTTTGAAAGGTCCTGCTCAGAAATACTCATCCCTTCCTGATGCTTTCACACTGAGGTGTAGCCAGAGCAGCCGTACATGGCTACGACTGGGGTAGGGGTGGCAGGCTACATTTTGTGTTGTCATATAGGAAACCAGGGGGTGAGGAGAATATTTGAACAAAACTGATGCTAATTACTCTAAATAAGAATCTGCCCAGTGTAAGCTTAAAAGTGGCAACTTTTTTTCCTCCCTACTTCATTCCCACCTCTCTTGCTCTGCTGCTTTTGAGCAGTTGTCAGTGATGCTAACAAGCTGGCAGGGGATGTCAGGAAAGAGATAATTTATTCCTCTTCTCCAGCAGCTGAGGATGTCACCTCCCCAATGACAGACACTCTCTTCCTACAGAGAGGAACCAGCAAAACCTGGCATCTAATGAGTGGCCAGCTGGGGTTTCATGCCTAATGCTCACGTGGTGAAAAGGGAAGGGGAAGGTTTTATTCCCAGATACATTTTTGTGCTGTCTGAAAGATGTTGGCTTATGAGGCCCAAAGGAAGGCTGGCCCCTGGGACCACCATGTGAGCACAGGCCCAACTGTCCAGCCAGCTGGTGCCGAAGAAGGCTCTGGTCCAGACAGCCCTGGAACTTCTTTGAGGCCATCAAAAAGGAATTGACTTAGAAAATCAGAGAGCTTGCTTTTTTTGTTTGTTTGTTTACTTAGTCTTTGTTCTTTTTTGTAATAAAGTTTGTCTCTTTTGTTTATGTAGCCATTTTCCTCATTACCAATAGCCAGGCAATACAACCAAATTTGTGGGTGGGTCTGTCAGCTTTAGACCAATGAGTAGACTTCATCAGAATGACAACTTTTTGATAACAAATCTCTAGTCCAGATCAGTTTTTCTACATGGTTCCTAGTGTCCAGAAGTAAAAACAATAAATTCGTTTTGCTCAGGAGTTCTTTCTGGAACTGAGACCTTAAAGAAATTTCTTCTGTGGTTCTTTATAAAGTGGCCTCTGATATAATGAACAAGATATCTAGTATTAGGATAGTCTCATGATTAGGGTTGCCAGGTTGAGCAAATAAAAATATAGAACACCAGTTAAATTTGAATTTCAAATAAGCAGTGAGTAATTTTTTAGTGTATGTCCCATGAAATATTTGCGGCATAACTTCTAGTAAAAAATTATTGGGTACTACATGATCTCACTTATTTGTGGAATCTAAAAAAGTTGAACTCATAAAAGCAGAGAGTAAAATGGTGGTTGGCAGGGGCTGGGGAGTAGAGAAAATGGGGAGATGTTGGTCAAAGGGTACAAAGTTTCTGTTATGCAGGATGAACAAGTTCTGGAGATTTAATGTGTGGTTTGGTGGCTGTAGTTAATAATACTATACTGTATAACTGAAATTTGCTAAGCAAGTAGATTTTAAGTGTTCTGACCACACACACACACACACACAGACACACACACACAGTAACCGTGTGAGGTTCTGGACATTTTAATTATTTTGACTGTGGTAATCATTTCACAATGTATACATATATCAAAAATCACATTGTATACCTTAAATATATACAACTTTTATTGCCAAAAATAAATTAGATTTAAAAATTTTTGATGTTTATTTGAAATTCAAATTCAATTGGGATTTGCATATTTTATTTAGCAACCTGACTTGATAAATACAACATGGAGACTCATAGAGCTGCTTTTATCTTGTTTGTTTAACATTTTATTTACATCCACGTTATATACCCACCAAGTTCAGGGAGTCAAACAGTTCAACGTGGCTTGCTATGAATACATGGCTCTTCCACTATTCCCTCTCTTCATTTCCCACAGTCCAGAAACAACAATTTTCAGCTCCTCTAGCTGATTTTTTCTGGTGAGGGAGGTGTAGCTCCATTTCTCTAACCACCATGCTTGTGCTACATCTTGATTTCTCCGTTTTAGACATTCTCTATTGACTTCCTTCTATGCAAGATGAGAATTTAAGGTTTCACCACCCTCCCCAAGCCAACTGCCCTTCTCCACAGTCTCCCAGTGTAGTTATATGGTCATTTTGATCCAATCAATAGTCAGGATTTACATTATTATAACCATGTAAATACTAATCACAGCCAAGCCATTTACATTTCTTTTGTGGCATAACTTTTGGAATCTGTTTTGGGGGGGGCGGTTATAGTAATGGTCTTTGCTGAGTTTTTAAGGTACTTATCACTGACTTGTCCTAAAATTCTCTCCCAGTTATGTAAATCCCTCAATATATTCAAAACACATTAGGTATCCTCTCAACTTCATCTTCTCAGAAAAAGTCCTCCCCCTTCTCACTTCTGACTTGAATTGATTGATCTCTTGGCCAGCTGCACAGCTTCGTCCTGGGATCCCCCTTTATCACCATTCGTGGCACTCCCTTTGCCTCTTGTACTAGTTCACTTATTCCCTGGAGGCAGTGTCTCCTATTTCTCAGGTCACTCCCTCATCTGATGTGGTATACCTTCTGATAGGCCCTCAGTAACTACTTGTTGAAGAAAGAGTGGATGAATCCATGAAAACCACTGTATGGGATGAAGACTCTGGCCTCTTGGAGGGTTGCCATAGGGACCTTCACCTTGCTTAGCACATGCTGTGGTACCTAAGACAACACTCTGGATCCCGCCTTCCTACTCCCATCTCCAGCCCCCTCAGCTGGCCTTCTGGTCTCCCCAGAAGTCAGGATGTCTTCCTTTTCCATAGGAAATGTCAGGGCCAACAGCACTAATGAGTTAATTGGTGAGCAGCCCCTGGGTGGCAGGCAGGATGCCTGAAATGTCCTGCTGGGTTGGGCACTGCTGAGGGCTATCCAGCCTCTCACTTCCTCCTGAGCCTGGGTGAACTCTCACCTCATTACTGAAATCTTGACTCTCTCCCACCGTTCCAAACAAAACTGTCTGAGTGAACAGCCATTAAAATGTCATTAGAAGCAGCAGGTACTGGGTGCCAAAATTTATGAAACTGCAGTGAGAGTGATGAGTAATGAAGGTAATAGGACACTTGCTCTATTTATTTGTTTTTTTTTTTTTTTCTTCTTCACTAGTGATTAATTAAATAAAATGCCTAGCGATTTAATGGTTTGCCTCTCTCCTAACTGGATGTGGGTGGTTATAAAAGGGATAGATTCATTTTTTATTTCCAAACTGTGGCCTGACAGAGAATGCTTCTGTTTTCTGATCCACACTCTCAGTTTTCTCTTTCATCCACTTTTCCTCATCTGATAGAATAAACATCATGCAGAATGAAATCTTAAGCACTTTCCTCTTTCGACATACCAGAGATGTGACCCTGATGTCACCTGGTCTGACTAAACGTTCATTTATTCTAGATTCTCATAGTGGGAGCAAGGGCTGGGAGAGCCAATTTTCTCCAGTGGGTAGAGAGACTGAGGCAGAGAATTCACATCTAGGTAAGAGAAACACAGAGAAATTCCTCTGGAACAACATAGTTGGAATGAAAACTGGAGACTTGCTCATGGCTGAGACTGTGCAATTAGAAACCATATTCAATGAGCAGTTATGATGAACACTGTCAATTTCCACCTATTCAGGGGAAAATAACTATTTAATATATTTGCTTGTGTGGGATATTGCTCTGCCCTACTTGGAGGGAAGTATCTGCATGAAATTAATTTCTTTTACTAAAAAAACACAATCAGGACAGTTTTAGCTGCCACTGGCTGTTAATAATAGTCCCAAACTTAAAGGTAGTAATTGTTGGGGAAAGTACCTTTTAGTTCTGCAGCCAGTTTGAAATGTTGGGTCTTTCCCTTAAAGCAGGCTAGACAAAATGGTTATAGGTACTTTCTGAGGAAAGAGGAAGGAAAAATTTACAAAACAGAATGAAGGATTTAAAGAGTGAAAGGTGGATGACAGCAAATATTAGATTATGCTGAGAGGAAAAAATTTCCCTTTTTCCCTTCTAGGTTCTGTGGCTGGTCTAATAATTGAATTGACGTAAGGCAGATTAGCAGGAGAAAAACAAATTTAATTTCATATATATGGGAGTCCTACAAGGATATGAGACTCAAATAAGGAAGCTTTTATACCTTTGAAATAAAGAAACAATAAATTTGTAAAGACTTGACAAGGCAGAGGGATTTGGGCTAGGGGTAGTAAATGATGAAGTAACAAGGCTTGTTTATACAGCCTTTTCGGCCCTGAATCAACCTGTCTCTGGTGATAAGTATATCATCTTCCTTCCTCCTTGTACAGGCAGGGTACCTTTCACATGGGAGATTTATCTCCTGCTTTTATGAAAGAAGGGCAGAATGGTGGGGGGAGGTCACAGCAACCTTCCTGCTTCTGCCGTTTTCCCTGACTCCTTCAGCTTAAGATATTCAATATGCGAGAGTACCATATTTTGGAGTAGCATGTCCTGAACCCCATCAGTGACAAAGAATATTTAGCCATGGTATTATTTAAAATAGTGGCAAACCCAATAAAGACCGGGAAACTGAGAATGATGGGTGTACCTAGGTATAGATAAGCCAGAAAACCGCCAGGAGGTCTTGGACAAATCTCTACCTGGCACGAGCTTGGCCACTTTCTGTCTTTACTGAGACTGCGTCTTGGGGCAGAAACATTCTCCTTCCCCTACTTCAGCTGGCAGGATGGCACTCACACTTGGATGCTTCTTTCAAATGCCCTCTCTTTCAGGGTTATCCCCCCAAGGTGACTTGGGTACGCCTGCTCCTGTGCGCCTACAACATCTGTACTCACCTCACATCCCACTGTACTGGAATTACTTCTTCACATGTTTGCTCCCTGCTAGAGAGTGTGCTACCTCTGAGACTGTCTTATTCATTTTCTTTTTTCTTTTTTGTTTGAATTTTTGAATTTTATTTTATTTATATTTTTATACAGCAGGTTCTTATTAGTTATCCATTTTATACATATTAGTGTATATATGTCAATCCCAATATATGTCTTATTCATTTTCATAGCCCTAGAAAATGCCATGATGCTTGAAAACGGTAAATATTTAGAAAATAAATGTTGAATGATTTAATAAATGACTGTTTAATTGTTATTTAATAATATTAAGAAGAAGAACTTGCTTTTGAATTGTACTCTGTAATCTTCAAAGTATATCCACACACATTATCTCATTTGCTCCTTGGAGCCTACTGTGAAGTAGGCAGGGCAAGTGTTACTATTTTTTTTTTTTTTAACACATTTATTTATTTATTTATTTTCGGCTTCATTGCTGCGCGAGGGCTTTCTCTAGTTGTGGCGAGCGGGGGCTACTCTTCGTTGCAGTGTGCTTGCTTCTCATTGCGGTGGCTTCTCTTGTTGTGGAACACCGGCTCTAGGAGCCTGGGCTTCCATAGTTGTGGCACGCGGGCTCAGTAGTTGTGGCTTACGGGCTCTAGAGCACAGGCTCAGTAGTTGTGGCGCACGGGCTTAGTTGCTCCACGGCGTGTGGGATCTTCCCGGAGCAGGGATCGAACCCACGTCCCCTGCATTGGCAGGCGGATTCTTAACCACTGTGCCACCAGGGAAGTCCCAAGAGTTAGTATTAAATAGGGCTTAGAAAGCAAACTCAATCACTTCTTAGGCTTTAGAGAAGAGATGATATAGCCCAAGTTACATTGGTTATTGCACAATGAGAAAAACACTGGGGAACATTGTATGCTTGATCAGAACCCCTTTTTTGAGATTCTAGAAAAAATTCTGCATCATCCCTATATTTCTTCTAATTACCTTTAGTTATAAGCAGATGGTCTTGTTTCCTGAGTCATGAATTGTGAATCCTGGGCACATATATAGAATTACTCTTGAGGTTATAAATCTAGCAGTAATGACTTAAGACTGACAAAGAAATCTATGTTCTTGCTTAGGGTGTGAGCTATGGAGAGTATGAGGTTATGCTCCCATTCCAGCATTCATCCCTCTGGGTGCCCAGGAGTTGGGGGTGTCCACCACCTTGAGTCATACTTGATATTAGAGAAGGACCGTATTGGAGCAGAAAGAGCCTCAAAGTGGGTGCTGAACTTTAATGTAGCTCTCTTTGTTCTGGGGTGTAAAAAGATGCTATAAAACTAAGATTCCAAGAAGAGAATGGAAGAAAAAGAATATGGCAATTTAATAAGGTAATGGGTCCTTGTGCTTTTTCCCTACCTACTATTTATCCTTTCTTCTCTGATAATAGCTCTGATTTTCCCTTAAAGAACCACTTCACTCCATAAGGTTTTGGTGAGGTCAACCCACTGGTAGTTGGTTCCAGGGATAACCATGCAAACTTGGCCTGGTCAATTGGTGTCTGCCATCTCCCTAGCCACAGTGATCGGCTCAGAAATGTGCACATGATTCAGGTTTCCCCAAGGAGACTCCGTTTTGAGGCTCTGTTGAAACTATTGGAATGGCGAGGCTGTCCTTCTCCTGGAATGCTAGCTAAAAGGAGAATATAAATCAGGAGCTGGCAGGGGTTCACAGTGGATAGGTCCTGGCTGAGGTGAAGCCAACAAAGAAGAAAGCAGAACTAAGAGATGAGAAAAGAGCTATATGGGCTTGGTCTGGATGACCTTCTTTAGTCCCGGGATACAGTTGTACCTAATGTCAGTTCTACTTACTTTGGATTTTTCAGTTACATGACCTAATACTTACGTAATAAGCTAATAATTTCTCTCTCTCTCAAATCAGTTGTAGTTATATTTCTGGTATTTTTGTTTGTTTGTTTTGCAACTCAAATCCTGATAGAAGCATACAACTTGGGGTAATATGGTGGGAAGGGCACATGAAACCGATGAGAAAGCTTGGCTGGGAAGTTATTCGTATGAGACAAGGTTCGGTATCTCACAGTACCCAGGTGGAAAAAAGGAAAGGAAAGGAGATTAGAATTCACACACACCTTCAGGGGACAGTGTGGGTGTGTGTAAGTGTTGGGGCAGCAGCAAGTGATACGGCCAATCAGTCACATGGAAATGTTACTTGCTGGTGCTCCAGGTGGCTGCTGTGCTAAGGGGCATGTATGGGAATGGTTTGTAAAGACATGTGGCTGTCATAGTCAATTAGAAATTAGAAGTAGAATATAACTGCTATTGCTGTGTTTGTATCCAAGCAGCATTTGTTATGACCAGGTTATAAGAAGTGCATCTGGAATATGGGCGTTTACCTTATGCAAATTATATTAATGACTCACTTCGTTCACATATGAAAGAGGTAAAGAGAAAGTGAGTTTTGTTACTAAAACTCTGCTGACCAGGGATTCTTCACCTGGGGTTCATGGCTCGTGGTTATGCCTCAGAGCATCTGTGAATCCCTTGAAATTATGTGTAAAAATTGCATGTATGTGCACTTTTCTGAGGAGAGGCTCCAATTCTCCAAAAGGTAGATGAACGAAAGAGTTGATTGCACCCGGAGTAGACACTTGACCCACGTTGGCCAATCAGCAGCCACTTCCTCCTGTGAATTAAGACTTGAGAGTGAGCAACTTCCAGTCAATCTCTGAGAGAGGCTGGCACTGAGGAGAGTAAACTCAGGAACTGAAGAGCTGACATAAGGAGGGAAAGCAAACACTGTCTAGCTGCAAGGGAAGAAAGGTGGAACCAATGTCACGGAGTATGAAACCATGAAGACATGTGGCCCCAGAGACAGACTGTGAGAGCTGCGCTCTGAGTCATGACAGCTTGTTGGTTCTTGCTTCAGGTGTCACGTGATGCCTTGAAGCCTGGCTCTGCCTCTGCTTTCCCATCTGTGAGATGTTCCTGTGTCTTTCCAGGACATTTGCTTCTTTTTTTTTTTTTTTTTTTTGCCTTGGTTAAGCTGGTTCCAGTTGGTTTCAGTTATTTGCAAATAAAAGGCTCGCAAATAAAACAAGAAGTTACAATAAAAAGACGTGAGAAGATCCTTTCTGGAGAGGAAGTGGAACAAGTGGGGGCTCTTACATACATTGTCTCATTTAATCTTAACTGAATTCCTGCCATTTTCCAGCTGAGGAAATGGAGTCTCAGAAGGCTTAAAAGCCCTTCCCAAGTCACAGAGCTAAGAAAATTTTAATTACGTTATGGTAAAATTTAACGAATACAATTTTATTTATGGCAATACCAATAACTCTCTAGTGATACGGATATTCATGTTGCCTTCTTTCTGGGCAATACGAATGAAAATTGACAAATGAAAACTTCATGGATCTTCCATTCCTGGAGCTCCTGGCTCTTCCAAAGAATTTTTCAACTCTCTTTTCAATCAGGAATCATTTATTCTCTTTATTTAAAAAAAGAGTGCTGTCTTTTTTGCTATCTTTAATAAATGTTTATTTTGTCATTATAAAATATATTTATAAGTTCATTATACAAAAGTTTAAATCCAGGAATATGCAAATTGGAAGAAAAGCTACCCTCCCAATCGTTGCTAACATTTAGATGTATTTCCTTCTAATATATTTTATTATACATAGTTTAGTTATTTTGGATTTGTTTTGTCTCTTGTAGTTGAGACCATACTGTATTAAAATTATTTTTTACCAAGTTTCTGATATTGCTAGAACTTTGAACTTGGAGGAAGCTTGGCTACTAGTTGTGCTTCTATTTTTTCTACTATCACTACTACTATTTTTACTAATGCTACTACTATTATCTAAATGTGGAAACTTGCCTTATATTTACAAAATGCTTTCACTTGTATGATCTTTATTTAAAATTAAATCTTTATTTTAAAATTAAAATGAGATATAGCTTCTCAACAAAGTTTTAAGTGTACCTCTGGTGTTGTTGGCTATGTGTATAATGTACAGCAGATCTCTAGAACTTACTCATCTTGCTTGCCTGAAATTTTATGCTCATTGATTTATAGTTCTCCATTCCCCCCCGCCCCCACCAGCCCCTGGCAACCATAATTCCACTCTTTGATTCTATGAGTTTGACTATATTAGATGCCTCACATAAGTGAAATCATGCAGTATTTATCTTTCTATGACTGGCTTATTTCACTTAGCCTAATGTCCTGAAGTTTCATCCACATTGTCACATAT
Source organism: Eubalaena glacialis (assembly GCF_028564815.1). Taxonomy (NCBI): domain Eukaryota; kingdom Metazoa; phylum Chordata; class Mammalia; order Artiodactyla; family Balaenidae; genus Eubalaena; species Eubalaena glacialis. Next base: position 23,241,185 of record NC_083718.1, read on the forward strand.
TGCAGAATATCCTTCTTTTTAAAGGCTGAATATTATTCCATTATATGTATATACCACATTTTCTTTATCCATTCATCAGTTGATGGGTATTTAGGTTGTTTCCACATCTTGACTATTACGAATAATGTGCTGTGATAAACATAAGGGTGCTAATAATATCTGTCCAAGATTCTGATTTCAGTTCTTTTGGATAAATACCCGGAAGTGGGATTGCTCACTTCTGTGTAGTTCATATGGTAGTTCTATTTTTAATTTTTTTGAGGAACCTCCATATTGTTTTTCATAGCAGCTGCACCATTTTACATTCCCACCAACAATGTACAAGAGTGCAATTTCTCCACATTCCTCACCAACACTTGTTGTCTTTTGTTTTTGGATAATGGTCACCCTGTCATGTGCAGGGTGATATCCCATTGTGGTTTTGATTTGTATTTCCCTGATGATTAGTGATGTTGAACATTTTTCATATGCCTGTTGGCCATTTGTATGTCTTATTTGGAGAAATGTCTACTCAAGTCCTTAGCCCATTTTAAAAATCATGTTATTTGTATTTTTTGC